>NC_022011.1:48900765-48926162 GCF_000317375.1 Microtus ochrogaster
AAAAGGGGAAATGATGTGGGAATGATTTCTTATTAATAAAGAAACTGCCTAGGCCCATTTCATAGGCCAACCCTTAGGTAGGTGGAGAAAACAGAACAGGATGTTGGGAGAAAGAAGCTGAGTCAGGGAGTCGCCATGGTTCTCCAACTCCAGGCAGATGCAGGTTAAGATCTTTCCTGGTAAGCCAGCTCGTGGGCTACAAAGATTAATAGAAATGGGTTAGATTAATATGTAAGAGCTAGCCAATAAGAGGTTGGAACTACTGGGGCCAGGCAGTGTTTAAAAGAAAAAAAAAAACAAAAAAAAAATCACTCCCACATCATGACCTTGTGCAGCTAACCACAGCTGCTGGGAGCTCATGAGTGCAATGGCCGTATCATGTCTAGAAGACAGCATTGAACCCCTCCTCATTCTGGGGCTCTTACATTCTTCTTACCTCCTCTTCTGAGACGTCCCCTGAACCCTGGTGTGTGTGTGTGTGTGTGTGTGTGTGTCCCATTTAGTGCTAAGTATTCAATAGTCGTATTGTCTTAACTCTGACCAGTCTCGGCATTGATTGCTACCCTCTGCAAATGAAGAAATATAAATATTTAGAAGACAATTAGAATGACAGCCCCCAAGGAGGCTGAGTGATAACCATCTTGCAAGTATTTTGACAACTTGTCCATTTAGAGAAATAACAGTAGTAGGCTCTGCCCTAGGACTTATGACCTCTCCAATCCTGAGCTTTTGGCCAGGTTGACATTACCAGACATAAACTCCCTTCTGTAGAGTAGGCGTCATG
This sequence comes from Microtus ochrogaster, assembly GCF_000317375.1. Classification (NCBI taxonomy): domain Eukaryota; kingdom Metazoa; phylum Chordata; class Mammalia; order Rodentia; family Cricetidae; genus Microtus; species Microtus ochrogaster. The sequence goes on from NC_022011.1 coordinate 48,901,550, forward strand.
TTTAAATGAAAGTCGTTGGTCACCTCCATAACAGCCATGCCATTATTGCCCCAGTGGGCACAGCCTTCCCTGCCTAGTCAGTAGCACAGCACACAGAGTTCACTACTGGGTAAGTACTTTGATGACCTTTCTCCCTCAATGGCCTTTGTAGCACCTTCTAGAACTGTGAAAGCTAGCCATCAGGGAGGAAGTTTTCAGGTCAATTCCAACTAGATTTTTCCATGAACTGCAACCAAAGTATGTGTGTCTTCAGCAATAGGGTCTGATCTAGTTATGCTGGGCATCCAAAGGCAATGGCAATACCCATGTTGTTTAGGGGACATGAAGGTTCTTAACGTCACCTTTGCTTCTCATAGCTGTGAGGTAAAGATGGGAGAGGGGTGGCTTGTGAACATAGCAGGCCAGCTAGAGACTATAGTTCTTAGTGCAAGAACCAGGAGCCAACTCCACACCTTAAGCCAGAGGAATTTTGTAGCATTGTAGCGAGAATGTAGAAGGTATAGACAGAATGAATACTTCTTAACTTGGCCCAGCACTGAGTCCTCAGGGCTAAGAGGAGAGAAGCAACTGCTGCCTGTGGTGTGAGGTGTGGGCCCATACACGGTTTCAGACTAAGGACAAGTGGACAAATCGTAGCTTTGATTAGTGACCTCTGTGCCTGTCCCCAGAGCAGTGTCATGCTGGCTCAGCATACAGTCATATGGAGTCTTGGGAACAGAAGCTGTCCCTAACCAGACCTTTGAGGACAGGGAGTCCGCAGAAGGCTCACTTATGCCTTAATCCTCTCCACATGGTGCAGGGTTTGCTTGCTGCCCTTAGTTATCCAGAATTCTGGTCCACAAAGAGAGCAGCTGGAAGAAAGGGAGGGAGCAGGGCACAGAGAGCAAGGGAGGGGGAGATGAGCAGACGGAAGAAGGGAGAGAGATGATGGGAAGACAGATTGCAAACAAGTGCCCCGTAATTAACTTCTATTGACATTATTTTAAAAATATGCAATTTTGTGGCTGCAGAGAAAGTACGAGAACAATGCAAGATTCCCTCTGTGTCTGTCTGTCTGTCTCTACACAAACATGGGGGCAGGGAGAACCACTTTTCCTGAACCATTTGAGTATAAATTGGAGCCCTCTGCCCTTAGGCACTCCCGGGCCCAGTTCCTGAGAACAAGGACAATTTCCCACATAATTGTCATGCGAGCATCAAAACTCAGTTAATTGTTTTCATCAAAATACAGTATATTCAAGTTTGTTGAGTGGGTCAATGGTGGCTGTTCCAGGACTGGCTTTTCCAAGTCTAGGAAATGCCCCAGCATCACCACCACATCTAATAGGTGTTTATCTTTAGTCTCCTTTATTCTGAAAACATTCCGCAGCCTTCCTCTGGCTTTCTTGTCCTGAATATTTTGGGGAAATGTTAAACTGGTTATTTTAGGTGGTGTTCTACTTGAGTTCATCCCACTTTTCTTCAAGATGACATCTGGGGCACCCCTCAGGCAGGTATGCCCCTGGGAGCAAGGTCTCTTCCTCAGTGTGTCACCTCGGGAGGCAAAATTGTCTTAAAGACATGGGAGAAAAAAAAAAAAACCATTGCATTTTCCTCTGTATTTGCCCCGTCTAGCATTCTTCGCTTCTTCCTGTATTTGGGAAATTCCATCTGGAAATATATATATTTTTTCATCCTGACAAGCCTTCTTTAACATTTCTTAGACTGCAGGTGATGAATTCTCTCAATTTGCATTTATCTGAAAATATCTTTCTTTTCTCACTTTCATTCTGAAAAATATTTTCACTGAATATAGAATTCCGGATCAACAGGTTTTCTTAATGCTATATTTTCTGTCTCCTGTCACATCTAATAAGAAACTAGACATCATCTGTACCGCTATTCTCACGCATTCAACAAGTCTGATTTGAAGGACCCACACTGTCTCGGAATCATTGGTTCTTGTAAGTTTGATTATCTTACTATTCTAATTAGCCTTTCTGTTGCTGTGACCAAAAGCAACTTGGACAAGGAAAGAGTTGATTTCAGCTTATAATTCTAAATCACAGTCTATTATTGGTGGAAGTCAGAGCAGGAGCTGAAGCAGAGACCATGGAGGAGTGCTGCTTACTGGCTTGCTTCCTCTCGCTCGCTCATACCACTCCCTGCCTGCCTCCCTGCCCCTATGACTTCTGAAGGCTGAGGGTGCAGCTGGGGGCTTAAGATGTGTGGCACCTAAATCTCAGCCCTGGGTTTGCTCTGCTGGTGTCCTCCTACCTCCCCAGGGGGTCAGAAGAGCTGCAGGGCAGAGGTGTGCAAAAGGTGAGCCCTGGCAACAGGGTGAGGATGGTGAAGGTAGTGGTTGCTAAAGAGAAGGGGTAGTGGGTAACAAAGGGCTCTGGTAACACAATGTTGGCTGAAAAGAGGTGGAGGAACCAGCCACCTTACCACCCACCTTTCAATGCATAGAATAAGAGAAGCCTTTGGAATTCTGATGGAGGGGGATATAGGTGCTGGCTGACAGCTGTGCCAACACCAGGACCACAGGCCTTTCAGCCTAGCTACCCACACAGTGCAGGCTTCTGAGGAGCACAGATGCTGATAGTCATTTCAGCCACTGAGACTTTCAGGTCTGCCTTGATGAGCGTGGGTGGATATCAGGATGGCTGGAAAGCAAGGACTACAGTCTCTGGTGAAAGCCTAGAACTCTGTGTTGGGTTTAGAGGAAATCTGTTTGGACAGGGTAAAGTGACCCAGAGTCCCTCCTTTATGTGTCATTTTGAGTCTCTTCTGTATGTAGGGCAATCGAGACTAGAGTCATCATCCCAGGCACCTAGCAGTTGGAGGTGCAGCTTGGGAGAAGCTACAGACTGACTGAGGCTGGTTGCTATTCTGTAGTGATTTCCTCTTTCTACCTCCTTCTTGATATATAGCCTCTCCTGCACCCTCTCTGGCTCTGTGTCCCCAGGACAAAGCACCCCAGAACCTAGGGCTCTTTGCATGCACCATCTGATCTGACTCCCTGGTTGCAACTGTGCCCCCATGCAGAAGGGTCTTAGCTTACCATGAAGACTACAAGACCTAGGTTCACTGAGGAGGCATTCACAAGCCTATGGAACTCTGTGGGACTGGAGACAGGATTTGAACCCATAGCCCTTTGGTTCCCAGACTTGGTAGTGAGGCTGCCAATTGCCATGGACCTGGGGATCACCACATGTGGCCTTTGTTCTGGCCTTGTTGGTCAGCACTGGCATCTTAGCTATCTCGTTTCCCCTGAGCCTTCTCCAGGCTTCTTTCTGCCCTCGTGCAGGTGTCAGGGCTGGACAACCCCAGATAGATCTATCTGCAACTCCAGATAGATCCCAGCAATAGTGCTGAGGGATTAAAGCAAGAGAGCACCCCCAGGCCTATGGAGCAGCAGCTCTCCCCTGTCCTGCTTGCATACACAAGCATGCACATGCACATTTGTTTACAAGACATGCACATACACAGTCATGCATGCACACATACCACACACACATGCACATGTGTGCACACACACAAACCCATGTATAAGTTGACACATGTGCACTCATGAGGCATGTGATATACACATATACACGGCACATTTGTACACCCATGTAAGCACAAATACATTACATACATTTGCACGCACATGTACACAGGCAGAGGTACGGAGAGTGTTAGTTGTTCTCTGTCCCATGCTGCCTTTCTGTCCTCTTAGCTGATCAGAGGCAGCTTCCTGTGTTTTCCTATGTTTCCACAAGTCTCTGTGGGGAGAAGGCCCCCTCCAACTCTCTGACCACCTTGGTTAACACATAGCCTGATCATCATTGTCCAGCCTCACTTCCTTGTCCTGCTGCTCTTTCTTCCTCTATGCGGAGCTTCAGAGTCCTGCACGTCCTACCTGGGCATCTCTCAGGAGCTTCTTGTCTCCCTCATGGCTAGCAGGGACTCTATCCCTGTGCACTGCTCCGTAGAGGACCTGACCCTCTCCGACTTCTTCAACACCTCTCCACTACACCCTACACTTGGGGACACCTTTCTGTCCCTAAGGAACAGCAGCTCATCCCTTTTCAGCCTTGATGCTTGGTGTGCTCTGTGCAGGGTGTCCCTCCCAGACCTGTGTGCCCCGGCTCACTCCTTTATTACCAGGGGTTTTGAGCCCTAATGACCACACATCTTGCACATGCGTGCACACACACATGAGCACATATACCCATATACATATGCACATGGTCCCTTCATCAGCCGGCCTCTCCTGATAAGTGCTGTCTAATTGACAGATTTTGCACCAGGCCCTTTGGAGTCTCTGCATCTGACTGTCCCTTTCTACTCAGCCTCAGTCTTGAATGCTCTGACAGATCACCTTGGACTGTTTGGAGCTCACACATGGACCCAGCTGCTCTGGAAGCAGGGAGGGAGGCTGAGACAATGGTGTGTGAGACCTGCTGGCTGCTGGCTGCTGGCTGCTGGCTGCTGGCTGCTGGCTGCTGGCTGCTGGCTGCTGGCTGCTGGCTGCTGGCTGCTGGCTGCTGAGGTCCACTGCCTGCTTCATAGCTTGCTGCTCCTCACTGATGCTTCATATAGAGGAAAGGGTTTGTGCTCTCTGGGGATCACATCACCTCTCAGAGCTTCAACCTCTAACACCAGCTCACTTGGGGACAAATCTTCCACACAGGGACTTGGGGGCTTCTGGCACCCAGCAGCTGGAACACACACTGTGAGCATTGCAGGGGAAGAGCCTCTGTTAGGGACTCTGGAAATGAAGCGCCATTCTAGAGGGTAGCTAATAGCGCAGAGTGTCCACCCATTTCCAAGGGAGGAGGGATAGACAGGGTCCCCAGTGAGCCTCCCACTTAGCCAGCAAGTGTGCAGGGGAAAGGCTCTTTCTTCTCAGGCACACACCCAGCTGAGGAAGCGAAGCGCAGCCAGGAGGCCCAGGATTCTGATGGAAACAACAAAATCCCTGAAATACCTCATTTTCTGACAGCTATTCTCCCGCAGTTTTGAAACTCGGCTGGATGCAGAGCGCCAGCCCCTTCCCTGGGCTGAGAATGTCAGAGCCCATTGATCCGGGTAAAATATGCCAGGAGGAGAGCCCCTGATTGAGAAGCATGCCTGATCAGCATCTCAATGCTTTCCTACATTGATTTTGGATACCAGGGTCCCTGATAAAGTGGAAATTTACAGTCTCACCACCAAAATTCCTTCCCGACTCCATCATCCGCTCAACAGATGGCACATCTCCAGGGGAACTTTAATAACCCCCAAAATTAAATTAGTGAAAAATGGAGAATGCTTGTAATATTAAAAGTCATCCATGGCTTCAGGAAGCAGGTAAATTTTCATCCATAGAGGTGAACGTGGAAAGAAGCTGGAGATGGGGTGATGACTGTGAGATGAAGATGCTTGTCTGTCCCTGCCCAATCTCTGCCAGCCTCTGACAGTTTCTGCTTGTCCCTGTCTGCCTGTGTCTGTCCCACATCACAAACTGTACCATCAGGACCCTAAGCAGTGAGTTGCAGTGGGAAGTGTTGGTTCCCATGATGGAACTCTTCCTGGTGACTCTTGGAACCCCTGTGCCAGATGTGAAGGGGCAGAGTAGGGAGGTCCTAGTACCGTCCTCGTGCAAATAATCTAGTATTACAGACTAGGAACGGTATACTTGACTCAGTCCAATCTCTCTTAGGAGTCCAAACCTGGCTTATTCTCCTGCCCACTTGGGGCCAGCAGCTGAGTTCAAGCCAGGCTGGAACCACATGGACCTAAGCTCCCACGTGCAGAGCATCTCAGGGACCACCATCCATTCTCCTGTTACCTGGTCACATGCTCGCATCCAACTACCTGCTGTGCCTCCAGAGGCTTCTTCCACTGCACAGCGTGCTCTCTTGTCAGTTTGGAGATCACTGGATAAAGAAAAGTCACCACAGACCCAGACTCTGCACGGAGCTCAGAGAGTTCCCACCATGATGTTGGGTTTTTGCTGAAACTCTTGAGAGTGGCAAACATGTTCTACACACCCTGGGTTTGGGAGCTGTATGTCTCCTCTGCAGATGGTGTCTATTATAGATTCCTCCTTCTTTGTTCTTCTGGCTAGTGTGGGGCTTGGGACTGGCTCTGTGTAAGTTAGCTAACTTATCTTAAATCTAGGCCAAGGGCTGGGGAGATGACTTAGTCAATAAAATGCTGGCTGTGCAAGCATGAGGACTTGAGTTCAATCCCCCAGAACCTATGGAAAAATCTGAACACGAAGGCAATGAAGAACTGGGAATAGGGCCCCATGTCTTGCCGCTGAGCTGGATAGCTGGAAGCTGCCCAGATTTCTTGCATATGGATTGGTCTGCCATGGATTTTCTTTATGAATGAGAGAGGAGGGGTGTGCCTTCTCTACCTACAGAAACTCTTGGCCTAACAAGCAGAGCAAAAACAGAGGAGGAAGGTGGCTATGGCTTCCCACCCCCTGCCCTTCTAAAAGGCATCTCCACCACTGTGTGCTGCTGGGAGCCGCAGGGCCTCAGAGGGAGTGGGGTTCAGACTGGTGGAGGTTCCTTGGTTTCTTCTGAGTTGTCTAAATACTTCTTGCTTCTTCCAAGGTCCACTCAGCTGTGACAGAGACACCATCCCCACACCGCAGGCCAACATGAAAATCCGTTCTGTTCCCCACATGGAAAATCCTTACTCATTCTGTGCAGATAGTGAAAACAGGCAGCTTTTAAGCTGGGCCAGGCTACTCATTACCTTCTTATCCATGGAACTCATCTGCCCCCACCCCACGACACACACACACTGATGAAACCAGTCAGTAGTTATCCACTCAGGGGGACAGCTCATGTTTAGCCAGCATTGCCAGATTGGTGTCCACATAACATCTCCTTCCTCTGTGGCCCTTCCCAGAAGTTCAGAGAGCCTTTTAGCTTCCTTCCTCACCAATCCCCCCACACCCGCCCCACAAGACTGTTTTGGCTCTCACACACGGGAAAGGGCACAGAGGACCTGAACACAGAAGCAGCTCTGCCATGGCCCCACTGCATGCATGGCTATGGTCTACCTGTGTGGTCATCGTACCCAGCTTCCCTTGCATAAGCCTGAGTAAAGCAGGAATCAGCTTCTGCTCATAGCGAGATGAATGGATCAGGCAGACTGGGAAGACCCTGGGATGCACACTGGAGTCAGCGTAAAGGACCCAAGACCAAGGAGGCTTGGTCTGCATGAATCACAACTGAATAAAACAAGCACAAACAGAGAGGGCCTGCTTCTTTTCTCAGAGGCACCAGAGGTCACACAGTTCCAGGCACGGTGTGATCTCATGTTGGCTCCCCTTCTTTCAGATTCCCTTGGTTCTATCTTTGTCACTAGGCTAGCTGTGTTTGGTGTTACAGCATGGCAGCTGGAAACCACCCTTTGGCCGCATGCCCCTTCCCTCTCATCTAAGAGAAACAAGTATACCATCGTAATACTTCTTTCTACCCCAGTCTTTAGCTTTAGCGTTCACTCTGCTGCACCAGCTGTGTTGACAGGGTGGGGTGCTATTGGCCCTTGTCTCTGCCGCCTTTCTCTGTAGTCCTGGCTGTGCTATGGTAAGAGGAAACAGATCTAGCAGCCTCTGTTTATGAAGTCCTTGGCTCTCTCTCAATTTCTCCTTCTGTTTTTCCTTCATGGGAATGCAGAGAGCAGGTTGTTTCCTCTATGGTACCAACCAACCAACCAACCAAACAAACAAACAAACAAACAAGCAAACAACCCATTGTGTTTCCAAATGCCAGAAGCATAAATAACTCTTGCCCCCTTCTTTGTCTACCACAATCAGCAAGATGCTCAGGCCCAGGTGGCCTCACCACTTGCCACCAGGTAAAGTTTGCTCATTTTTATCCACAGGGGGGGTCAGTCCTTGCTGAGATAAACTCTGTATGTCTTTAAGACTAGCACTGATCCATGAATCCACCGGACCTACTACTGTATGGGAAGATAACACAGAACATACTGGTCCCTGGCCATGGTCTGCTCAGTCTATGGTGTCTGAAGGAGGCTGGATGTCCTTGGGTATTGTCCGCTGAACTCTGGTGACTTTATTTGTGATGGAGAGTTGCAGAGGGAGGCCACCGGTTGGTCCAAGTCTTTATTCCAAGAACCACATTCTTCTGTTTGCTTGGGTGACATTGGCTGATACTTGTCTAGAGCTAGAAAAACACCTCCACGGGCTGTGGGTGCTGGGGAGGGACATAGATTTCCCAGGACTTGTCATGACAGTCAGTCTGGCTTCTGCGATATGATTTAACTCAAAAAGTTCTGCCCTACCGTCCCTCTGCTATTAAAGGAGCTCAGCTACCACCCATCACAGGACTAAGAGAATTCCACACTGATGCCCTGGGCCAGGGCCTTTGTCCTCCAAAGGACAGGGGTTTGGGGATTCTGTCTGTACTTGCTGTGGGCCGCCCAGCATTGAGCATTGTGAGGTGAAGGATATCCTTGTTCCTGTGATGATCACATCACCGTAGCTCCGTATCCTTCATCCGCACCCTGTGCCAGCCCCTTTCTTGAGCTTGTATGGCTGAAGTTCTAGGTGAGTGGGGCCCATGTTTCTTGTTGGTGATCATCCTTTCTCCAGAGACAAGTCCCCAGCAGGCAGATGCTCACACCAGACCCCGGCAGCAAGGGGATGAGGGCAGAAGGAGTCCGTTTTGACTCTGTACAGAGCCCAGCAGAACCCCACACTCACAACCACGGCTGCCTAGTGACAGTCAGCGACCCCACAATGTTCTTTCTCACAAGTAGTCCTCCCCTCCCAGGCCCTGGCCACCTCACTCCACCCCCATTTCTAAGGCAGCTAGGGACAGTCCCTTTATTTGAATGGCATTTCTCAGAACCCCAAAGGCGTCATGGCAGAGTGCAAGTTGCTGGTTGCTATCCTCCGGGGTGGCTTGGCTGCTCTCAAAGGGGTGGGGTATTTACCCCAGGCCCCAGCAGATGCTCTGGAGCCTCTAAGCAAAGCCATGTCAGGTTCAACTCTGCACAGTAACCCATAGAGTTCCCGAAGCGCTGAGCTAGCCTCCCCCTCCTTCTCCTGGCATCACCAGCAGCCAGGGATGTATTGTGACATTGCTAACACCCCACAGACAGCCACATGAAAACACTCATTAGCATGTTAGAGAGGTTTCATCTTGTCATGCTGTGAATCTGCTCTCTGCATCCCTACCCAGGCAAGTGGGGACTGGCTCAGGGATGAGCTAACGGTTAGCCAGGGTACCAGGACTCAGGGGTCACCTCATACTCTGGCTCACATGATAGGGGCCCGAGCTTGACGGGTCTGTCTGTCCAGAGCCACAAGAGTGTAAAGGGCCTTCTGGAAAATGCCCTGCCTAGACAGGAGTTGTTGGAAGGTGTGACACAGGAGAACAGAATATCCCCATAGTCCTGCCACCAGCTCTGTGCGCATACTGTCACAGAGATGTCAGATGTGACATCTGCAGATTACAGGCCATGTACTGAGAAGCAAGAACTCAGGAGCTCTCTTTCTCAGGCCTGGAACAAAAATATTCTGCAGAAATGAGCAGGTCCATGTGTCTCCTGGTCAGCTGGTTTTGGAAACTCTGAACTTTTCTGCCCCATCTAGGGCGAGTGTCCACAGAGTCTCCTAGGAAAGGGATGAAGGGCTAGCTCCGGAGGAGCGTCATAAGCCCTCCAGGCTCAACTCTCTCAGTCCATGGAGTTGAACACTGAAATGATCTTTCTGCCTCTGTTTCTATCTCACTCTGCCATGGGACCAATCAGCATGCCACATCCAGCCATCAACAATGGCCCAGTTCCCCATTGTCAGTCAGGGCTTAGGTCTTACTGGATAGGTGCAGGAGCTATCCTCGGTATGAGATAGGTCACCTCCTGAAGGATGGATGGTGGGCACATGGGAGGCCTGGGAGGCCTGGGTTCTGTGTGTGCCCCTGGCCAAACTAACCTGACTCAATGTAAGCAGAGGCTGCTTGTTTGTACCCAGCTGCCCAGACCCGAAATAAATACATAGAAACTATATTAATTAAAAACTATTAGCTCAGATTTCTTATTAACTAACTCTTACATTTTAAATTAACCCATTCCTATTATTTTGTATTTTACCATGAGGCTCGTGGTATACTGGTAAGGTTCCAGGGTATCTGTCTCCTTTGGTAGCTACACGGCATTTCTTCAATCCCACCTACTCTCTCTCTACATCTCTGTTCAGATTTTCTTCCTGGCTTTACTCTGTTAAGCCACTGGCCTAAAGCAGCTTCTTTGTTAACCAATGGCAACAAAACATTCTCAGCATACAGAGGGGAAGGATTCCTACATCAACTCAAGGTGGAAAAAAAGGGAAGTCTGAGGAAGTCTGCTGGGCAGAGCCCACATCCCAAGACTTTTGCTGCCTGGGATTGCTGATAGCTTAATTCTAGTGTGTGACCAAGCAGGAGCCAAGGACCTACATCACACCTGGGATCCTTATCACGAGTTCCTGGCTGGCCAGTCCCTCACCCCCTTTCTTCCTCACAGTCCCCCACAGGTGCTGACCCAGCCAGGAGCATCTGAAAATCAGAAGCACTGGTAGAGAAGGCCTACTGTCTGCCCTGCTCCCCTCACCCAGACAAATGGGCTGCTTCCTGGCTGGAACAACAGATCTGTCTCCTGCTGAGTGCCACACACAAACCCATTTTCATCCAGGTACTGAGATCTATCTCCTCTATCTTCCTATCTTCTAAATTTATAGATGGCTGCTATGCATGCCCTCCAGAGAAGATGCGTTAGAGACGATAAAGACGGCGCCAGCTCCAGACAAATGCTGGCTTGTGATTTAAAGCAAAACTGTAGGTTTATAGGCAGCTATGCCAGGAATTCGGCAAAGCCCAATGAAAGATGCTTTGGTCTATTGGACCCTCAGGGCACCCCAGTTCACTGCCTGGCTTCTTGGGTCCAGACTTTGGACTCTTGTTACAGATAACTAAAGACCCAAGGGGTTTTAGCTTGTGAAAGATAAAGGTAAAACCGAGTTGTTTGGGGGAGGTTCTAGGCCTCTGGATTCTGTACCCAGCTTTCAGGAACCTCTGTATCTCAGCTTCCCTGAATACATGACTAAGGAAGGAAAACACCCTGCCCAGCTGCCCAGAACTTGACACCATCCTTCCCAGGGCCTGGCATCTCTGAAATGCAAACACTCCATCTCCTTGAGATGCCCACAGAAAACACCATGTTTCCAACAGAATTTGGAGTTTACCCCTTCTCCCTCCTGTCCAGGCTGCTCAGAACTCTGGAACACACCCAAGTCTCCAGAGGTGTTCTCTTTGCTTACTTCCTTCTGCAAAGCTTCGGATGCATAGGACATTCCATGGACCACCTTGACCACGCTACCCTGGTTCTCAAGAGGAAGACCCCATAGAGAACAGGCACAGCATCTCCTACTGGCATGCCTCCAGCAGAGACAGTAGGGCAGTGGGCAGTGCCTCCTCTGCCTCCCCGCATCCCTGGGCTCTAGTTCTTTCAGGAGATGACTGCTCTTCAGTGCTTCACTGAGTACTGGGGAGGGGTCCGTTGAAACCAGGATAGTTCTGAGGGATAGTATTTGAGGACAAGAGGCCCCCATTTACCTTGGGACATCCAGAAGTTGTTCTGTACAGCCCAGAGGGGAAAGCCTAAAAAACGCTCGGGTCGGAGATGTGTCTCAGTGGGTAGAGGGCTTGCCTAGCATTCAAGAAGCCCTGGGCATCATTTCAGCACCCTGTGCGGTCCATGGCTCACACATGGAGGTCAAAGGACAGCCCAGGGGAGTTCTAGGGCTTGAATTTATGTTGTCTGGCCTGGCAGTAAGCGCCTTGTTCCCTTCTCACTGACTGCTATCATGGAGTTTGTAAAAAGTATTTTTTTACCTGCCAGGCATTGGTGGTGCATGCCTTTGATCCCAGCACTCAGCAGTCAGAAGTAGGCAGATATCTGTGAATTTGTAGGCTAGCCTGGTCTATAGAGCAAGTTACAGGACAACTAGAGCCGTTACACAGAGAAACCCTGTCTCAGGGTGGAAAAAGCTACTTTTACCTAGCCACACAGTCATCTTAAGTAACATTATGTAGATGCTCTCTGGCTTATGGGCATATTTTAGTAGGTGGACGTACTACACTTGCTGACTGGGTTACTGTACCCTGCAGTCTCTGTGGGCTCCCTGACCAGAGGGGCTGCTGATGCTACTGCTGCCCAGCATTGCAAGCGAGGATCACACTGCATGACATTGACCAAGGGTCACTCTGCCACCTTGGAAGCGAGTTTTCTGAGTGCATATGGCATTTCACACCATTCTGAATAACCATGCTGTTGAACCCATGTGACACGGAGGAGATTGGTCCAGCTCCACAGGCAGTGCCAGTCTCTCAAGGCCATGTGTCCCATTCCACCCTTCCTGCCCCCACACTGACACATTTCCATCTTCCGTATGTTGTAAACCCCACAAGGCACTCTTAGGAAATTTGCTGCAAACAGACAGTTGCATTTTAAAGAGATCAAAGACGTAGATGAAAGGGCAAGTAACTGCATATTCTCAGAGTTGGTCAAAAACCTTTAGCCCAGACCTGAATCTCCTCTTTGCACCAATTTCCTTCCACCTGTAGAAATTTCCTCAGCACACCTGCGATCATTCTTCCAATTACGAGTGTCTACTGGGCACGGCGAGCTCCATTCTTCACAGAAAATACTTCCTCTGCTGGGTCTCTAGGCGGCCAGCAGGATCTTTCCCATGCAGTGCTGGGGAGCTGTCCTTCCATGCTCTTCCAGCTTGCCTGTTTCCAGCTCGAAGTCTACCGTCCTCACTTTTGTTCCTCTGCGTGCTCTGGCAGCTTGCAGCTTTTACAACGGGTTGGTAGCAGCTTGCACAAGCTGTGCTTTGGTGTCATTTTGTCTGTTAATCCATCTGAGACCTTGGTGAGATTTTAAAACCTGTGGGGTTCTAGTTCTCATCTGATAGAGAGATTTTTCAGTTGTTTCTTCAAACAGCTGTTTTCTCCATTCCCTTTGTTCTGAGACCCAAGGCCTGAGTGTTAGATGCTGGTGAGTTGGCTCACGGATATTAATGCTCACTTTCCTGGGCCTTTCTCTCTGTGCTGTGTTTTGAATGATGGGTCCCAGTATGTCTCTGTGCTCGCTGATACTGATCTTTGCTTCTGTCCCACGTGACCAACCTTCTGTTGCTGTATTTTTTGTGACAGATTCTGTGTCTCATGTATGGTCTTCTTTGCCTTGTACTAACTGTTTTTTTTTCCTCTGGTGGTGCTGGGAAGTGAACCCAGGGCCTTGTGCATGCTAGACTAGTGCTCTATCACTGAGATACACACCCATCCTCTCCCCACCTTGCATTTCTCCTGTTTCTATTCTGCTCAGATTTTGGAACACCTGGTTACATGTTAACAGTCATGTCTCCTGCTTCTCAACCAAGTTATATGCGATCACGGGACCTTTGAGGTCTTTATAAATTTTTTTGCATTTACTTTTCTATTGTGTTATGTGCAGGTGTTTATGCATTCCCCAGTGTACTTTATGGTGGTCACATGACAACTCTCAGGAGTCAATTCTCTCCTTGTACCATTTGGGTCCTGGGTGTTGAACTCAGATTGTTAGTCTTTCTGGGAGCAGTTTACAGTGGGTATAGGTGAATGGTATTCTTCACTCTAGGACTGAGGTGCCACCCTTTACCTGATTCTTGCTGCCTGAACCATGGAGACCTCTATTGTTCTCCACTGTGGGAGCTGGGTACTGTGTAGCCCCTGTTTTCCAGTGGCTCCACCATTGCCCAATGCTGTTTGTTCCACGTGTGCTAATGGGTGGCCAGCCAAGCACCCATGGCACCTGCCGGTCTGACTTGTGCTTTGGAAAGTGTTCTTTATGTTCATTGTCCATCCTTACCAGCCACCCACCCTCATTTATTTATGCATTGCCTCTGGGGATCTCCTCTGCTCCCCAACATTCAGCACAGTATTGACTGGGGTGAAGCTGCCAGTGTCCTGCCTGTCACACTCCGTGTGTGAGCCAGGGCAATCAAAAGTCATCTCACCCAGGCTCACTCTAGATCAGCGGTTCTCAACCTGTGGGTCGCGATCCCTTTGGGGGGGTCACATATCAGATACACGATATAGCAGGTACTTACATTATGATTCACAACAGTAGCGAAATTACAGTTAAGAAGTAGCAGTGAAATGACTTTATGGTTGGGGTCACCACACCATGAAGAACTGTCTTAAAGGGCCATGGCATTGGGAAGGTTGAGAACCATTGCTCTAGACAGGCAGGGACACTGAAGTCCAGCAAGCAGAAGGATTGTACCTGAGGTCATATCATGAGTCTGCAGTGGACTTGAACTCTGTCCACACCTTCTCTCTTAGGAGCTACTCATCTTCCAAAGTAGATTCCGACCCAACCCATCCTCCTGACTGCAGAATTCCCAAGGCTTCGCAGTTTGTGAACGTCAGAGGTGTGTCCTCTGCCAGTTCTGAGGACTGGAAGACTGTAGTTCCAGCAACGGCGGGTCTTGTGTCTTGGAAGGGGATGTACTCTGCTGCAGGGAGGGGGCCTCATTCTTCTGGCAGGGTGAATGCTGTATCTTTACAGAGCAGAAATGGGAAAGGTGGAAAGAAATGAGGCTGCCAAGCAAGCCTTTCAAGTGGTTCATTCTGTCACAAGAACCTTGTGACACTTCCTAGAGACACTTCCAAGTCAAGTGCCACATGACCTTGGGAGCATTTCTGCTAGGTAGGGGAACTGTCTCAGACTGTCCACATATCCAGCTTCCCAGGGACATAGCCCTTATCTCTGTGGAACTTGGGGCCAGTTGTGTGAAGGGACCTCAGGTCTGTCCCTTTACCAGAGCTGGCACTCATGTTTCATGGGATTCAGGGGATGTTTGCTGAGTTTTGTGGGATGGGAGACCAGCCTCTAGTTCTTGGCATTAGATCTAACTCCCACATAAACCTGGATGTTGACCACATTGAATGCATGCAGAATAGCTTCCTCACCCAAGGAGGCTATGATGCTGGCCTGGGATGCTGCTCCAGATCGCCTCATAAAGACCATCTCATGATATTTATGAGTCAAATACTGGTCTCTGTTCAGACAGAAGTCAGGCTTGGGGACCAAGAACTGGTGTCCTGTGTTGAATGAGCAGGGGACACATATGTCCAGGGTTCCCTGGGTCTCCTTCCAGCAACAAGTAGTTGTTCCTTCCATGTACCTGTAGCCTTGCACTGCCGGGAAGGGCTGAGGAAGAACCCGTGGTTACAGTGATGTCCTTGTTCCTCATGTTCTCGCTCATCAGAATTCCTCTGTCAGGCTCTGTTCCCCTGAAGGACTGAGGGTCAGTTACCCTGCACACATTCAATTTGTGTCCGGGTCACCAGGCAGAGTGGCCAACCTACTCACACACTCTCTGGACACCAGTGCCCCTAGGTGCTGGCCTCTGGCCCCCAGTAACCTGCTCTTCACCTCTTGGTGGTCTCTAAGTTACATTCCAGACCCTCCAACAAGCTAACGCCCGTGCAAACCTCATTCCTAATTAAATCCTCTTTTCTGTAAAAAGACGTGAGTTGATTTGCTTTGCTTTTGCTGCTTTTTTTTTCTCACATTTTTCCAAAAACGACTTGTTGAAAACGAACTGAAACCAGACCAATGAGATTACAGGCTCCCACTGAGAGCACCCAGTGGGAATCCTGCCCTGCTAGCTCCTGTGGTCCCCTCCAATCCCGTCCCTATCTGAGCAGTGGGAAAGTGATGGCAGCTCTAAGGCTTGCTGAGTTTGGGAGGCGCTGGACATAAGGTTCTCTGTGAGAATGTACCTGGGGCCAGTGAGATGGAGCAGCGTCTGGTTGCCATGGCAACGCTGCCCGCATTCCCATCTTTTGCAGAAGTGGGTCACACGCTTGCCTCCTCCACAGTTTTGAACTTCTGTAAAATAATGATGATGATATCCAAGTGCACGCTGGCCTGCTGCTGTGAACTCTTCCTCTTGGCCACTTTCTGAGCGATGTGTCACCGTAATGAGCCGCTGGCCTGAGGAAGGATGGTTTGTCAACTCAGGGTGCCAATTTATCTCCATATTCCAAAGTCAGCCAGAGTCTGCTCTGAAAGATGAAATGGCTGCATATGCAGTCATGGGAAGTCCTCCCGTAAGTCTGACTTTTTCTGCCTCATTAGCACATGCAATGAGTAAGGCCTATGGGCCTTGCCATAGTGAGACTCAGTCCAGGTCACTGAGTTCCCCATGTATGTCTAGGGCCCAGGCTGGTGAAGACACTACTCACACTCTACGATGGAACAACAGAGCATTTATGAGTCCTGAGATGCAGAGATGTAGCAGTCTTTGTAAGCGAGAAGAGTGGACCACTTTCCTGCGATTTTGGAGATGCCAGGAAACCAGCAGGGACACCACAGTCTTCGGGAGTCTGGGGCAGGGTAGAGTGGGAATACAGAAGACTGATCTCAGCAGGGGTGCCAAGGACAGAGGCAGCACAGAACCCCTGCTACTAACATATAAATGCCATTTCCCAGCCTACCTTGCAGTAGGGTGGGTGGGTACTGGTATTGACCAGTGGGATTACCATGGATGTCACACCTGCCCTTGGGAACCATACCCCAAACCCAGCCAGTCAGCAGCCTATGCCTCTTTTTTGTCCTATCCTGTGTCCTGCTGCTTGGAACTGGCATGTGATGGCTGGAGTTCCTGGCCACGAGATGACAGAATGGGTGCTGTGAGCCTGGAAGCTGAGATGCCAGACCGTGCCTGGCTTGCCTACAGAGCACTCTCTCACAGAGAGTCTCTGAGATATAACATGGCATCTGAGAGTGTGTGGAGAGGAGGCCTGAGCAAAGGCTTGGCATGTACAGCTGGGTATGGCTGGGATGGGGAAGAGAGTGGGGAGGGAGGGAAGTGGGGTGGTGGGTCTGTCACCTGTGTGCACTGACACCCCGCTCTTCCTTGAGCACCTGTCTGCAGGCCAGAACTTCACACTGGGCTTTGCTTTTGCCTGCCATGTTCTCACAAGTCCGGGGATGACCCTCCCGGAATGGAGTGCAAAGAGCCCAGTCTAGAATGGCTTGATGGGTCACACCTGCAGCCTAGCATACAAGAGACCCAGCATTCCAGCTACCCTGACCCTGGCCCTGAGGAGACAGCGGGGAGTGGGGTGGTGGGGTGGGGGAGAGTATTATGAGAGGGGACCATCTTCCTGCCAAACTGAGGTCCAGTTCAGACCCTCATAGCCTCACATTAAAAGTTAGAGTGTCCCCACAGGCCCTCTGAGGTGATGGGAGGCACTCTCAGCCAAGACCATACTCTGTGACGCTGGCTGTGGCGGGACAGCATCCAGGCACAGAGAGTCTGTGGTACCTTGACCACACTTCTGACTGAGGTGCCTCATCCTCAGGAGCTGGGTGGGGAACAGGCCAGGCCTGGCAAAGGAAGTAGTAAACAGAGAGCCATAGAGGAAGGGGAGAGATGAAGAGAGGGTATATAGGAGTCAAGCCTCCTGTACACTTGTGCCAAGAAGGGGTCTAGAAGGATTCAGCCTCCTCTGAGCCTCCAAGGGTCAGGGTCCTGTGCTGTCAAGAGAACAGAGAACCCGGCCTGGCATGCAAGCCGAGGAGAAAAGACTGCGGTGCCACCCCTCCAACTGTGTTTCTTGTCTGGATGTGACCCACATGCCCCAGACTTGGGCTCCTTAGGGGCTGGAATGAGCCTGGGCCACACTTATGCCCACCCTATGAAGCTTGGTTCCAGAACTGGTGTTATTAGGCAGTGTGTTCAAATTCAAAGGCTGGAGCATGCTCAGATGGGGCTCAGCCCTTAGCTTTCCTCGCTTGCCTGACCCAGATCCTTGAATTCAGTTTCTTCATTGGCAAGGGTACTCCACAGCTTCAGGATCCTAAGGGAAGGAGTCTGGAGTGGTGCTGGGAGCCCTGAAGGAGGAAGGCTATCAAACTGAGCCACAGACAGCAGGGCAAACTACCTCCTGGCTTCTGCCACGTCCCAGGTTGCTTCAGGGGGCCTCTTGGACCTCTGGAGTGTGAAGGGTGTTCTGTAGTCCCTAGACTCCCGGAGATAGCTCTGCGGACCAGGTTCTGTTCGTGCGCTCCTCTGACTCACGGTCTCTGTGAGCCCTGAGAGCATCAGAGAGTTTTTTTCCACTGCCTCCTCCAGCAGAGGCCTCTCTTGGTAACTTAATTAGTTCTCTGTTTCCCAAACAGGGGAAGCGTGACTCGGCACTATTGCACCATCTATATTTGTCACTTGCCCCCACCCCAGGTGTCTTGCAGCCCAATCTTTGGGGAAATTAGATCATTAGGTTGGGAAGGATTTTGACGGTGGCTATAGCCTTGCCCAGGCTGCATCCAGGATGCTTCACGCGACTCCCCATGGAGTCTGTCACAGATGACCTGAGGCCCCTCCCTCACCTGTCCCTCCTCCTGCCTCCAGTGGGGACCTCCAACCACACAGTTGGTGGAAGTTAAAAAAAAAACCACAAAACAAAACAAACACAAGGTCACCATCGTCCTATTGATTCCCCTTAGGCACCAGAGCTGAATGGTCCCTTGGAGCTGTTTGCTTTCAGCTGAGCATCAAGGGCAAACATCCTTCTTTCCTCCCAAGAGCAAAGAGCAAGTGGAGCCCTACGGTCCTACCCCACATCTCAGCTGGCCTGGATCTGCACATTGACTCCTGTGCACTTCCTTCGTCTCTTCCCTTCTACGGTTCTCTGTTTACCACGTTCTTCCCTTTGCTGGTCCCTGGATTGCCCCCACGGCACTTGAGTCTGTGGGAGGCACACTTGAGTGGTGCCCAGAAGGCCCTGGGAACCCGGCCCATACTCCAGCTGTGTCTCGTTGAGCTCCTGGATTCATCGGGGAAGCAAAACATTGGCTGCTGAACAGCAGGTGGTTTCCGGGTGACTAGGCACCAGGTTGTTAGAGGGCCAGACCTTTCTCTCAGAAGCCCTTGGCGGCAAGAGCACATGATGCTCTCCCTTTATTTGGAGGGGAATGTGGCTCTGTTGAGACCAAGTTACTACTCCTTGGGAGGAACCCAATGCAGGTGTCTGAGCTGGTGTGTGTGTGTGTGTGTGTGTGTGTGTGTGTGTGTGAATTCCTTGTCTCTGGACACAACCCACTTTTCTTCCTCAGCATTTCTCTCCCAGGGAAGGGTGGGGATGTGGGTGCAGATGCTGCACCCAGGCAGGGACCTCTCCTCTGCTGTAGTTGACAGGGCCCCTATAGCCTGTTAGGAATATTCCTAATGCGAGCTCTCTGCCAACGCAAAAGTCCCAATCAAGCCAAATCACAACAAGCCAAATTAAAAAATATCCAGGTTTAATGGGGAATCGGGAAGCGGCAAACGCGACCACGGTGTGGCGGGGTGGGGATGGGGGAACGGACAGATGGGACAGACCACAAAGGGACTTTCTGGCGAGCAGTTTAAATAGTGGTCAAGATTTTGGTGGGCGGCCTTGCCCCTCCTCCGGAGAGGGGTCAAGATTTGGTGGGCACAGGGATGGGGCCTCCAAAGATGGAGGCTAAATACCCAGACTTACATAGCCCTGTGGCTCATATGGGACACTTCATCCTGAAGCCAGAAGCCATCCCTGCCTCTAGTCTAGTTCAGGACCCTCTTGCCTCTCTTTAAATCCCTCCAACCTAAAGGTCAGCACAGACCCCTCCTCCTCCTCTCTCTCTTCTTTCTCTACTCCTGTTCACCTGTAAGTCTGATCCTCTACTCTTGGCATGACTATATCAATTCAGGAGGTGGCTCAGACGTCCCCATTACCATTCCACAGTAGTAAGTGAATCATACCATCCAAGGCCGCCTCACAAGGAAGGCCCCCTGCTCATAGATTTCAGGGCAACAGCATGGTGCTTTTCCAACCCGGCCTCTCACCATCCCTCCAGCCTTATCCGGGATTAATTTCCTTCATGCACGGTGATGCCACCAAACTTCACACGCGACCATCACAATGAACCAATTCTCAGATGTCCTCTTGGCTAGACTGTGAATTCTGAAGATTAGGGACCGTGTGTGCCTCACCCGGTCCAGGTTTTTGCCTAGTGCATCATCCCAGCCATACTTTGGCTGAAGAACAGCTCCAAGGACCTTTGAATACCCTTTCCTGGCTGGAGCTGTAGGTGGTTTATTTCTATTCACCGGAACCAGGAGGTTGTCGTGTGGTGCTATCTTAGCCGGCTGGGAAGGGTAATTATAGATGCAGGATAAATGACATGCTAACATGGACGATTACCTGCTGCCTCTCCTGCTGTCGTTATCAACCAAATGACATGGCCAGATGCTCCCAGATGGGCTACTGAGGCAGTGATGGAGGACATACTAGCCTGGGTCCCATAAGAGGTCGGGGCTACTCAAGCCTGCTTGCCTCTCGCCAGAGCAGCACTCCTAGCTTCCCTTCTAGTAGCTCCTGCTTGATTCAGAGTTGAGGCAGTTGTGGGTCCACTTTCTAGTCCACTCCCTAGACAGCAGCCTGCGGAGGTTCAGCAGCTGCCCACGACCCCTCAGTCCACCCAGAGCCTCCCACCCTTGGGTGAAAGAGTATGTGTGTCCTGGAAGTCCCTGAGCTGAGATGGAAGGCCAGTCAGCAATGGGTGAGGATGTAGCTTCCCCACAATGGCTCACACGCTGGCTTGTGTTCAAAGCACGATTTTCACTCTCTAGGCAGGCATGAGGTGACGGGGGTTGCCGTAGTTGTTGGAGACACACACAGTTGATATCCATTCATAAAGGGATTAGAGAGGGACTGCTGAAGATCATGTGTTTGATCATACATGGTGAGCTCTCTGCTAGGTCCAGTGTCACATACATCCATTCCTAGCAGCCCTGCAAACCTCAAGGGAGCCTCTCCATTTGGGTATTAGAGACTGCAGCTCAGAGAGGGTGAGTCACCTGCCTGAGGTCACTCAGCCTCGCAGATGGTCACTCCTCAGTCCAAACTACCATTTCCTGGTATAGTCTGGGAGGTTCAACAGCTCCCTACAAAAACTCCAAGAGGTGAGTTTTTTTTTTTTTTTTTTGCTTTTTCTTTTTAAACTGAGGGTAGCAGGGATGGGTCTTCATCACTCCTGCCTCCAGGAAACCATGCCTGCCGGTTTCCCTTGAGCTCAGGCTGGGGTCACACAATCTGCTGTGTCAGTGAGACACGTGAGGAGTCACCCTTTCCTAGGAAGATCCAGGAGGAGCAGCCCGGGATCCATGCAAATCACGTGGAACAGAGTGGAGGTGCCAAGAGCAGAAGACCCGTGTCATTAACCTTGGACATGTACTATCAAGAATCAGAGCCCGGCAGTGGTGGCTCATGCTTTTAATCCCAGCACTTGGGGCAGATCTCTGTGAGTTCGAGGCCAGCCTGGTTTACAAGAGCTAGTTCCAGGACAGGCTCCAAAGCTACACAGAGGAACCCTATCTCAAAAAACAAAAACAAACAAATAAACAAATACTCAAAAAAATGCAGCTTGCCCATCAGTGGGGGTGGGTGGGCTCTTTCTAAAACAGTAAGAGATTCTTGGCTCAGCACAGGTGATCCCTAGGGATGATAGAATTCAGAGACTGGGGATCTATGCGCTCTATAGCTAGCCCTATAGCCCTGATGCTGCCCTGGAGATGAATGTGCCCCCCCCCAAGCCCGAGGGCTAGAGGGAAACAATACCGTCTTCTCTGGCCTTTGCTTTGGAGGAGACCCCATCTCTTCTCTTTGACATCTCATGTTTGTCCTCGCTGCCCGGCAACCTGGGGACATTTAGGTCGTTTCCCTCTCGATTTTGAAGTCAAACATTTTCTATCCAGTATAGAGAAGGCGTCTTCTCTGAACTCATCGCTCTGATTTATAAAGTCAGCGAATTCCACGAAGCTCACGGTAGCCAGTGTTTTATGTTGCCCTTTTATATGCACAATCCATTTTACGACTTGTTTAAGAAAGAGACAGGAAAATGCATGCCTTTCCTGTGTAGAAAATCGACAGGCCCAGCGTCTCCAATCAATAAAATCACGTTCTGCTGACTTTGAGCAGGAAGCTGGAATGTCGTCGCAGGGGGCGGCTCCAGCTGTGGGCGGGGTGGCCTGAGGGCTCTCCGCATCAAGCCTGACTTCCTGATCTGGCTCAGAGCACAGGTGCACTGAGGGTGGGGCTCACACTCCTGGAGCGCTGCTGGGAAAATGATCAGCTCCGCCAGTGTTGCTCCCCAGGGTAAGCTGCAGCCTTGCAGGTCGCTCAGGTGAGTGGAGGCTGTGGAGTCACACAGATTTACATACATAGGGTTTGTGGTTTGAAGTGGGGAGGGGCTATGGCAGGACAGCCAATTCTGTCCTTGGTGCAACTCCTGTAACTTTTCTCAACAAGCTACTGAAAGAAAGGGCTGACTCTTGAATACCAGCAGTGATGGGAAGCTCACTCCTGTTGCAATTACCCCCCCCCCCCCTTTGGACACTGAGATAAAGACACCCCTATGTCCTTGGTAGATTTCTGTCTCAAAGTTGAGCAGCCAATGTACCTTTGGCCTCATTTAGAACTGGGGGCTGACACTGACCCATATCAAGGGTAGACAGTACCCCCTCCAGGAAGCGTCCCAAGCCAGGCTGCTCCTGTCTCTGGCTCTCACAACTTCCTGCAGTCTGTATTTCTCTCGACTTCTCTTCATGCGACGCCCCAAGGATAGTTTTGCGCGAGCACACTGGGCGGTATCAGGCGTGCACGTGATTTGTGGAAACATCAAATTCCTTTTTCACAGAGTCTGTGTACCTTGGCCATGTGGCTTTGGAAACACAGCATGGTGTGGCTAGACTCTGAGTCCTGAGGGCACTAGGCTGGACAGGTTTGTTGAAGATGCAGCTCTGATTTGGACTCTTTGGCCTTGAGCTAATCCTAGCTATCCCAGCACAGATGAATGCAATGAAGCAAGGAGGAGTGAGGGCCCAGGTCTGCCTGGGTCTCCTGTCTCCCCACCCTTCCTAGCAGATCATACACCTCAACAAAAGGAGTAACTTTCGTCTGCAATTTGGCCCCAGAACTGGGGTCACCAGTGACCATCAGCGATGTGATTTAGGCTTTGTCTCCTTGTCTCTGGCGAAGGCAGCTCCTCCAATCTTTCACTTTCAGGGCTATGGCACCCAGGATTAGAGCTGCTGCACCCCCATGCAGCACAGAGAGCCAGCTGGTTGTGACTTGGCCTACAGCCTCGAAGTCAACCAAGGATCATGAAATTCCTGGCCCCTGAAATTGCTCCTGTCCCTGAACTTATCATCCTTCTGTGTCCTGCTGTGGAGACCCTCACTGTCATCCTTCCCAGTGTCCCACCCCTTCCTGCCCCCAGATCTGGCCTCCCTATTTTCCTGGCTTTCTATGGCTCCTCCTCTCTCCACATTGACAGACTCCCTCCCCACTGCTGAGTTCCAGCTCCTCTGAGGTTGCTTCCTTCAACCTGCATCTCATGCACATGTGGGTGTGGAGATCCCACTGTGGCCTCAAGCCCCTCAAACTTCCTCTAAGTCTTCCTCAGGTCCCTTCCTTGCCGCTCCCCAAAGGTTTTGGGCTCCTTAAACGATCATGGCGACTCAGGTTGCTGCATTCATTCAGACCTCAAGTCTGTGTTTGACCCACATTCTCACGTTGGCCCTACGCACCTCTCACTGTCTGCCTTCCTGTTGATCTCCGTAGCTTACCCTGGTTCCACTGTCTTAGCTCTAGTTCTGGCCTCTCTGGTAGCTGCCTGGACATTGTAACTTTCTGTCTGAGAAAAGTCCAGTGCTACTGGACATATCCCCTCTTTCCTGTCCCTCATCTGGGATTCTTCACTCATGATTCACCTGTGGCTCCGAGAACATACCGTCCCTCCCTTGGGTCCCAGGCACAGCATCCTTAGGCAGACTGAGGCTGCCTTTCCTCTTCGTATCTTTGGCTGTTGTTGACCCATTCCCCTTTCTTATCACCACGTTCTTTGCCGCTTCTTTGGACTCAACCTCTGTACTAGCCACTGCCTGAATATTTTGGGGGCTTCAGTTCTCCTGGAGCCATGGGATCCAACAGGTTTTGGGGAGATAGGTACAGGCAGCAGTCATGCCAGAGAAAAGCCCCCGGAGCAATGGGCAGTGAGGCTGCATGGAGACACCCAGATTATGAGTATTGTTTCTGAGACAACCAGTTGCATCTAATCAAATAACTCACGGCTACTTTGTCTCTAGGATCAGCCTCACGAGCCTGCCTGCTCCAGTTGGGATCTGTTTGCTGTCTCTGGGTGTCTGCACACGTCGCCTTGGTTCCTCATTCCATTTTGCCTGCTCTGAATAATTCACACATACCAAATTGCTTCTAGCTCCTGCTGCTGAAGCCTGGCGAGAGAGAGCCTCCTGGGGTGGCTTGGGGGCTGAGAGCTGGCTTTCTTCTGCCTTCTTTGACCAGGAGCTTTGGACCATTTGAAGCCAGAGCAAAAGGCAAAAGGTTTAGGAGCCTTGGCCAGTCTTCTGTGCTTTCTTTTCTCTTCCCAAAGGCAGAGAGGATGTGTGCAAGGAACCCATCCATGTCTGGTGGCACGTGCAAACCATCTTTGTAGAAATAGGAGCAGCGGGCTGCGTCCCGGCACCCGGCCGCCCACA
>NC_022011.1:48929222-48934000 GCF_000317375.1 Microtus ochrogaster
CATTCTGCTCTGTTTACTCCTCCCTCCTGTTTTAACCTATCAGGGCAAGCAGCTTCTTTATTTAATTAACCAATGACCTTCCTCCATCACATCTTGGCATCTTTGGAGGGTAAGGCCAGAGGATTTGCAATTTGAGGTCAGCTTGGGTTACATGTGAGTTCAAAGTCAGCCTGAACAACTTAGGGAGGCCCAGTCCTGAGCTGAATAGAAATAAGCTAGGGATATAGCCTGTGGCACAGCATACTCCTGGTGTCTCCTACAGCTCTAGAAATGTCAGCAAAACTGTAATGAATAAGGGAAGGCTCTGGAAGCCGAGCATGAACTCCCTCTGGATTTCACTCTTCCCAGTGGGAAGCTGCATTCCTCTTCCTTCCTGGCCCAGTGCCACCCATCCTCCCTTTGTCCCCAGTGCCACCCATCCTCCCTTTGTCCCCATGCAGTCTTCCTCTTTATCGGAGGTTTCATTCTTCATGGTTTCAGTTTCTTGTGATCATCTTGGGCCCCATGATATTAAATGGATCCTTCCAGAGCTTATCCACTCCTCAGCTTTTTATTGGTCATTCTGACACAAGTGTGGGGCTGGGCGGGGGCCCAGGATATCCTGCCAGGTGTGAACAATCCCATGTTCAGGGCACCCTGGGTACTCACAACTGTCTGCTCCCACTGCCAATGTACGGTGGTGCTGATCTCACTTCATTATGTCCCGAAAGCAAGCAGGTGGTGAAGAACAGGTAACAGACATCCACCCAGGAAGGACAGACTAATTCAGGTGAGTGGGAAAAACACGCTCCTCGTGGGTGTCCTTCTCACCTGTCACTTCAGTCCTCGCTGTGGTGGAATGTATTCTCTACTAAAGGGTTTACTGTACGGAGCCCCTCCTCCAGGCCAGGTCTACCATGGGCCCCTGGGTGTACTGAGGACCAGGAGGGAATTTCTGACTCCTGTGGGGTCTACATCAACATCTGTAGGGGTGACGGACACATCCACCCACCAACAGGTGGCTGGGTGGGGAGTTGATGGACAGTGGGCTCTGCTCCTGAAGACTGGGTCTTCCCGTGAAACCTGGAAGTGAGGGATCTGATGGCTGTGTTTTCTCTTCTCATCCCTAGCCCTCTGACTCCACAGCAGCGCCCTGGCTTTGTCAGAGATGCAGATTCATCAGTCCAGCAGGGTCAGGCCCTGTCCACACACAAACTTGGTCTTCTAATGCGATGAAAGGGGGAAGGGTTATTGATGGACAAGATACCGAGTGCCAGAGGCTCGGTCTAGTGCGAGGCATTGGGATGCGCAGAGAGGAAAGGACCAGCAGCTGACCAGACCATTCTATCCAAACCCTCTGCATTAGACGTTAGAATCTACATGTGAGTCGGACCCCTGCCATCTCCACCCTGTTCCTGAGACCCCCCCCCCAAAGGCATCCTGGGACAGCTCCTGAGTTATCACTTGCCAAAGGGTTGGCCTAAGTACTTTTTAGGAGGTTCTCTGAGTGAATCCTTGCAAATCTCATTGAACAGAGTAAAACCTGGCACTCACGCAGGTCAGTGTGCAGCTGGGGTTCTGTCTGTGCATGTACCCTGTGTGCACCTGACACCCAAGTTCAGTGCCCAGAAACGCATCCTTACTATGTTCCTTTCTGCTTCCTTCATGGAAAGTGGTTCTTGGAGACACCCTCAGTGGTGGGGTTCTGGAAGGGGGAGTGGCACAGTAGTGTGAGGAGGGAGGGTAAGGTTTCAGAATACCACCATCAGGCAAACTGGATCCTCTGTTTATAGGACCGATAAGGACCGGAAGAGGCTGCCTAGGTGTCTCTTGTTACATTATGCTTTTATAGCAGCAAGCAGGCTGGGGATCAGCTGCTGGCTTCATAGCCAAGACCTGGAGACCTGGGAATGCTCTGGAACTGCTTCTCTCTGTCTCCCCAGGGAAGTCAGGGACACTGGATTTGGGGGGTGGCTCCAGCATCCCAGAGCTGGTGCAGATGGGCGTCTTCCCAGAAGGAAGGGGTGCCGAGGAGGGAATGTCTGTACAGCTGCCCAGCTGCAGTAAAAAGAAGGTCAGTATGAGCTGCAGGAGCCTTTAATTGAATCTCTTTCTCCTGGTCCTTCCTGAGGTAGCTCCTCCGTGTGACCCGAAGCAGCTGCTGTTTGTCTTCTTTATTATGGTTTTGCCACAGCCAATTTAACAGGGATAGCACCAGACTGGGCGAGACAAACAGCCTGGAGCTGATAGCAGACCCATCCGGCTAATTATAGGGGTGGCTTCAGGGCAGGAGGCGGTGGGAGAGGAGGTACCAGTGCCTGTCAGAAGCATTGGACTGTGTGTGTGTAAGGGGGCCTGCTGATCTGAATGGGCCTCAGATGTTGCAAGCATTATGAAGGCGGCAAGCTAAGGAAGGCCTCTGCTGGGGGTGAGGGTGAAGGTCCTCCAGGAATCACACAAAATTCAGTCAGCAGAAAAGAAAACAACCTGCAACTCGTGCGAGACCTCGTTCTTGGCGACCTTATTTTCCAGGCCTTGGCAGGAAGAAAGAGATCAATATGGATGGCCATTTGCTTCTCCAGTCTGCTGGGCTCTTCTGGTCCCTGTGGGCCTCACTCAGAGGAGGAAAACAGGCCTGGGGTGCGGCTGGGGAAGCAGCCTTAGTCCTTCAGGACTCCCCAAGCCAGCCAATTAGAAGACAGTTGCTGTGTGACAAAGCAGCTGGAGTCTCCAGCTTGAGCCCAAGGCTGGTGTCAGGGGACTTGGTTCCCTCCTTGAGTTTGCTCCAAACTGGCTGTTCTAACTGGAACAGGAGTTAACTGGTCTCTCTGGGCCTCTGTGTCTCTACCTACACAGTGGAGACAGCAATGCCTGGGCAACAGAGCCAAGCACGCATGTGTTCCGGAGAGGGCCCCTTCCCTGGACTGAGAAGCAAGAGTTTCCCAGGATGCCAGGCCTGCTGGCCATGGTGGGGTGACCATTATACATGCCTCTCTGAGGACTCAACCATGATGCTTGGTGCTTCTGCCTGGTGGAGATACCACAACTCTGTGGCTGACCCTGCTAAGGAGGATGGCTACTGGCGGGGCTCTTGAGCTCTCTCAGGGTCCCCTCCCCATGAGGCCAACATTGGCAGCCCAGGTATTGGGTGGCGTATGGTTAGAAGACTGGCCAACACTTGGATGACTTTCCCCAGCATGGCCCCACTTCCCCTAGACATTACCACACAGGATCAGGTTAGACGGGAAGTCCCTGAAGCCCTGAGGAAGTGGAAGGTGGCAGAGGGATGCCTTGGAAGGAGACACGTGTCTTGAGGCAGGAGGGAGGGGGTACCTACTCTGCTGCTGGGAGAGTATGGGCCTGGAGGGAGCAAAGTCAAGTTCGATGGCTTGTCTCTTAAGATGGGTGGGTTCTGCTCCTGGAAGAGAAGAGGAGAGGAGAAGAGAGGAGAGGAGAGGAGAGGAGAGGAGAGGGGAGGGGAGGGGAAGAGAGGGGAGGGGAAGAGAGGGGAGGGGAGGAGCCAAGAGAAGAGAAGAGAAGAGAAGAGAAGAGAAGAGAAGAGAAGAGAGGAGAGGAGAGGAGAAGAGAGATACTGGTATAAAAAGGCCGCTCTCCCTGCCAAGTCATAGGAGATAAGCGATGACCAACTCAATTCTCCATGTTCTTTGGCCAGGACCTTGACTCCTTCCAAGGCCCCTGTCAGGGCCAAGCCACAGTGACTCATAGACTCTGGGGGCTAGAGGACAAACTGGGATCCTTTTTGCACGAAGGTTCTTGCACGTTCTACTGCCTGTGAGGTGATGAGCAAGCAGCCGTGACTCACCTGCAGAGTGCTCCTGTGTCTGGGGCCCAAAGGCTGGTTGGTGGCTGTCCCTGCCACCTGTCAGCCTGACTGTGCCTTCTGCTTTACTGTCTCGTGCCCATTTCTCGAGGAGGAGGTGATGTAGCCACACACAGGTGAGGAAGCGCCTGAAAGTTGCATAGAAGAGAATTCAGCTTGTCTTTGAAGCCCTGTGAAGTCTCAGGAAATTGGCACCAGGTTTAAGACAAAGGTCTATTTCAGAGAGATCTAGTATCTCAAAATCACCAGCACTTTACAGACTCAATAAGATAAATGCAGGGAAAAAATCCTGCTTTTATTTGTAAATAAGGTATCAGAATCAAGCTGAATGTGGTGGTGCATGCCTTTAATCCCAGCACTGAGGAGATAAGGGCAGACAAAGCTCTGTGAGCTCAAGTCCAGCCTGATCTATATAGAGAGTTCTAGCCAGCTAGTACTGGGTCAAGGCAGTGATGTCATGGTCTCAGGGCATGACAGGGAAAGCTGCAAACCTGTAGAAGCCAGGAAGGAGTGGAGAGAGGGAAGGAGGGAGGAAGGGAGGGAGGGAGGAAGAGAGGGAGAGAGGAAGGGAGGGAGGGAGAGAGGGAGGAAGAGAGACAGAGCACACAAGGACAAGATATATCCTTCAAAGGCATACCACAGTGACTTTTCTTTCTCTAACTAGGTCCTGGATCCCAGGTTCCTGTTCAATATGGAGTCCCCTGAAGAAATGAATATTCTCATGAACTAGTTATACTTTCTAATAGCACAACCATCTGGGGGCCAGACCATCCACATCTGAGTCTTTTGGGGGAACACTTTACATTCAAACAATAGCAGGGCCGGGCGATGGTGGCGCACGCCTTTAATCCCAGCACTTGGGAGACAGAGGCAGGCGGATCTCTGTGAGTTCGAGACCAGCCTGGTCTACAGAGCTAGTTCCAGGACAGGCTCCAAAGCCACAGAGAAACCCTGTCTC
>NC_022011.1:48934100-48962083 GCF_000317375.1 Microtus ochrogaster
AAAAAAAAAAAAACCAATAGCAGGTTCATTGGGAAAAAAATCAGCCTGTTTAATAGTAATATAATAATAATTGGGACAAATGGGCAGCCTTTGGATGACAGTAAGGATGGCGCCCACGTCATTGTGGAATCCCTAAAGCACAGCACAGGAGCCCGCATGACCCCGTGGATTCCTGGGTCCAGGCCTTATGACCTGGGAGTAGGGAAAACAGGGCACACTACCTGCAGCTCAGAGGCTCAGAGCACTAAAACAGCGGCTGATAGAACCGAGTGCAGTAGACAAATCTGCAACCAGACCCGGGAGGATACGCTGTCAGGCGATTCCTGCACGAGCATTCTGAAGACGTAAATTCAGATCCTCCCAGAGCCAGTGTGAAAGCCATGCAAAGTGGCATGCACCTGTCACCTCAGCATTGGGGACAGAGAGAGCTGCTGGGATTTGAAGCCCAGCCAAAGCGAATTCATGAGATCCTGTCTCAAAAATGTGTGGTACTGGCGAGGTGGCTCAGACGCCTGCCAAGCCTGATGACATGAGTTTGATGCCACAGAGTTGAGAGAATAGATTGCAGAAAGCTGTCTGGCTTCTGCCTGCAGGCTACGGCATGTGTGCACACATGCGTACACACACACACACACACACACACACACACACACACACACTGAATAAAAATTCAACTTAAAAAGGTGAAGAGTGACTTAGACACTTGATGTTGGCCTCTGGCCTCACATATGCTTCTACACACAGGTGCACATGCGTACACAAATATGTACACACAGAGAATACATACAGTACACACAGAGAATGCATACAGTACACACACACACATGCAGGGAAATAGTTTCACATACTTAAAAAATCTTCAGAACAAGAACTGAGTGGGAAAAAAACCAAACAAGTATAAGACTTGCAGCTTTGCAGTAAACAGAACCAAGCACCTGATGGCCTATTTAATCCTTGCACTACCCTAAGTGAGTGCCTCGTGTGTCCCTGTCCAAGGCTGGTGCCAGCACCAAGCCCCCAGATGGGTCACAGAAGCCAGTAGCCGCCTTCTGCAGATCAGGGCTCTGGCACGGGTGGGTAGAAGAGTTCCTGCACACCAGACTCTGTGACTTCTGCAGGAACCAGGCCTGGGGACTCCAGCAGAGTGGGAGGAGAGCCACAGGGTACCTGATGTTGGCGACCAGACACAGGCTTGCCACAAGACAGTACCCCTGTAGAAATCGGGGAAACCCCGTGCCCAGCTGTGAACAGATCTGATGCTCTGATCTCTGAGCATCTCGAACTGCAGGATTTTGATCCCAGGCCAAACTTTTAATAAAGAAAATTCATCCACAGATGCTCTGCTATTGGCTGATATATCCAGTTATTGGAATCTGGGAGATTTAGTGTCAGGGGTTGCTCTATTTGCTCTCTGGATGGAGCCATTTTTCTTACGTATTTAATCTCCTAGCAGAATATTTCCCTAGGAAGTACACTGTCTGAGACGCAAATCCATGTGGCCCCGTCACATCCTTATTTTGTCTTCTAGTGACTCACAGGATGGGCATTTGCTCACTTATGATTCTTATTTCTACTATGTCATTAAGAAGAAATTATACAGAAATCAGCCCACAATCACCACCCGTCATCACAGAGCCGTAGGCTGATGATGTGTGTACAGGACTCCATCAAAACGGGGAGGGGGCAGAGGCCTCACAGCTTGAATGACAGCTTTATTGGAACTTGGGTCTTTTAGATGAATAAGCAGCTACTCTGTCTCATGGGGGTGGGGTTCTGCTTGCTGTCGCACCCAGAGATAATTTGTAAGCATAAATGTATGAAAAATGTCTCCCACCTCTGGAAGTTTTAACTGGAGGCTCCTCCTGTGTCCCCGAGTCCCTGAGAGCTCAGGAAGCCTGGCAGTTAACGAGCCTGTAATTAAGGATCAGCCTTCCCCAGACCGCCCTCCTCTCCCCTCCTTCCTTCTCCTTCACCTCTTGGTGGAGCCTGCGAATTCCCAGGCAGAAGAGAAAACAAGAGAAGAGATTTCTTCTTTTTTTGGTTTGCATTTGGAAACTTACCTATTTTGGATACCTAAACCACCTCTCCCAGATCCTAGACTATGTTGGATGAGATTAGTTACAGGAAGTCTTAAAGCCTGTGGGAGGGAGATGCTCCGGCAGGTGGGGAAAAGCAGACATCCCTAAGGTGTGTATGTGGTGGGGGGAGGGTAGTCCTGAGAGTAGATGGCTAACCCCACTCCCCCTCAGGGAGCAAGCTAGAACCCTATGTCTGGGGTCTGGTGAACACAGTGAGAGAGGGCCAAAGTGGGTCCTGTCTCTTCCAGGAAACTAAGTTTTGCTCAACCTACAAGTTGAGCTTGGTTACATTTGGCCGAGGACAGCTATGAATGTGGCCACATCAAAATCATGAATTCACTTAAAGTATTAAGAAATTTTTTTATAACTTTTTTTGTAATTGAATTTTGTAGATAACATCATATCAAAATTTTAGAGATTGGATCAGTCACCTGTATCAGCAGCCCACTTAATCACTAAGGAAGGAGCCTGGGTCCAGGTTGTAGTACCTGGAGGAGCAGTGGCTGAGAACACCATGTCAGGCCTGGCCGGTCAAGGCTCAGCACCCCTCTGGAGGCCTCCCAGATCCCTTTCCACCATGATCCTGTTCCTCTAACTTCTGTCAAGGGCCAGGTAATAAGACTGCCTAGTATGACTAAGCTGGACACCATCCCCAAAATGTCCATAGCTACTTTCTTCCTAGGTGTTCACCATGCAGTTCTGCCAACTTCCAGTGGGCACCAGAATCATTGTCTGTCCGTAGACATCCCCAGACTCTCAATTCCATGGCACAGCTGAACATCAGGGGCATCAGTTTGTCCAGGGTACCATCAGTATCTTGCCTGGGGACCAGCCAGCTTCATGGACATACATGGGAACGTGTTTGCTCATTGATTGGTGAGACTAGTTTGCTCACTGATTGGTGAACACAGACCCTGGACCACGTTGTCATTGTCCACCCTGAGTGGGATGACAGGTACCCAACTGTGGAGTCGAGGTTAGAGGAGATAGCAATCACACTCCAAGCCACACAGAACATTGGACAGCAGCCATCTTGTCAGATCTAAGGCCAGCCACATCACCATGTGCTGAGAGAGCTCCTCTCAAGCCACCACTTCTCTGGCTGGCATTAAATTCCAGGGCATTCTAGAAAGGCTCCTGACCTGGCTGTGATTTGGCCTGCAAGAACCTCAGGATTTTTTTTACATACGGGGTCCACCTGGGTGTTCTAGGACATTATCTGCATGTTGAGCTCCTTGGAATTGCCATGATATGGCACATCTAGGGGTCCCAGGGAGGACTAGGCACCCCTACATAGATCTGTGACAACCCTTGGTAAAAGGCTGGGCAGGAAGTGGGGTAGGTTCACCTTCACTGGCTTAGCATCAGTGGGGTCTCAGCTGGTAATGGCCAATGGCACTGGGGCTGTCTGGCATGGGTGCCTGCTCCAGGAGAGAAGAGTAAGTGAGGGGTGGGAGCCCCTGGGGCAGCTAAGGTGGGGGAAACACCAAGCTCTTTCTGGCTTTGGGGATTGGGAGGCTGGGGT
This sequence comes from Microtus ochrogaster, assembly GCF_000317375.1. Lineage (NCBI taxonomy): Eukaryota > Metazoa > Chordata > Mammalia > Rodentia > Cricetidae > Microtus > Microtus ochrogaster. The sequence continues at coordinate 48,937,704 of NC_022011.1, forward strand.
CCAGACTAGAAGGTAGCTGTGAAGATTATACACTCAGCTCATCTCTCTTGTCACACAATAAGCAAAGCGAGGCTGTCTCCTAATATCTTTATTGTTCTTCAGATAAACTGAATAGTACAAAGTTGCCCTCTTTTACCTATTTTTTTCTTAAAAAATGACCTTTCCACACATGGCTACCCTTGGGGAGTTCCTTCCTGTTGGAAACTGAAGTTTCCCAAGATGCGTCCTTCCCATCCAAGGTTACATGATTCGGATAACTTGACAAGAAGAGAAGAATTCCACTGGGTTATTATCAACATGAACTTGACTATATCTCCTATAAGGGCAAACACTGATTTTTTTTTCTTTTTAGAAACAGAAACCATCCACTTATCAATCCAAACTACGGCATCGCATGACAACATTCATTGCATAAATTGAACACACGGAGTTACCACCTTGGGGGATAACAGACGGACACCTCACAACCTAGCTACAGGGTACGCAAGTTCAACAACGTGGGTACAGCAACTTCACTCTACGAACACCCACCATCGCTTCGGGAAAGCACTAGACACGGGTCCATGAGCTACCGGGAGTCTCAGCACAGTTAATCTAAGAGACAACAACACAGTCAAGAAAAAGGCAGCTGCGATACGTGTGGGCTGAAGCAGCCTACACTGAGCGCCGCGGGGGCCGGGGGCGGGGGGCTCCGGGAGTGGGGAATGGCCATCACATCATCGCGCTGATCACGACCTAAGGAAATGTCCATGCAATCCTAACAGTGGGTTGTTCTTGGGTGAGAGGGGCCAACAGTCATCGCCTTGCTTCTTTGAGTTAGTTGACCAGAGAGGGATAGGGAGGGATGGGGACAGCCAGGGAGCCGTGGGCTGCAGTTCCATCCACATACATGGTGGTTTCTTCGGAAATCTGAGGTCCACCTGCATGAGTAGGAGGAACACAGAGGCGACACTATCCCTCGGCGTCAGAATCACGCTGATTCCTCAAAATCAGGGCTGTTAGTATTCTTGGAATCATTTTGGCAGCTATTTCATGGAAATGTCCCCTGGGAGAGGACTTGGACCCTGGGCTTCTGGGAAAGCAGGAGCTACAACTCATCAGAGCGGATGACGTGGAAGAGGGTGACATTGTAGAGGGTCTGATGGCCGTTGTTCCAGGCATACAGGGCGCGGTCCTTAGGGTTGTAGTCCAGCATGGAGATGTGGGAATATTTGTTCTGGAAGGGGATGTCAATGTACTCATAGGTCGAGGCATTGGTCTGGTAAGCGTAGTGGACCTTGGTGCCCCCCGAGTAGCCGTTGGTGACGTAGAGGGTCCCGCAGATGATGAAGGCCTCGCCGGCGCTGCGCTTGGGGTAGCTGGTGTTCCATGTCTGCAGGATCTGCAGCGAGACCGGATCCAGCTTGCTGATGACAATGTTGCCGGCATTCTGGTTCGTGGCATAGACAGCCCAGAGCCCATTCTCGTCTACCATGAGGTCGATGTCTGAGTGGCCACCCCAGGCGTAGTGGTACATGTTGTTGTAGCCAGCGTAGTCCAGGCTGCGTGTCTTCAGGATCGTTTCTGTCTTCAGGTCAAACCTGATGATGATGTGACTCTGGAATTTGTTGAAATAGATGGAACCATTGTAGACCACCTGGCCCGTGCCTGACCAGGGGTGCGGGAGACGATGCGAGGTAAAATTGTCTGTGTTCATGAAGTCCACCATGGACTTGTACTCGCGGACAAAGCGGTTGTTGTGATAACCGTCCATGTACCAAACCTGTGGGAGAGCAGACTTCGTCAGTGTAAAACAGAAGGACCTGGAAGAGCCATCAAGACTATAGAGCATTCTGTCCTGCCTTCAAGAACGCTGGACTCCTGCCTGGTCCCTACTCAGACCTATTTTCCAAACCCCTGGGAAGCGTAGGACACAGTGGAGGGACATGAATGGGGACAGGCAGTCAGGCGCTCTGGAGTCTCACGCATACACAGTGCACAGCCAGTCTACACAATATACACCAGTGGCTGGTATGGGAAACCCCACCAGGACCCCAGATGGAGCCCCTTCTGGTACCATGTTATAGGACAATGATCTCACTGTTGGCTCTCTATTGGATCCTGGCCAAGGGCTTGGGAATGTCATCAAAGCAGGGACACAGTGCTGGAGTCAGCCTTGTAAAGGGTACAGCTGCTAAGAAGATGCTCACACACTGGGGAGCTTCTCTCAGCAGTGACAACTGGCTCTCAAGGTCACTGGGAAGGAGCATCTCCCAGCGTAAGGATGGGATGCTGTGAGCGAGTCCTCTCCACTCCAGCAGGCTGTTACTGAAGTACAGTCTGACTCATTGTCTATGCTGGGCAGAGGTGGGGATATGTGCGCAGTGAAAGATAACTAACTGGGGCTTTGATTTGCTGTGGGGAGCAATAGCTCATTCCCTAATCTGTGGAAAACACTTTTCAGACTGGAACACGGGGCTATCAGCCGTGGAAATCAACCAAGTGAAAAAATGACCGAGGCCTGAGTTTGAAGGGTTACAAAGGAAGTGATTGCCTATGAATTTCCGATGACACTGCACACCAATTGACCCGAGAACCATCTATACTGGGAACAAAAACCTTTAGTCATTTAAAGCAATTTTGTAGCAAATGAGAAGGGGGCGGGGCTAAGAGAGGAGACCTGGCAGCGTTATCTGCCTGGCAGTAAGACAGCTGCTTTATCCACAGAGAGCTGGGAAAGCTGAGCAGGGATTAGGGCTGCAGCGGCTCTCAGGCATGGCGCGACATTTTTGTTAAAACAAAACAAAACAAAACCCCCCCACAAACCAACAATTGTGTTCCTGAGACATCCGTTCAGATGCTTAGAAGCAGATGTGCCTTTTGTTTTTAATGAGATTAAAAACAACGACGACAACAACGGAGTCTCGTTCAAGGCTGTTATTATCCCATCTCTCTCAGACCATCCCTCAGTGATATGGGTCATGGAGCACTGGAGGATCTGGACATGTCCTTGGTCTCTGGGGGAAAGTGGCCCACCCACTGTGCCCTCTGGGTTGCCTCGTGGGACAGGGAGTTCTCTATTTCTTCACAGCTTCTGCTTGAAGCACCTTCTGCTAGCCCTCCCTGTCCCCCTCTGGAGCAAGCCCCTCCTTGGTGCTTTGGAGTGGGCCTTCCGTGGTGGGGAGCTAGGGACAGGTTTCTGTGTTTCTTGGGTCCAGTGTGTAACAAGAAGACACCAATGTCTAAGGATCTCTAAATGGTCTCATCTCCCACACACTGGCAAATCAGACAAAGGCCTGTGGTACCACTTTCTGAAAACAGAGATTAGAAGACAGGGGAGTGGACTCCAGAGGCTGAATACTCAACCACACGCTCGGGAGGCAGCTTGGGATATGGGCCATTCTGCAGAGGAGAACTTCACAACTCAAAACCCAGAGAACCTCATGGGAAGGAGCCCCATTTCCACAGAGGCTGCTCCTCCCCTCGGCACTGTGACCTCCCCCTGTGAAAGGCCCTTGTCTTCTGTCCCTTCCAAGACCTGATGGTTTAGACCAAACTCACTCAGCTTGGGTTGGTGCTGCCCTGGGAAGAGACCCCAGTGATGGTTGCTGGTTTGCATGTCCTCTGGAAGGATCAAGGGTTCTTCCAGCTAGACTCAAGGATGCTCAGCACAAGGTGTAGGGCAGAGTACAGGGTGTCAGGATGCCTGCACAATTGCATGACTTTATTTGGAGAACACCAGCGTCATCATGCACTAAGGCGGAGCTGCCTTTGAGGCAAGACAGCCGCTTAGTAAGTAGAGGGGACGAGTGGAAGAAAAGCCACCCCACTTTCACTTTTCTGGTCCCGATTTCTGTCTCTCCATAGCTGACCCCTGACAATTTTGACATAACTGACCAGATCACCTGCAAAAGAGAAACACACACTCCCATTTCTAAGTAACTTCACAAGCCAGACTGTTACACCAGCTGAGCCATGCCTCAAGTCCAATCCCACCGTGACCTATGTATGAGCAAGGGTTCCTTTGATCCACGTTTTATCTTCCGTCGCCCTTCTCCAGCTGCCTAGTGACCTCTAAAAAGTCTGCTCTTCAGGGAACGAACTCAGTGGATCAGAAAAAAGGAATATGTTGGCATATCCTAACACCCAAGCTTACAGATTTAGTAGTTTCCAAGTCCCCAGATCTGTAGCCATTGCCCAGGTGTACTGGGATGTCCTTGTAACATCCGGGCTTGACTCCGAGAGCATCTTATCCTTCTGCTTTGTCAGTTAGCATGCTGACTTTGCATCTGTCTCACTCACTCTGCCATTCTCTCCTGGGGAGGATGTCCAGGGCCCGAGTTGCCAGTGCAGAGGTCCCTGAGGCTCTGTGGAGCTCCCTGAACCGTCCTGCACAGAACCAAGTTGTATCCCTGCTGCTAGTTTCATTTTCAGATGAGAAAACTGAGGCCAGAGAGGTTTGCTTAACTGTACTAAGTTTAATTGCTTTTCAAGGAGGAGGGCAGCCAGGATAGGGCTGCCAGGGCCTCTGGCCAGCACCTTACAATGCAGCCGAGGTGTTAGGTGATGCTATTTAAGGACCTTTCTTAGTAACAAGACTTTAGTTACCTCTTCTCTCTGGCTTGGCGAGCATTTGACAAATGTCCTCCTGAAACTGCTAACATCAAGGAATTCAGCCTTGGAAAAGATGTTCTAAAGGGAGCTGTTAGTGAAGGGGAGGAGAGAGCCTCGGTGGGAGGCTAGGAGGAAGTGGCGGGATGCCAGCCGCCCCAGGAATGTCCCAGTAAGTACGCCCACTGAGGAAGGATTAGAAGGGATGTCTAAGCTGCCAGCAGACAGAGCTGCAGGCACCAGCATATCTGCATAATCTAAAGCCTTCTGGATAATTCTCCCCTCTGTTCTAAGGATCATCTGCTGGCTTTGATGCTGCTTAGATGAAGGGAAAGGTCCTTGAAGCACAGAGCTAAGCCAGGGTTTAAGTAATACGCCATCTCTCTGAACATGAACCTCCTGGGGGTGCTGGGAGCATGATACAAGCCCCCTCTCTGATGTCTTGTGTAAGTTAGACTGGAATTCTGAGGTGGGGAACCAGTGACGGAGAAGAAAGAGGGGTGGGTGGGACATGGCTCTGTCAGGATGTCCCAGTCCAAGAAGATTATGAGCCTTGGAATCCAGAATGGAATCTTTGGAACTGCAGGGCTCTGGAGCTGTGGTAGTGTGTGGTAGTGTGGTAGTCTATGCACAAGACGGGAATTACAGTTAGCTCCGACCAAGCCCTTCTGCTTCTAACACTGGTGAAAAGGGCCTGGCCTCTGATGGGGACTGAGGGTGTGTGGCCAGCAAACAGGCGGCTCACTGCTGGAGGTTTCTTAGAACAGCGCCTGTAGACAGCTGGCGCTTGACAGACAAAGAGAGGAAGGCCCATGCAAAGGTATCCCAAGCTAATTTTGTTCTAACAGCTTACACAGGGGCAGTGGAGACAGAGCTAGCTCAACGCATTCCCTCGGCACGTACTAACGAGGGGTTCTACAGCTTCCTGAGGCCTCCTCACAGGCTCGACACAATTCTTCCCTCTGTTTCACCCTAGCATTCTCACAGAACCCTCCACAGCGACCTGTTCCGAAGCCATAAAGCCAACATCAATTTCTCTGAATGAGTGTGTGAGTGTGTGTGCCTACGCATGCGCGTGTGGCGAGTTATTGGTCTCCTGCGAGTATGTGATCAAAAGTGAATGGGAGATTGGAAGAGAGCAAAACAAAACAAACACTGCTGGTGTTGATCAATGGTAGGACGAGGCGACATGTCACTTAGCAGGCTGAATACATGGGCCACTGTGGGGAGCACGTGGTTCTGAATGGCTGGAGCCCAAAGTGTTAAGAGCAGTACGCAATACAGTATGTCTGCTCCCAGCCAGGGTCCTGCTTTTCTGCAAGCCAGAGCTGGTCACTAGACACGACATGGTTGGGACAGAACCTGGCATGCTGGCCTGGGCTTTCTAAGCACCTCCTGCCTTGGCTCTGTCTTTCTCTCCAGAAAGACATACCATCCACATCTGTAGTGAAGGGTGTTCCTAAGAAAACTTCGAGCGGAAGTAGGTTTTAGCTGATGGGATGAGGGTTCTAGCACAGCCTACGTGCTCTAGTTAGTGTTAATTGTCTATGTTAACTGTCAACTTGACCCAACCTAGGGTCACCCAAATAAAGAGTCTTCCTTAGGCTGATCTATGGGCGTGCCTGGAAGGGACTGTCTTGATTGCCTTAACTGATAGGAGGACTCATTCTGTCGTGGGGAGCACTATCACAGGTCCTGAACTGGCTCAGCATAAGCCATGAATTAGCATCCTCTATGGCTCCTGCTGTAATATTTTGGCTACGGTTGAGTTCCTTAGGCAGAAGTAATGTTTTCAGGAGTAGCACACAGGTCCACCTTCAGGTTCCTGCTTGAGCTTCTGGCCCGACTTTTCCTAACGATGAAAGTGTAACAGAAAATCCTCCTCCCTAAGTTGCTTTTTATCACAGCGGCCAAAATCAAACTAGAATGTTGAGAAACTATGAGACCATCATGGTCCAGAAACCAGTGTGAACACAACTTATGCCCACACACCCCTGACCCTACGGTATCTTCAGGGTAGCCCAGCCAGCCCTCTAGAGCTGGCTGAGGCCTTAGTGGCACTGCTCTCTAGAGCTGGCACATCTAGAGGGTCTTTTGCCCACCCCAGCTACCTCATTTCCAGAACTCCAATCTTGCTTGGGAGAGATGTGAGTCACTCTTGTGATAAGACTTCAGGACCTCAGATCTCAGGCTCCTTTCTCTGGGCCCAGGGAGGAGCTCCCAGTTCCCTGCTTCTGTCCACTATCCTGCGAACCTCTGAAAAGAAGAGGCCTTGGGGAGGAGTGCTGGGACCCTGGGAGGCCTCATCCTGGCTGCCGTGATCGGCACTGCATGACATCAAAGGACCGTGATTCTCAAAAGCACCCCTTCCAGTTCCCTTAGAACTTCCTGAAGACTGGGGATGCTCCTTCCGGGCAGGCCTTCTCCATCAAGGGGCCTCCCAGCCTCTGACTCCCAACATCCAGTTCCTAAAGGAACTGAGACCAAGGCCCAGTCCCCAGGAAGGAGAAGTAGCCCCAAATGGGCGGCTGGCTCATTTTTCTTTTCTGCTGTTTGCCCAGGGGGGAAACACCCAGGAAAAAGGAACCCAGCCTCTTCTCAAAATCAAAAAGAAACACAGAGCTTCTATCAGTCATGAAAGGAATGGCAAATGAGTACAAATCAGCTGTCATTAAAACAAGAAAGGCTTAATAGATTCTATCCCCGGAAGCAGAGGCAGTGATGGGAACCGCCTGGAGCGGTCAGCACAGGAGATGCCTCAGTACCTGCTCAGCCACTGGGCAGAGCCACTATTGCCTCCACAACTGCCACCACCATCCTCAAATGGGCAGCCTCCCCATCCCACTGTCTGCCACTTGTGTTTGTATAGGGGTCTCTACCAGCTTTCCTGGGAAGAAGCCCTTGGGAGACTCTGGTTCTACCCAGAGTCTGAAGCTATCTGCTTGGGAGGTAGACATGTCTGGCACTAGGGAGAGGGACAGAGACCAGGCCTTTTAAGTCCTTTAAAAGCTCCAGGGACACTTACCCTGTTATCACCTTCTGGGGCCAGTGGGTCTGTCATCCAGGACCCGAACCTTGAGCCAGAGGTCTTGACAGTCACCGGGTCACTTATACCCGTCAGCTTCCCGCAGGCTGGAACAGAGTGTGCATGGGTCAGAACCAACAGGCAACTGAGAGCCTTGGACCCCTCCCCGCAAGGGTACATCTGGGCTGGGGGGATTCATCCTCTTCCCCTCCAGATCTGGTGCCCAACAGCCCATAATGTCACTTAAACAAGTCTCCCCAGTGGCCATGAGGAGCCACCTCTTCCTCCAGAGGGAACAATTAAGGCCAGCATGGGCAGGGCATGGCAGTGAATGGCTGCCCTCCTAGGTCTCATGATTCCTTAGGAGCAAGAGGCCAGGGCAGCCCCAGTAACAAGAGAGAGTTGGCCACAACAAGCCTCAGTCTTCTCTGGGAATGGGACACAAGAGCTCAGTCCTCTCTGACTGCTGGAGCTTAGGCAGCATGGCAAGCAGCAGGAGGGAATTTAGGCTCCATGGGAGACACTGCCCCCAAGCAGGATTCACCTCCCCAAACAGAAGGACAATCCTAGCAGCCCGTAACAGCACCCCACACTGTGGGAGCACCTTCCTTGTGCACGTGTCTGTCCTAGAACCACCCCCGATGGAGGTAGGTGGAGGCTTGCTGTTGTCCTGCTGTGTGTGTGTGTGTGTGTGTGTGTGTGTGTGTGTGTGTGTGTGTCTGTGGGTTTTTCATGCTCTCAAGAAGAACGGCCCCTGGCAGTAGGGCTGGGAGTTGAGCATTATGCTCTATGGAATCTTAGACGTGACCCCTGCAGCCCTCCCACCTCACAGATGGCCAGAGATGATCTCAGAGCCACAACTTGGTATTCAGGAGTGGCAGAGGCTGTGACCCAGCGTTCCTGCCTTAGCTTGCAGGTCTCTTGCCTGCTCTCAGCCTCCAGGTTGAGCCTGTTGTGCAGGACTCCTCTTTTCCATCCCACCAGGTCAGGCTTGAGTGTGACCCGCCCCCCAAGTCTATAAGATACCCCCCGAGGACCACATTAGCATACATACACAGTTTCTGCAAAGTTCAGAGAAGATCCAGGTGCTTAGGCGAGATTGTGATAGACTTAGCCTGAGACCACAGGGAAGCAGAGATAATCCTACTTGGAGCAGGGAGGGTCAAGCCCAGGGGAGGGTGCAGCTTGCCATGCTTCCACACCCACCAGCATCTCCCCAAGCCTGGAATGGGCTGAGCATGTCCAGAGAAGCATTGTACAAAACTAACAAGGTGAAGTACTCAGCTTGGCTCAGGAGCCAGCAGAGAGGGGACCTTGGACAGAGGGAGGCTCAGTAGGATTGAAAGCCACTCCAGGCCTGGATTCCCACCAATGCCCCAGCGCTGGCACTCCTGCCCAGACTAGGAGAGAAGTGTCACCACTGTGCCCACTCTCCTGTCCCTTCCCCAAAGGCATCTCCCCTTCCAGGAGGAACTTGAGTTTTCCAGCACTAGCACTTCTGAGGCTCGAGGCTCCATGGAGGTCTGGGGTGCAAGGGTCTGAGAGGCCCATTGCTGAGCACAAAGCATGCCCACTTGGCCTCTGTGCACACTGCCCTGCCTTACCCAAGCCCTGGCTTGGAGGAGACACCAAGAAAAGGGTTAGGAAAAAGAAGGGCATTGTGGGAAGCCAAGGTTGACCAGTGTTGGCAGGAGTTGGAAGTGAGGATCCCTGATGGGTTTGTTTGTAGAAAAATTTCCTTCACACACACACATACATGCACACACACAAATTCACACACACACACACACACACACACACACACACACACACACACTTGCATAACTGTATGCTTCTGAGGTTCGAATGAGTTCATTGTGGGCTGCCTGTAGAGGCTGGGCAGGGGAAGCCAGATGCCCAAGCTGGACTCCACCCCTCACTCCCACTTTTTCTTCCTTCGCTCCTGTTGACTTGGGGTGGGTGTTGGGTTGCCAGGAGACAGAGGCTTCTCCAAAATGGGTGGGAACTGAAAGAAGCCAACAGAAGCCAACCCTTTTGCAAGTCCTCTTCCCAGAACCCATCCTGTCATCCAGACCCAGCATCTACAGAGTCACTGGTCCCTGTAATATCTCATAGAAGGTCTTCCATTGGTCCTGGAGATATGATCTATGAACTGCCTGGAGGTTAGGGTCCAAGGGGATCAGCATGCACTGGAGGCATGGCAGGAGATCCGTGTAGAAGGCATCCTTCCCACTCAGTGGCATGCTGCGCTTGAGGCCAGCACATGACTCAGCCACATACTAAAGTTTTCCGAGATGCCAACTTACACTAGATGGGTCCCAAACCCATTCGAGGTTCTTTTGCAGTTGGATAGCTTCTCCTGAAGAAATCTACCATCTTTCTGTATACCACCTGATCATGGCACAGATTCAGGGGGATGCGCAGCCCAGTTTGGATGCCTAACCCTGACCCTAGCCTTCCCTGCCTCCATAGCCAGGCCTATTCTGTTCTTACTCTAGAACAGCATCCCAACTTCCCACCAAGCTTCTAGGGCTGGTCCCAGACACATGCCTAGGCCCTAAAGATGTCATCATCCCACCCATCTCAGTGACCTCAGCTGAACACCACATTCCCTTGGGGTGCCAACAAAAGCATCGGGGGCTTGCTGTTCCAGGTAAGGGGTCTCCTCCATTCACCCTACTTCCCCATAAACAAACGAGGGACTCAGGTCTCAGAAGAGTCTCTTCAGTACACCAACTAATTCACCAGCTCAGAAGTGTTGGGGTCAGTAGGGTGAGCCTCTGGGGAGTGAAGGCCACCCTTCATGTTACCCATGTTTGCTTCAGTTATAAGCAGGCACTATATCACCAGGGTCCCCAGGAAAGCAAACTAACATAGGCGCACAACTCAGGCCTTCCAGAATATGCCTGGATGGTCCAGTCAGTCTTCTGTGAGCTCGGATGGAGAATGTGCAGGACTTTGCTCTCAGCCAGGCCAGGAGCAGCTTTGAACAATCTTACCATGCTCTACTCAACTGTTTCTGTTTTTGTGGGGTTTTGTTTTTGTTTTTTCTATCTCAGAAAGTGGCAGAGGTCTATGTCTGAGTTCTACAGGATGGCTGCCCAGCAGGTCCAGCCTGCCAGCCACACCCAGCCTCCTCTGGATTGTTTTCCTGGTGCATAGTCACCAGGGCAGTCAACCGTTCAATGCTTCAGTGCTGGCTGAGGAGGGTAGGTAGGCGTGGCCACTGTGTCTCCAGCTCTCTTAGATGCTGGGGCAGGCACAGCTCCGAGGGCCCATGGGGCTGGAGGCTGCTTGCCATCCTTAAGTCAGGGAGTTATTTTTAGTTCTCTGTCCACACTAGTTCTGCCGAGACCTCACAAACTGACAGGATCTAAAAGAGCCCATGGCAGAGGCTTGGCGGTATCTTGGCACACCCAGTTCTAGAAAGTACCACTCTCCAGCCACGCACTCAGGATACATGTGGGGGTGGTAGAAAGCTTTGGGGTCTCAGGAAGAGGCCTGCAGGAAGGATGATGCCCAGTGGGGAGGGTCCTGGACTGTAGATGCTTGGTCAAGCTAGACGACAAGCCATGAGCCTTGCACACTTCTTGAGCGGATGCCAAGCTGAGAGCAGCCCAGACTATCTCAAAGCTCGAGTCAGGATGAGCATCTCTGGGAGGCAGAGCTGGGAAGGAAGGTCTGTGACCTCAAACAAGCTTTGGCCTTGGCCTCCGTGCTCAGTGCTTAGCCCTGAAACTAGAGAAGAACTGTCTGGAAAGAAGTCTGCAGGCTGGGAATAAGGTCCAAGATACAGATGCAAGAGCCCTAATGCAGACCCAGGTTTGGATCCAGAGCCCACAGCAGACCCGTGAACATTATCCTAGAGCCATCCTTCCCCTCTTGCTCTGGCCAGGCCAGGCCTCTAGTGGACCTCCTGCTCTTTAAAAGAAATGGAGGAGGCAGACCTGGTCTAGGTTGTTGTAGGTTGCCGGAATCCTGGGCTCTATTCCCTTAGGCTTTCACTGCTAACTCACCCTTAACTCTCTCACTGGGAGTGGTCACACAGCTCTGAGAGTCTCTAGCCTCACTGTGAAGCCTCCACCACGCGATTCTGGCATCTCAAGTGTTAGGAAGCTATCTTTTGACTTCCCTTGAAGAGTCCATATTGCTCCCGGCACAGCACAGCACAGCATGGCAAACCAGTGTGCCCCACCAGGGCAGGAGCCTGCAATTAGCATTCTACTAGTGTGGACACTGTGTGGACAGCTCACTTGGCTGTCAGGTAACTCCTAAGTGGGAGGCACAAGGTTTACTAAGACGTTTCCTCAGTAGAGCAAAAATACACTTTCCCCCTTGGTTGGCCCTAGCTGCCTGGAGACTTCCAACCCAACTGCAGAAAGAAACAAAACAAAAAACAAACAAACAAATAAACAAAAAAAGAGAAAGAAACAAAAACAAAAACGTGACCAAAGAGCCCTTGGTATGTATGACAGGAATACCGCTTCATACCAACTCGTCCTCAATGGCAATGGTGACTAAGGAAGCCTACAGCACCAGTACAACCTAAGTCTGGGGGTCAGCTGCATTGAGCAGCCTGTGCTGGGGTCCCCTGTCCTAGCTTTACTCAGGTGAGCTGCTAGGATCTGACCTTGCAGCATCCTCTCAGGGGACACCAGGGTTCTGGGCAGCTAACTGCCTCTTCCCTTCCCCGGGGACAAGACTTGTTGCAAGGAATTGCACGTTGCAGAAGAGGCCCAAGACATGTTATGTCTAAGCTGTATGCTTAGTGCAGAAGGAAGATATTTCAAATTCTAAGTCCTTGCTGGGACACTTGGAAAAGCATGCTGCCCGAAAATGAACAGAATTGCTAACTCTGGTCCTTGAATTATGCTTTCTGCCTGTGTGCAGGCCAGGAATTTAGGACAGTTCTGAGAAGAGACTTTGAAAGATGCAGGGAGCCCTTCCCTCCCTTACGGACCTACGTTCCTAACCAAGCACCTGCAGAGGCAGACACACCAAGGACCCCGGGGCTTGAGGGTTTAAGAAGTAACACTCAGCTACTGCGCAGCCGCCAGTGCAGAGCCCCGCCCACTGGGTCAGCAGGGAGTGGTGCCCACGACAGGGTGCACCCTGGACGTGACCACCCTGTCAGTTGGCTGCTGAGGAGGCCGGGGGACGATGCCTCTCTGCAAGACTGATGCAAAGACTGAATTAAGAAGCCATAAAGTATTTAGTCCTTACGCTTCCGGCTGAGGGCCTGGGACAGATGCTAAACCTATCTATAGACCCGTCAGTCAACCATCTGCCACCTAATTTTACCAGCAGCTTATCTACTCATCCATCAGCCATTGACCAGTCCTCCACCCGGCTATCCATCTATTGTCAACTGTGCCTCCCTCCGTCCCTCTGTCCTTCCACTTACTAGCTATGCCCACCCCCACTTGCTTGCCCTCCCACCTGCCTACTGATCTACCATACCCCCCAGCTGCTCCTCTGAGCCTGGCAGTGCACAGCTGGTGACATGAACAATGTATGTAAATTCTCATCGTGACCCTAGGGCTTAAGGACTCTGTACCTTTGTGTTGTAAAGCAGGAGTCACTGGGATGGAAGACAGTAGGGACCTGGAAGAGGCACCTGCTGTTGAGTGGCTTGCTACTTTAGCTATTTTATAGCTTGGCACCCCAAGACTTCCCAGACTGGGGTTCAGAACCCACGGTCCCAACCCCAGCTGCTGTTTCTCTTCAAGTACATGCTTACTGAAGCCCCTCTTAGGAAAGAATTACATGCTCAGGTCACCTCTCTGGTGCACCCTAGGGTGGGACTATCTGGCCTCATTCTTTCTTCATTCCGAATCACATGTGTCTTAGCAGTCCAAGGGTAGCCACGTGAAAGCCCCAAGATCCTGGCCATAAGGTAAATTCATGCAGCTGCTAAAAATAGGCAGAGGACAGATGGGAAGTCTGGCTTGGCTGGGATAACCTGGAGAGCCGTGTGAGCTACCCCCTCTCCCAAAGGCCCATCAGCTTGGCGGCCTTGGTAATGTCCTACCACGGTCTCCATCATGATTTTCTTAGTTTCTCCTAGGCATGACACCCTGCCTGGTTACCTGGCAGTGGAAATAACTTTTGCAGGGTAATAAATCCAGCCTTTGGGCTCTTTAGAGACCAGGAAGACCTCTAAATACCTGGCTGGGAAGGCTGGGAAGGCTGGGAAGGCTGGGAAGGCTGGGAAGGAGGCCATGGAGGAAAACCAAGGGAAGACTGGAGGGGACCCATAGCCGGTCCTCAGCCCAGCACCCTAGGCACTCCTAGAGGGCGTGTACAGGCAATGGAGAGGCTGCCATCAGTCCCAGTCATGGACGGACTAAGGCTACCAGCCCTTGCCACAATGGGTCATGGGTTTTATGAGGCACAATAGTAAGAATATAGAATGGAAAATGATATCCTGGTGTTCCTGTGAGTGTCGCTTCAAAACAGCTAGTTCCCAGTACCCATCATAGCTTCCTACCTCATCAGTACTGGGAGCTCAAAACTTTACAGTCTTTGGGGGGCAAGCCAGGAGGAGCCGCGGGGAGTCACCTGGAAGCCAGGAGACGACCTCTCTAGTGAATACTCCCATTCATCTGTCACCTGACACCAGGAATCCGCACTCATGTGCTGGTCTGGGCAGGCGCACATGTGTATGTATGAGCTCTGTGAAGGCCAGAAGACAGCTTCAAGCATCAGTTCTCAGGAGTCACCCGTCTCGACAGCGTCTCTCACCATCTTACTTCCTAAGTAAGCCACGGGATCTGGCCAGCAAGCCCTAAGACCCACCTGTCTCCCCTCCCTTGTGCTAGGATTATTTTTACATAAGTTCTGGGTATTGAACTCAGGTCCTTGTGCTTGCTCTGGAAGTACTTAACCACTGGAACCCTCTGCTTGTCCCACACCAAGGCTTTTGAAAAGTATTTGTTCTTTGGGATGTTTTAAATTTTGTAAGATATGGATGAAGGGAGACAGAGTCAGAGCATCAGATGGAGCCAAAAAAAAAAAAAAATCTTTCTGGAGACAAAGTCACCCTTACAGGTACATGATATACAAACAAATGAGTTGGTCAGACAATGTGGAGGAACGCTGAAGCTGGTACTGTATCAGGACATGAAACGTACCATTTAGAAATGGCCCCAAATAGCCAACATGTGCAATTTGGCCAAAGCCACTGACTGGGTAGTCAGGCAGGCATAAGAACTTTAGATGCTTCCTACCTTAGGACTGTCAGGAGACATGACTCTGAGAGGAAAGCCACCTTGCTTACTAGTCCATTCCACACGGGCTGCTGAGGGTCCCCACTTCTATCCAAAACCTGCTGCCACTGTACCCCCTCTTTTTAGTTCCAACTAAACCTGATGCATTTTCTCAAGGGGTTTTATTAGCCCTCTTCTCATCCTGGATAGAGATGTGTTTCCAGACCTTTTAAAGTTATCCTAAAACACATGCATGAACCACACACATGCATATTAAACACTCACACCTTTGCACACACACACACATACACACATCTGACAGAGTTTGTGGCATCTAATCTCTCTCTCTCTCTCTCTCTCTCTCTCTCTCTCTCTCTCTCTCTCTCTCTCCAAATGATGTGAGCTTCACTGGGGTCTAGAACTGGCTTTGGCATGGGGTTTGCACATGGGTGATGCCCTAGGGTGGGTGTTGCCTGCACTCCTTGATGCTCTCTCTGGGTGGCCCTACCCAGAAGCCCTGATGCAGCCATCACCTGCTGAGGCCAGGCAGGCACTGTGGCTTCAGCACCACTCCCTACACCTGCATGTGTGGCAGAGTCGGGCCAGGCAGTGCCACACCTGCAGGGCGCTGGGCCTACCTAGTTTTTGCATGCATGCACGGAGCCTTTCTTCAAGATTGGACACTCTGCTCTGAAGTTCATCGTAGTCATAGGCGCCAATTTCCTCTTGCAGCTCGTTAAGCACTGACGTCAGATTCTGGACCTCCTCCTTAAACTGCAATACCAATTTGGCATCGGCCTTGTACTCTTCCAACACAGGAATCAAAGGCCTAAGTTCATCCATTTTCGTTTTTATTGCCTGCAAGGTTAAAATAAGCTGGTTCAGTGCGATGCATGCAAGAACTTGAAATACCCTGCCTTGGCCTGGCTTCTCCCTAGGAGAGGGAAGGTGTGCACACTCCCATTTTAGTAATCCACCAGTTATCTGGTCCCAGTGAGTCAGGATAGCGTATTAAACAGTCCTCAGAACACCAGCATATTTGGGAAAGCTCTTTATTTGTCAGTCGAGAATGCAACATCTTAAGGTTACATGCTTTAGGTCACATACACAACGTTTGTGGTTATTTTTTTTTCTTTCTTTTTCAAAAAGTGCATTGACAAGGGTTCAAACTATTCATGGGATGCATCTAGAATCACATGCAAAAGGAGGATCCTGGTTGGATTCAAGGTTCCTTAGTGAAATGGTGCTAAGGATTGGAAAAGAATCGTAAAAATGCATGGTGCAAAAAGCTCTCTGGCTCTCTCATGGTTACATGGGGGGACTGCATCTTCAGTCAGTGGCGCATTGAAAAAACTCTTAAGTTAGCCCTGCAAGCAAGAAAATGAAACACCGTTGAAAAGCTAGCTCACTAGCCTGCCTTAAACAGCCATTAAAAGACACGTATTTGCATGGTCACGTAAGAAAAATCACACTTTAACGACAGGAAAGAAAGCTACTCAGATGGTGAAGGGCATCCCTCACGGTTTCTGCTGGAACTCCTTCCCGCAGTGACTACAGTGCCAAAGGCAAGGGCTTGCTTTTGCTGTCCCAGAGTCTCACAGTCCCCAACTTTGGAACTCAGAGGTGCTCTGTGGACGACACTCTCCAAGGGGAGCTACCTCATGTTGCTGAAGACACCTCTGTCTTCACAGTCTGCTGAGCACAGGAGGGCAGATGCTGGCCAGGAGAGACACAACTCTTTTTGGTCTGTAAGGTCAAGAATCTCTCTCCAAGGTTAAGTCATGATGGTACATCAGAAAAAGGGGCGCAGTGTTCCCCTGCCTGGGACAACAATCACTGGCTTATGCTGCCTCAATGTGATTAGTCTGCTATTATTTTATTTATATTATAGATTTATAACTTCATTAGCTTGCCATTTTGCCTACCTAATGCACTGCTTTTAAAAGGAGAATTAGTTCCTGCTTCACGTAGGGAGTCCATCAAAGGATAACATTAGCATACAAGGAAGGGAGGACGGACCAGGGCTCAGCAGTTTCCAGCCAAGCGGCCGTGTAATTTGACCTGTTCATTTACATCTGGGCCTGATTTCTAATTAACATGCATGAACACCTTAATTAAGGTGGCAGATAATTCCCAGCCTAGTCCTAGTGGAGAGTCATGTATATATACATACTTGTACATATGTATATATAATTTCAGGTCAAAGGAACTGAGGTTTTAAGTGGCCAGGGTCACCTGGAGACACAGAACACTTAACGCAGCTGCATCTACAGTGTGCCTTGTCACAGCTAAATTAGGTCAGAAGTGAAAAACTGCCCTGAGTGATCTGGGCCCAGAAATGGCTCTAATCAATTACGCTAATCCTCGGCTAATGTGATTTACCTGCAGCAGCTCTGGAATGCTGAGGGCGTCTAACGATACCCTCCCCGGCTAATGTGTCTCATCCAGAGGAGCAGGGGGCCTGGGACCCCTGGAGAGAGGGACCAGTGTGTGCTGAAGGGGCTGACCAAACCCTAACCCCTCCAGTGGCCGGAGTTGATGGTCTCTCTCCTCCCAGAGTGGAACAGCTTTGTAAGGCAGAGAACAGTCCTCACTGTGTCCCCCTAGGTCCCCAGTCACTACCTCTGTGGGGAAAGGGAAGCCAGAAGGGGAAGATCTGACTTGGAGGAGGAAGAAGAGGAAGAGGGGGAGGAGGGGAAGAGGGGTGAGGAGAACGGGTAATAGAGGAAGAGGAGGATGAGGGAGGAAGAGAGGAGTGGAGGAGGACGGGGAAGAGGGAGGAGAGAGGAGGAGTTGGGGGAGGGGGTAGAGCGCCAGGAGAGACAGGCATACCTTGAACTGCCTGGCCAGGTGTTGCTTATGGCTCTCCTCCACCTGCTTGAACTTGGACTCCAGGCCTTTCATTTGGTTCTCCATCTTCTCCACATACTGCAGGTCTCTCTGAGTCCGCCTGTCCAAGACTTCTATGGATTGAGACATGTTTTGCACCTGTCAAAAGGGTAACAGGTTCAAGGCGAGAGCTGCAGCAGATGTCGGGCGGTTTCATTTGTCTGCTCATCAGTCAGGCTGACCTTTCCCACAGCACCACCCGGGAAGGCAGGAGTGGCCCAAGCCTGATTTACCAGTTAATCACCAGCGTCAGATCGTTAGGATCAAGAACTCCCCAAACACAGCAGATCGTCTGGGTAAGCATTCCCTTTACCCTCTCCCAGCAGAACTCTAACCGTGGGGTACCCAGATCAGGGCAGGCACTCTCTGCGTTAAGGGTGGGGCCTGTTTCCATCCTACGTTGGGGAATGACTGACATCGCTAGGGAAGTGCACACAGCAAGAGATGAATCCAGAAAGATGCCAGGCCCGCCTAGGGTATAAATTCCCTCTCCCCTGGAGTCCCCTGGAGTGTCCTTGCTGACAGTGTTGGTGTTCTAAGTGTGGAAGCCAGGGGTAGGGAGCTGCTCTAGGCTCGGTGCCGAGCCTTCTCCCCACCGCATATGCCATCCATCACCCCCACAATATCATAGGCAGATGACTGCTCGGCAAACACGCACATTCAGAACGCAGAGTCAGGAATCAATCACCCAGCAAATGAAGAATCGCTGTTTTACATCCTTACGGGCATTGTTGAATGGAGTGTAGCCTCAAGATGGGACTCTATTATTCAGCACGATTCCAGAGAGCGTCAAAGAAAAACAGTTTTGGTGCGGCCAGCTGCCAGAACATTTCATTTTCAGGAAACTGGCTCCGGCTTATGTGAGAATGTATGCTCACGAGGGGCGAGGGGGGCAGGGAGCCAAGGTGCTGAGGATGCTGCCGGGGATGCCGCAGTGGGCTGGGTCATTTTCTCAGAATCTAATCCAATTACCAGCAAGGAAGGTGTGTAGTGAATGACAGGTCTCCTTGCTGAATTTCCTTTTCTTTCTGAATTTGAAAAAGACTCCCTTCTAGGAACAAAATCCTTAGGATAGAGGCTTGGCGTCACCGCTCAGGGGTCGGAGCATGAAGGTAGGGTAGCACCTCAAACCCTTCGGACCAGTAGGTGGAGGGAAATGGGAAGAGTGTCTTCTCGCTGTTCAGGTCGATACTGCCCATCTCAGCACTTAAAGCCTGATGGGATCTCAGGACTTGAAAGCAGGGCACACATTCACCTTCACAGCTCAATTTATAGCACAGCTGTGCATGGGGCTGACTGCTGCCTTCTCTTAGCTGCTCTGAGGGGAATCTTCCTGGACGGCCTCTCCCGCCTCTCGCTGCCCCTCTGAATGGCTGCCATGCTTCTTCTGGGAAAAGATGTCACATTTGCTGTGGTCCATCCTTTGAGGCCCAGCCCAAATGCCACTGCCTTCAAGGAGGCTTCTGGGAGGAGCTCAGACAAGGGATACTGGGAACTACTTGGGAACAATACCATCTTTTGGGGGTGGGGAGCAGTTCATCTACACCTGAACCCAGAATAAGGGCAGGAAATCTAAGCAGCCTGCCTGGCCCAGAGAGGGACAACATGGGCATCTCTGCTCCAAGCCTCTTTTCCTAAGTCTCCTCCTCGGAGATATGACACTGACCAAAAGAACAGGGCTCAGATAGCAACCAGTCAAACAGTGGGCGGGGCCTGGGGTAGTAAAGGTTCAGTCCAACACAGGCTTTCAGTAAGAGACCACACAGTACAGGTGGGAGATTTTTGTCTTCCTTACCATGAACCAATGTTTCTAACGAATTTTTTAAAACGTAAAGATTAGCTGTACATTAAAAAGAAGTCTTAAAGATGCCAAATAACTTGGTTACCTTAAGGTGAACCAACAGACGTGTGAGCCCACTTTCTGGACAACCACTCAGCTAAGCTCTTCACAACAAGACACGGGTGACATCCATATTAACCCTTTGGCAATACCTCCTTCCATACACCTCCTCCAGTTCCCACAGTATCCCCAGAATCCACCCAGCATGTTCAAGGTCACAAGGTCATAGGATGCTCTTAGCCACTGTGGCAGCAGGTGCCATGAAGTGGGGGAGGGGACATGCACAGCAGCCACACACCTGTCCCCATTTGGGAATGACTAATTGCTAATGTTTATTGCCCACGTAGGCACTGGCCTGAGCCAGCTATGTTAGTTAGCTCATTTGATCTTCATAAAACCCTGGGTAGGGGGGAGCAAACCGTTCTGAGTCCACATGTTAACACAGATAAGTCAGTTAAGAAACTTGGTCCTGTCATATAGCCAGCTCAAGGTCGGGGACTCCAAAGCCTCTGCTCTCGGACTCAGACTGTGTCTTCAGAGGACACAATGCCATCCTTATACTCACCTTAGCCCCTCCTCTGGCATCAGACCCTGGAGGAACTGCCTAGGCTTACTGATACCCAGTCCTCAGCAAGGACTCAAGCTGGGCAAACCAGAGCCTTTAGGCCTAGGTCCCAGGACCTGACCTGCCTTGTCACCAAGTGGGTCTAACACAAAGCCAGATGGTAGCAACACAGAACCAGCTCCACAGTCCTCAGCTAGGACCAGCTGCAGGGGACCCAAGGAATCCTCCTCTGTTGCCACCCAAGATGGCAGGTGCTCTCTGTGCCAGGCCTGGCCCCGCCCCACAGGCAGAGAAAAAGCAAAGTAGACCAGAAAGGAGGCGTGTTGCCCAGGCCCAGCCCTAGAGCACAAAGGCGAGCAGGCTTGCCTCAGCAATGCTGACAGGCACCGTAAATGAAGGCCCCTCTCTTCCAGCCAGTGCTCAGGCCCTCCCGAAATAGAGTCTACGTGGCGTGAGATGGGGCTTTAAATTTTTTAAGCAGCAAGACTGTGGCCTGCCTGCATAGGCAGAGAGGGAAGTTGAGCGGCCTCATTCTCAGGGGGCCCCAGAGCTTTCTGGAACCATTTCCCAGTTCTGCCCTTTTCCCAGGGCCCCGCGGCTTGGGCCTCAGGCCCCTCCAAGCCCCACCCCTTCGCTACAATTCTGAATAATTAAAGGCTCAATTAGGCTCCTGTCTAGTTTTGTGTAAATAAATGTCTGTGGGATCTGTTAAATGTATTTTTACTTGGGCTCTCTTCAAATGATTTACTCTGGTGGCTATCGGTGGCAAAACAGGCCAAGAAACCAACACGTCTACCCCTTTAGGGCGAGCCAGCCCCACAGACACCATGTCTCTTCCACATGGGGACTGGCAGCAACTCGGGAGTCATGCTAATCCCCAGGCTGCCCCCTGCCTCGGCGTCTGAGTCCAGAAAAGGGAGCTGCTCTGTCCACAGAGGTGCTAGTCCGGCTGGGGAGACCAGGTCCTGGCAGGGGTTAAGCTGGGCTCCAAAGCCATTCTGTCTTCCCCAGAGGACGGAAGCTGTCCTCAGTGCCTATGTTCAAGTTACAGAGATGCCCTCAGCCCACAGATCTCATACAGGTGAGGGCTTGGAAATTCCAAATCCAATCAGTAGGGCAAGTTCCAGCTTTCCTGGTGCATGTGTGCATGTGTGTGCATGAGTGTGTGTGTGTGTATGTGACTTTTGTGGGAAGGGCACATCCCCTGGAGGCATCTTTTCTTGGGGGAGTGAGATGGGCAGGAAGGAAAGGCCCCTCACTTTCCCTTCTCCTCATGGTAGCACTCCAGGGACTCATAGTAGTGAGGTCAGAGTTTGCAGGGGGTCTCTGGGGGCAACTTATAGCCACTCTTGTTGAGAAACAGAAGCCAAACAAGAAGATAGCTGGTCCAATTACTCAGACAAGCTCCCTTTCTAACTAGCTCTGTGGCCCGGGGATATCAATCTGAGGAGTGACTCATGCCACCGACTCTACTCTGGTCTTGTGATAATCGAAATAAGACTCAAGGTGTATGCATGGACTACACACTGCTGTCCTCATGTCAGAAGCATCCACGGTGGCAGAGACACCCCCATGGAACGCCTGTGGGCCAGGCACCTGAGGTCTACTGTGTCCCTGAGCATTGCTCAGAGGAGAAATGGCAGAGGGCAAAGAAGCCATGCTTCTGGCCTTACCAACGAGCTCTTTCATGGAGCCCCTGGAGCCCAGGAAGCAGGTGTATTCATCTCCCCAGCAGGGTCACCACGTTCTTTTCCATCTTCCTATCCAGGCAGTCGTCTGCACACTCATCCATTCCCAAATACCGAGAAGGGGCCACGCAGGCTGGCCGACCCTCAGGCTGGCACACAGCACTCTGCAAGTGTGAGCTCTCACACACCCCCTGCTCAGACTCACCTTCTCCAGTAGCTGCCTCAGCTGCTTTGTGCGGGCATCCCGTGAACACATGGTCTGCTGGGGGGCGACCACCGTGCAGATACACCTGCCCTCACTGTCCTGGGCAGAGCTGTACACCTGCCAGCTCTCCTCGGGGTTGGTGGGCAACACCTGGAGTGGGGCAGGTGGGGAAGGGAACGGGGAGAGAACAAGAGAACGAGGGTGAGAATGAGGGAGGTTGGCGCCTGGGTGCCAGGGGCTGAAGTAGATCAGAGAGACACAATGCCTAAAAATCCAGGTTCAGCCCTGGGTGCTCAGAGTTTGGACATCTAACCAGATTAACGCTTGGGGAGGTGGGAGGAGCTGCGGATGCAGTAGGCTGACTGAGAGGTCATATAAGAAACCAGGTGGCTAACAGCCCAGGGAATCAGAATTCTCTTCCCCCAGTAGTCTTGATCTGCTGTTCCCTAACACTAGGAGACAAGCACCATTGTTAACAGTCCCTGTCGTTGCCTAAGAACTAAGAGCAGCACTGGCTTAGAGCTGTGCCTAAAAACAGCTGGCCTGAAAACAGCCTGGCGAAGATGCTGGCCTTCCAACGCCATGCAGCTCCCACCCACAAGCCATTTGGTGGATGTCAATAAACACGTTGTGTAAGGGTCACCCCCAAACCTCACTCCTGAGGATTGGCCTGCCCAAAGACCACCAAGAAACCAGAGCTGTGAGTGGCTAGGTTCACCTTGTGGGCCCTCTATACCACCCATGACCCTGACCTTCAGAGACACAGCAGGGGCAGTAGACACCAGTGCTCCTGTACACACCCCCATGGCCTCCTGCTCGCCTGCCCTCCTGCTACTGCAGCCCTGCCCACTGTCTCCAAACCTTTCCCTGGCATCCTGCACATCCCTGCTATTTTTAGATATGGATGGGGAGGAAGGCAGAGAAGCTATGGTAGTGATGCACTTATCTCATTCATCCAACCTCAGCACACAGACCACGTAAAGTCCTCACCACGGAAACTCATTCGGGTTGTTTTGTTTGCTTGATTTTTGGGAACCCACTATGTAGACCATGGTGGTCTTGAACTCACAGAGATCCACCTGTCTCTGCCTCTTGTGTGCTGGGATTAAAGGTTTTACACGCCATGTCCGGCACTAGGGAAACTCGAAACAGGAGAGGTAGAGCCAACAAGAGTCATAGGTGTGTGTGTGTGGGGGGGGGGCAGGTTACACCACTGAGACCTTGGGAGCAGAATTGGAGGAAAAAGGAGACTTGTCCTTCACCTCTCCTTTCCACTTAGAAGGTTAGGCTGGGGCCCCTTTCCAGGGGTTCCTCACGGAAGGGTGGTCTCAGCTCAGTCTGCTACAGCCACTATGGAAGTCAGCCCTACCCAGACCTTCCACCCCAACCCTTAGCCAACGCTCCCCTCCCCAGACTGCTGGTGGCACACAGAGATGCAATTTCCATTTCAGAGGCCAATAGAGAGGGGTGGGCGAAGCCGCGAGCGCGCGGGAGGTGGGGGGTCCGGTCCCGCCCAGCTTCTCTTAACCTTTGGAGAGGACCCTTAGATCTTCCAATGGGGATGGGAGTAGGGTGCCTCGGGATTTTGGGGACTCAGATGAGACCACCGAGCTCTTATCTTTTGCCTGGAGCTCCACTCCGGCACCGTCCAGTCCGCCTTTTACAAAGTAGGGCGAGCTGAGTGAGTCCTGACTGGACCTAGCCCACAAAAGGCTTTAAGCAGCATCTCCACACCTTACTTGCTGAGTGACCTTGGCTAAGTCCCCAAGTCCCTAGTTTCAGTTTCCTAAGCTTCGCAAGGAAAGACTTCCTAATATTGGTGAACGAGGACTCTGGACTTTTGAACCCCTCCCACCAGCAACCGAGCAGGTGTCCTCAAGCCCCTCAAGGGGACCGGGCGCAGAAAGCATCGCCTCGAGATGCCAGAGTGCGGGTGACGGCCGCAACCGGAGGCGCTGCTTAGCGGCAGCACAGAGGGTGGGTTTGTGATCCTCGCCCCTGCATCTCTTCCTCCCCAGGTGACCCCATCCTGTACCGCACCGCCGGACCAGTCCGGAGCTCCGACCCAAGAGGAGGCAGGAGGCAGGAGGGAGGAGGGGCCGGGAGGGCGCAAGGCGGGCTCACTTACGCCGGTGCTGCGGTCCAGCGTCCCGCCGCTGGCGGCAGAGAGCCGGGTGGTGTTGAGGCCCACCAGCGAGGGCAGCGTCTGGGACATCCAATTGGTGATCATGGCCATGGTGCTTAGCACGACCCCGATCTTCAGCAGCGGAACCGACATCGCGCCTCAAGTGGCCTCCTGCGCCCGCGCCGCGCTGGCGCTGGCTCCTGCGCCCCGGACAGCCTCAGGCGGCGGGCACCACGGCGGGCAGG
>NC_022011.1:48962248-48965584 GCF_000317375.1 Microtus ochrogaster
GCCGCTACCGCGTCCCTGCGCGCTCCGCTGCCGAGAAGGGCCACCGGGTTCTGAGCGCTGCGCGGGCTGTGCGCGGGGGCCGCGGCCAGGAGGCGGGGACACGGCCGGGCGGCGGCCGACGCAATCTGCCCAGGAAATGGGTGGATTTTTTCCTCCGAGCTCCGGCTCCTCGCCGCCCCCTGGCTGCAGGCAGCGAGGTCTGCAAACTCGTTGGCCGAAGTGTTAGGGTCA
Source organism: Microtus ochrogaster (assembly GCF_000317375.1). Classification (NCBI taxonomy): domain Eukaryota; kingdom Metazoa; phylum Chordata; class Mammalia; order Rodentia; family Cricetidae; genus Microtus; species Microtus ochrogaster. The sequence goes on from NC_022011.1 coordinate 48,962,480, forward strand.
CCCAGGACAGACAAAAACATGCCTCAAACCGTAAAAAATAAAATAAAATCCTCAAAATCTTGCATGACACCCATTCACTGTCCTCCCTCCTCAGCTCCCTCGGTCATGCCCATGACGCTGTCTCGCTGAAGCCCCAGCTCCACTCATGCCTGCTTGTGGCAAGGGTTCCCGGAAGGATGAACCACACCACCCTTACTGCTGGGATTTGTCTTCTCAGGCGGATTGAGTTCCAGTCAGTTTGGAGCTTCTCTTGAACCTTATAGGGGAAGAAAAGCTCTTGTGGGGTCTCCAGTGCCAGCACAGGAGTAAAGGGGTGTTTGCAAAGTAAAAGACACTGCTGGGAACCTATCTCTGAAGTAAGGGACAGTTGGAATTCCTAGGGGTACCATCCTGGGTTTCTGGAGCAGGTTTAAACAGAGAAGGGGCTGGTTGCCTGCTATGCACAGTAGGGGGTGCAGGAGAGTGTGCCCACCTACCCTGGCAGCTTGAGGCTCAGGAGGCACTAGAGAGACCACGCCCCATGATCGCCCTGGACTCTGGTGTGCGCATTGGTGGATAGAGCGACAGGCATCTGTGCTGTGGGCCTAGACATACAGGCGTCTGTCTCAGGGATCCAGCTCAGGGGCAGGGCAATCTTCAGCAGCATCTGAGCTAAGACCTGTAAGTCTCAGTACAACAGCACAGCCGGCAAAACACCTTAATAGTGCTTTTGACTTTGCAGCAGCCTTCTTAGCGGAGGAAAGCCAGGTCCTGTAGGCATTCCTCCAAGTTGTCCCAGCCCTGGGTAAAGAAAGACATCCAACCGCCACTGCAGTCTTTCCCACCTGGTCAATTATAGACTCCCTGGAAGGGGGTTTGGAAGAGATGTCAGGACAAACGGAGACTCCCTGTTATCTGCCAAGAGGGGATGTGACACATTCCTAGGACTTGACTCTCTGTGTTCTGTCTCCGTTTGCAGAGTCAACTCAACGACAGCCAAGATGGTCCTGGCCTGAGTGCTGGGTGTGAGGCCGGCTGGCTCAAGAAATCAATTGAAGTTATTTCTCTGGCTAATGCTCAGCGTTCATTGGTGCCTCTGGTTTGGGTCTAATGCCAGCAAAATTACAACTGTTGGGGAAGGGCACCATCTCTCAGTGGAAGCTGGTACTGCAGGCTAGTCACACCCAGTGGTCTTGCTGGATTAGACAAGCACAGAGATGCTGTCCTGCCTTGCATATTTTACAGATTCAGGGCCACAGCTGTGTCTGCCCAAGTCATACATACTCGCTCCCCACTACACAGAAGTAAGGGACACTTATTGTTTATCAAGAATTCAAATCCAACCAATCCACTCAGAAGTCACCGACTTTTATTGAATATCCAACTTAGTACAAAATACAAGGGGCAGCATGCTCCAAGCTCCTTGTCAGATTCAACAGGGAGTCCATAATTGGCTTTGTGAGGAACACTCCATGGCCAAGCACTGTTGAACCTTTCCTGCTGTCTGTCTGATGGGCAGAGGTTCCCACTGGAGGGAGGCCTCAAGTGACCGCTTTAGATTCAGACCCTGGGGTCAAGCTGAGCACTGCCATGGACTTCCATAAGATGGCGACCCAGGTAATGAGGCTTTCTGTGGTTCAGCTCTCACCTGCAAAATGGGCTCAACAGCAGTAGCTTTCCTCTGTGAGGTGTCCTTGGGATAAAGGATCAGGGCAGGGACAATCCCGGAAGACTGTGGTGACAGCTATTGTCACCTTTTCAAAAAAAAAAAAAAAAAAAAAAAAACTGGGCTCAGCCAGCAACCTATGCTGGGCAGGCTGCGGAGCTGGGCTTTGATGCAAGGTGTGATGCCCCTGAGCCCTCTGACATTTCTCTGGTGCCTGCTGTCAATCAAATGCCATGGAGAAGTAAAAGTAGCTCCCCATAAGTGGAGATACCTTCTGGGTGGGGGACCTATGGTAGGCATATAACCATAATGGTTTTGGAGAGCTCCCGACTGCCTTAGGTGAGTAATGTTCCAGGGTTCACAATTGCTGCCCTGAATTGGAGGAGCTTAACTTAGCTGGGCTTTTGAAAGGAGATAGAATCCAGGGCGTTCACAACAATGAAGCCTGAGTCTGTTAGGTAGTTCCAGAAATAAGTGGGAAGCCTTCAGTACCACTGACCAGGGACTCTCTCCCACCCTCACCAGGACAGGTCATTGTGCCTTGACTTGGAGATTTGACTCCCAGCTCATATTTCTTGTGAGCCTGTGTGAGGAGTCGGGGCTGAGGAGTACTAAATGTAGTTAATGCAACTCCCGTAGAACTTGCCAGAGAGGAACTGGCCCAGAATTCCCAAGATCCCTGGAAACTAAGCTGACACCAAATGGCAAGCATTCACCCAGGGGGAAAGAAATACTGACCCTACCCACACTGGTGCTTGTCAAAACTGGTCATTGTTTCAGAATCTGTCTAAAGTGACAAGAGAACTAAAGAAATACACATCTGATCACCTCATAGAGGGTGAATACAGTTTCCAGCCCAGAACACCAGCCATTCCATCTGGACCTGAACCTCTACATATGCAGCCACAGCTGAACCTCTCTCACCTGCATCTGAGTCCTTCCACCTGCACCTGAGCCTCTCCACCTGCACTCAAACCTCTTCACCTGCACCTGAGCCTCTCCACCTGTACCTGAGCCTCTCCACCTGCACCGGAGTCTCTCTTACATGTACCTGAGCCTCTCTACATGCACCTTTACCTCCACCCTACACCTCTGCCTCTCCACCTGGATCTCTCTACCTGCACCTGAGTCTCTACAACCGTACGTGAGCCTCTCTTATCTGTATTTGAGTCTCTCAGCTTGCACCTGAGCCTCTCCACCTGTACCCAAGTTTCTCCACCTTCACCCAAGCCTCTCCACCTGTACCTGGGCCTCTTCACCTTCACCTGAGCTTCTCTGTCTTCACCTGAGTCTCTCCACCTCCACCTGAGCCTCTCCACCTGTACCTGAGTCTCTTCACCTGAACCCCAGTCTCTCTATCTGCATCTGAGCCTCTCCACCTGCACCTGAGCCTCTCTATCTGTACCCAAGTCTCTTCACCTTCCCCTGAGCCTCTCTACCTGCATCTGAGTCTCTCCACC
>NC_022011.1:48965684-48965935 GCF_000317375.1 Microtus ochrogaster
GAGTCTCTCCACCTGCACCCAAGCCTCTCCACCTGCACCTGAGCCTCTCCACCTGTACCTGAGCCTCTCCACCTGCACCTGAGCCTCTCTATCTGCACCTCTCCACCTGCACTTGAGCCTCTCTACCTGCACCTGAGTCTCTCCACCTGCATCTGAGCATATCCACCTGCACCTGAGCCTTTCTACCTGTGCCTCTCCACCTGTACCTGAGTCTCTCCACCTGCACCCAAGCCTCTCCACCTGTACCTGAG
>NC_022011.1:48966035-48996269 GCF_000317375.1 Microtus ochrogaster
CCTGCACCCAAGCCTCTCCACCTGTACCTGAGTCTCTCTCTCTACCCATACCTGAGCCTTTCTACCTGTGCCTGAGCCTCTCCACTTTCACCTGAGCTTCTTCTCCACCTTCCCCTGAGACTCTTCACCTGCACCCGAGTCTCTCCATCTGCACCTGAGCCTCTCCACCTGCACCTGATTCTCTCCACCTGTACCCAAGTCTCTTCATCTATACCTGAGTTTCTCACACAAGCTGCCCCACCTTCACCTGAGCTGATCTGAGGAGCTGAGAGGTTCAAGTTAATCCCTCACAACTCTTCCAGGTCTCAAGCAATGTCCTGCTCAGACTCTTTTTCCAAATTTGGCAGGAGGGTCAACTGTCCCTAAGGCATATGTGAGGGACATCAGGAAGAGCTAGAGTGAGTGACATTTGATCTAGTGTGTCACACAGCATTTCCAGAAGTGATCCTTGGATTGTTGGAGAACATAGGCATTTACGTTAAAGCATCCATGGTGCCAGTCAACAGTCAGTGTTCCTAAAGAGAAACTCAAACCCAATTTTCACACGATTTCCCTTGAAACGAGGGCTCGCCCACATTTGACACTGAATAATCATCACACTGACAGAGCAGGTGCTGTGCCCAGACAATCCTGGGGATTTGCCATACAGGACGTCACTGTGTCTTCACAGAATGCCATAGGGGAATGCTACCCCGAGCTCCACTATACATATGAGCTGGTTGGCTTTGGAAGTAGACCAGATATGACCCAGGCAGTGCGCTGAGACAACCCATTCTCAGGGCAAAGCTCAAAATTGTGGTAGTGCCCTTGCCCCTTGGATGTCTTGGCCGTAGTCTCCTCCTGGGTGCTGGCAGTGTGTAACCTATATAAATCTCAACCCTGATGACCTTTGGAAATCAGCTGGAGCCCTCTGCAGTTCTTCTTCTTGAAGCTGAAGAAGAACCTGTGTTTTTGTCACCTGTGGTGACACTGTCTCAGGTCCCTATCCTTATGCCCTTCCCTTACCGACCTTGGCTTGGAATTTGCACAAATGTATCAACAATCAGGAAGCAAGAAGGCGGACCTCCCTCTGTGGCCCAAGTTCTTCATCTCTGAAAATGAGGACTGAGTCTACAAGTTGCGCCAGAACACTTGCCCAGACATAGCCCTCCTGTGGATAGGGGGTGAGGGATCTAAGCACATGGTGGACAGGGGGTGAGGGATCTAAGAAATCACCTGCCAATGACGGGGCACAACGGCTGGGAATGCACAGTACGCCAGCACCACCTCACCCACTGCCAGAGAACTGAGGCCATAGGGCAGGAACCTGCCCAGGCATCAGGGCCAGCAGTGACCACTTGGTGGGACGCAGGTCTCCCGCTCACTTCTTGATGCGCCCTATCAAGGACAGTTCCGTAGGACAAACTCTGGGTGACACACTGACTAATAGCAATGTCTATGTGGCCTGTTTTCAAATAGTTTGAGAGGAACAGGAGAGGGGAAGAGAAGAGGGGAAGAATAAGCTAAAAAGGGAGGAGGAAGAGGAAAGGGGGTGGGAGAGAGGAAGGAAAGAGAAAGAAGAGCAACAGAGACAAGGAGAGACGGAAACAGAGGGACCGAGATAGAGAGATTGAGGCAGACACTGAGAAACACAGAGACACAACAAAGACAGACAGGGATATAGACACAGAGAAAAGAAGATTGAGGCATACAGAGAGACGGGTAGAAAGACTGAGGGACAGAGAGAGGCAGTGGCAGAGAGACAAACGGAAGCATTCCCACATGGGGCTACCTTCTTTCCCCTTCCCTGCCCTTTTGATCTTTCTCTGAGGCAGACAGAACATTCTGGGAACAGGAAAATAATTGCTTTTGCCCCAGGACATTCTTCCAGCAGCCACAAGAGGCTCCACGGGCAGCCAGGCTGTAGATCCCCCACGTAAGCCCATATGGGTCCTCCAGGAGGACAGATGGGTAGTGTGCTCTCCACCCCCACCTCAGCCTGACTCCTACTCTGGGCTACCGCCCATCGGCCAAGGGGGTAGGACCTGCCACTTTAGCATATCTGAGCAGCTTTGGGGAATGCGGCTGTCTTGCTGCCCTAGCTCTCTGTCTGTATCATGGGAAGCGAGAGTGAGAGGGATTGTCCTTCCCTGTGGCCCTGGTAGGAAGGCGGAGCTGACAGGGCCAGCCCAGCCAGGAAAGAGAAATGCCCTCAGCCACCAGGAGCTTCTGCTTTTGGGGTTTGTTAGCAGAGCTAGCAAGAGAGTTAACCCAGGGAGCTGAGGTCCTCTCTCATCTGCTCTTCTACTCTGGTTCCAGCCATTCAAGTCTCCCAGTGACCAAGTGCCACACCCTCCTAGCAGAAGACTCCATGACCCTCAGTTGTCCCCGAGACAGTGCCTCCCACTAAGGCTGGATCTTGCGTCTTTCTGGCTCATGTGTCTGCACCTGCTCCCTGCTCATCCAGAGAGCTGTCTGCCATGCTGCCTCCACAGGCCTAGCTTCTCTCATTAATGTCTGTAGGAAGTCTTAGCCCCAGTGCCCTCAGCTTTCCTGTAGAACTGGGGCCAAACCATGGAAGTGGCGCCTCTCCATGGACACATTCCCCTAGGGGCTACACTGCGGTTTCCAGGAGCTATAAACACTCCATTTCCTCCATCCCAGGAGAGAAGTCTCTGTAGCTGAGGACAGCAGCACCTGACCTAGATGTGAATTAAACTATGCGTGATTAGAGACATCGCATTGACAAGGGGTATCCAGGGAATGGAGGAGCAGCAAGGATGCCATACCTGCTCAGCCTGTGGACTCTAATGCTGTCAGGTTCTGTAAACCCTGCTCTTGAAGACACTGGCTCTCCAGGCTGGACTTTCTCTAAACCCTGTCCCCTCTGCTGCATGGAGGTCTCTCACTGCAGAACCAAGGCTGAGCTGTGAAGATTCTCTGCTACTGCTAACAAAGATTCTGCTATCTTTGGAAAAACTCCTGCCTGAGAGTCCCTAGCGCCACTGATAGGCACAAGACAATAATCGGGTCCTCTCCCTGACCGCCATACACACAGCCGAATCAAGAGACTAGACTCAGGGGCCAGGCAGTCCCGTGTAACGGAGCAGGGGCAGCCATGTATTGGGTGAGTGTCAGGGTGTAGGACTCACATTCTGAAGGCACAATTGCTGGAAAAGCCTCTCCCCACTTGAGTTCTGCTGTGTTCTCTAAATGTAACCAGCGCCCTGAGATGCACTGAGAAATGTACCTGTGTTCTCTCTCGGACCCTCAGACACCGGGCCCTTCTCAGAGCCTGCAGGAGAGACATTCTGTATACTGGGGGCAGCTCTGAGCAGGAACACAATTCCTCTGGGGCGAGATGAGCATCCACTCAGATCGCTGGATTGGATAACATAAACATAGAATTGTTTTAGGTAAATAAGGTCAACCAATCAGAGATGCTGAGGGGGCAGCATCCTCCCGTCTCTCCCTGGGATTTTTCAGTCTTAATTCTTTCTCTCTCTCTGCTTCCTTCCTCCCTCTTTTTTACTTGGTTATACAATATTTTGTCTTGTTTAGAGAAAGGATCTTACTCTATAGCCCAGGATAGCCTCAAACTCAAGGCAATCTTTCTGCTTCAGCATCCTGAATGCTGGGATTTATAGTTGTGAGCCACCACACCTGGCTTCAAATTTTATTTTGAGATGAGGTCCTGGGTTTCCTAGACTGACCTCAGACTCACAGTGTAGCTGACACTGAGTTTTGGAGCCTCTAGCCCCTACTCCTGGGATGACAGGAGTTCTCCAGCAAGCCCAGTTTTATATGGTTATACAGAACTCAGAAGGCCTTGTGTGCATGCTGGGCAATCACTCCACCAAATGTGCTATATTTGGGTGACAGCTTTTAAATCTTACCGATCAGTACCCAGGGAGCATCCTGGTCAGAATTGGAATTAGGACAAACCAATGGCTCGGAGGAAAAAGAGATAGAGCCATGTTCATATCTACAAAGAAACCATTCTTTCCAATTGTCACCCGAGCAGTGGCCATGAGCTTTAATCTAGGTGCAGAGACTAGCAGATGGTGTAGGCAGAAAACCTATTGGTGAGAAACCCCAAACAAGGGCAGATCACGTGTAGACGGTGCCGGCCCTTTTGAGGAGGCCTAGGTCATCCCTGCACTGTGCAAACTACACAGATCTTACAAGTGATGGAACCACACCCACATGGAGATTGGGTGATGATATAAAGACCTGGAAATACCTGACATCCGTTCCACATGGCTAGGTTCTACTTGTGACTTCTGGGGTCTCAAATCATCTGAGCAAATAAACACTGGCCCGCCTTTGCTTTAATAACCCATGGCATTGCTTTAAGACTGAACCCAGGAACCTTGGCATGCATTATCAGATGCCTCTGGGTCTCTGAAGGTGAGGGGACCCACCTGAGGCCTGAACCTTAGTGGGAGGACAGAAACTCCTACCATGGGGTTCAGATCCTATGACTGCCCTTTCCTCCCTTCCCTGCTTTCCCTTGAATGCCAAGGGTCCAGGTCAGCACCTAGTCCACAGCTAGATAGCCACTCGCAGCTCTGTACCACAGAGGTTGGTGTAACCTGGGGACACACCAGGCGCCTCCTCTTTCAGGTTCTTCATGACACAGAGCTGTTCATTTTTCTATTTAGCAGGCACCAGAATTTAGGTGTTAGTCAGAGCTGGGGCTGCATCTGGGGCTCTCACAAAGGTTACCCCCGCTCCATGAGGCTTAGTGTCCTCATTTTAAGAATGAGGGCAACCCCAGGTCATAGGGACATTATGGTGTGAAAAGTTAGTCCTCCTACATATTTCCTGGCAGGAGGATGTCACAGACGGATAACTGACCTCCCAGCACCCTGAGCCTCTCTGTGTGGAGCTTCTCTGTGTGTAACAATCTGAAAAAGAGAAAGCGGGGAGGGGAGGTTTTACTCTCCATCTCCTACCCTCCATTGGACTTCAGTGGTGACCTACGTTACCTGGAAGTGGTACTAACTATGCTAGCTTGTACAGAAACAGCATCCACACCCTCTCCGAAGGCCAGAAGCTGCCTCTTCTCCTCACCAGGCCAGCTCAGGCTCACAGCGCCCCCCCCCCATCTAATTCAGCACAGCTGATAATTAGTTTTGTATTACCTTACACGGCGATGTTAATACTGATTACAGGGCCTGATAATTTAGCAATAAATACTACCCAAAGCAGACAGGCACTAGCTCTTGATTGGGGAAAGCTGAGGTGGGAATGAGGAGCAAATTGCTGTATGTGAGGGATTTAAAGTACTCTGCCCCCATGGGGTTTGTGAGACTTTCTATCTCACAAGGTAGGCAGGCCCAGGTAGCATAGTGATGTGTCTCAGAGGCCTAGCATTTGTGTTCAGAGGTTGTCACCAGCCCCTGAGGCAGTGCCCAGTACTTATGTTCTGTGTGTTCTGAAGTAACATGTGCAGAGAAAGAGGACAGTCCTGCCTGACTTCCTGTCACCCTCCTCATCACACACGCTCTGTGACAAAGGCAGATGAGGGGCTGGAATGAGCGGAAGGACTGTGCAGATGTGCAAAGTGTCCATGGCACCCCCTGACTCAGGCTTACCGGGATTCTGAGGGCTGAAGTTAACATCACCTGCTCTGTCTCTACCCTGCCCATCCACAGAACTACCCAGGGGTAGCCAGGTGCCTGGTGTGGGTTAAGGCTTATTATAGCTGCAAGCACCTCCAGTGATGAGCAGTCCATCAGAACCCAGGACCAAGAGCCAGTAGTCACTCAGTGAAGACAGAACTGGAGCAGCAATCACAGCCACAGTTGGCACGAGGGAAATTCTATAAGCATGGGCAGCTTTGGCCTCACTAGGCTGTCAGTGGCGCTGCTCTGTTAGGGAAAGCCATGCTGGGCTGGGTGTGGTGGCTAATGAGACACAGACCCCAGCACAGTAGCAGAGCGTGGGGCCCAGGGGGGAAGGTTTCTGAGTCCTTTATCAACAGCAGCCTCTGCAGCTCCCTTTTCTTCCTGCATCCTCCTCCCTATCTGCCTGTTAGGGGGTCACTTGGAAACAACCCTAGCATCCATCTGGGGTGTCACCCGCCTCCCTAGCATCTTCCGTTCTCAGCTAGAGCAGTTGACACAAACAATACTTGGGCTAAATGACATGGCAGAGCCTGGCATCCTCTCACAAAGTGCATTGCCCCAGATGACGATGACGAAGACTTGGATTGTATGTGACCATAAGCCCATATCTGAAGGGGTTAAATCCAACCAGCTGGCGGCCAAGAAAGACTTTTTATAGAATAGGGCTACTGAGTAGAGCAGATGCAAGAATGGAACAAGGGGTTTATGGGACAGAGAAGTCCATGAAATCATCCCATTTAATCATCCTTGTTCTAAAGAGATGGAAGGTCAGACTCAGAGAGCTGACACAAGGTCACCTGGTCACTGTTTAGTGTGACTCGAGTAGACTAAAACCCTCTAGTTCAAGGTCATTGCTGCAGAACTTTCCAACCCTTCTTACTCAACTCCCACAGACCATGCTTCTATCTAAGCAGAAGCTCGGGGCGGGCTGTGCACGGGCCTGGAGACCAGGAGCCCCAGTTCCTCCTCCAACCCAGGACTGACAGAAACAACCCAGTGCCCCCACTGGGAGGCTCAAGATGATGTCACTGACACTGCCCTCAAAGAGCATGAATGTCAGCCTTTTATTGAAAACCGCAGAACAAAGCCACACCACGCGCTTTCTGTCTGAGAACAAAGTTCACGAGGGCCACAGCTTTGCATGGAGCAAGCTGTCAATCAGCACTTGGCATTTGATTGAGCGGATCGCTCCTGAGTCAGCTGCTGGGAGAACAGATGGCCCAGCACGTGCTCCCTGCCCCACCTGCCTGCCTAGATCCCGAAGGCAGTCCTTGTTATGGGTCGGATTGGCCCATCTATCTCTGGCTGGTTCTCTTCCCTGTACCAGTTCACACTCACTCCCCCGGGATCTTGGCCTTCAGTGTTTGGAAGAGCTGAAAGAAAGCGAGGTTGTGGGGAGCAGTTCCCCTGCCACTGGGGGGGGGGCATACAAATTCTTTCTGAGGCCCAAAGGTGTTTGAGTAGTGTGTCTTGTCACAGTAGAATTGAAAAAGCAGATTTCCAGGCAGGGATATCCTAAGGGACCAACTGACTCAGTGAAGCCTATACTCACATCTCAGGTTGTCACCACTGACTACAAGAGCCACCTGTCCCCATCCCAAAGGGGCTTCTGTTCATCCCACAGAACCTGGGCAGAGGCATCTGAGCCTTCCTAGACTCAACATGGTTGCGTGGTTTGAGAGATCTTTGTTCATAAGACTTGGTGCTAAAACCCCATCACCTTCAGGGATTTCAGGGATAACGGGTTTGCCAGGCAATATTCTACAAAGGAGACTCCAGAGGCTGGTCCGAGAAGGGCAGGGTTAGGAGGAGAAGAGAGGAGGGAGTGCTTCTGGCTGTCCTCAAAGGAACCTCAAGGCTCAACCTCTAAGAGAAAACCTAGGCAAGCAAATAGCTTCATTGTCTTTCAAGCGCTGTGAGGGCTTGGGACTGTGGGAGCTGACCAGGGTCCTGAAGGCAGTCTTCAGGGAGGGAGCCTCTTCTGAGGTCAAGAGATGCTGGTAAGGAGTGTGTAGGGGTTTGCTGAGGACGCTTGCTGGAGAGCAGGCTCTGTTAGCACAGATGGGCAAACACCACCATAGAGACAAAGTTTCTAACTGAAGTTGAATTAAAAGTTTCTCCCGTTAACAGTGAATGTTTGAAAAGACAGGTAGAGGATTTAGGGAGGAAAAGCTTGTAGCCAGAGGGGGGAAAAGCCATTAAGGCCAGAGGGTCTATGGGAAAAGTCACTTTCAATACCACCCAGTACCACAACCAACAACCTCTATGCTGCCAAGATATGTCAGTAAGACATTACCCTTTGTAAGGTTAACCCATTGAGAAGAAAGACGGGTACATGGATTTGTGTGTGTGTGTGTGTGTGTGTGTGAGTGTGTGATATGAATGTGTGGTGTGTGCATATGGTGTGTGTATTTGTGTATGTTTGTGGTATATATGTGTGTATGTGTGGTGTGTGTATATGGTGTGTATGTGTATATATGTTTGTGGTGTGTGTGTATGTGTTTGCGGTGTGTGTGTATGTGTTTGTGGTGTGTGTGTATGTGTGTGTGTTTGTGGTATGTATGTGTGTATGTGTGGTGTGTAGGTGTGTATTCAGTCATCCATGCCCGGGCAGCACCCTCCTTCAGGCTTTCTCCAGAATGGTCAAAGAAACTCCTTCCCCAGAGTTGCACGAAGACCCTCTCTATGTGTAACTGTCTGTCTGTCCAGGAAGCTCCAAGTAAAAGGTACTGAGGGGAAGTGGGACAACAAATCTCACTGTCATGTCAAGTTTGAACTGTGTGTTCTGGACAAAGACAACCAAGCCAGCAAGGGCTTCCAGGTGAACAAGGGACGCTTGTTCCGTCTCTTCTTCCTCCTGCTCTCTGGCCTCTCCTCTCTCCTTTGTTTCCTCTTTCTTTCTGAGAGATGGATAGATGGTCCAGGCAGCTGGGGTTGGGACCAAAATGTGGGCTGTCATCCACATCCTGGACTTCTGACTGCAAAGGGTGGGGGGCTCCACTCAGATCAAGGCACAGTGGCACTGCACAAAGGGCATTTTAATGTCACTCCTGAGCAGCCCCAAAGCTGGCAGGCTCTTTCCTGGGAGCACAAACACCCTAGTAGTAGCAAAACAGCCTCCCAAGCTGGGAGCTCACAGCCTCCCAGGCTGCAGTTTTAAAATGGAGAAAACCCCCGCAGAGACACACTCTGGTCGGCACATTGTTCTGGACAGATGAGCGCTGGGCATCTCCAGCCGTCCCACATGCACACAGCGCATCACTCATGCTTCTAGCCGCGTGTGGCCACAGCCCCCAAATCCTCCACAATCAGCCAACAATGCACCCCAGCGCCTCGCAGCTGCCCTTCCAGGGCTTAGTGGCACCATGCCCACTGTATAGAGAGTAGCGTTGTTCCCAAAGGGACAGACGGGCCACAGAGGGGGGTGTGTTGGGAGGCAGGAGTACCTCCACTGGCAAGAATGCCTAGGGGCTTGGCTGTCGCCTCTGTCTTCCCTACCAGATGACAAACCCAGGAAACGAAGCCCCCAGGTTGCCCTCTGAACTTCTCAGCAGGAGTGGGGAGGTGGTCTTGGGAAAGGGGCTGCTGTGCCCCGCAGAACCAGCGCTGCAGTAACCCAGTCTAGATCAGCCCGCACCCTTCCCTCAAGCCCGGCCGGATGGCACTCCGGTCCCCTCCTCAGCCCCAGCCCCGGGGACAGCTCCCCGACTTTGCCCGGCTCTCGGTGGCCCTGGCAGAGGAAAATGGCGTTGGTCACACGTACTTGGGTGAGTTCGGTGCCCATCACCAGGAGCACCAGGAGGCTGAGGAGCTTCCGGGCCGGTTGCATGTCTCACGGTCGCTCCGACGTCCTGGCGTGCGGGGCCTGGGTGCTGGCGGCTGGCGGCTGCGGGGACGTGGACGCGCTCCCGGCTGGGGCTGGGGCTCCGGCCGCGGCTCGGGCTCCGGCGGCGCCTGCTCAGCAGCCGGGGCGGGCGGCGCGCGGGTTGTGCTGCGCCGAGCCTCCGCTCTGCATATTTATGGTCCCGGTTCCGGAGCGACTGCCTCTCGGGCAGGGCTGGGCCGGCGGGGCGGGGGCTGCGCCTGCTTCTCCCCGCGCGCCAGGCGGGTCCCCGCGCTCCCAGGCTCGGTGGAGAGGCGCGCCCTGCGGAGCTCGGCGGCGCGCCCGGGCTGCAGCGATGCCAAAAGTTTGCTCGGTGAGGGGCGCGGGCGGGGGTGGCGCCGAGGGACCGGCGCGCCTCGCTTGGGCTGGGAAGGGAGGAGGGAGGGCGGCGGCCGGCGGGGAGGCAGGCTGGGACAGGATGTGACATCAAAAAGGCGGGGGAAATTGAACTGGGCTAGACAACTCCATCCCGGCGGCCTTAGGCCAAGGGGAGCTCTGGAGACCGGTGTTGGGAACTCAAGTCAGGGACCACTGAGTGATGAGAGGATGGTGGCGGGAAGCGTCGGGGATGGGTGCTGCGGCATCCTCAGAAGCCGAGCCCACAAGTTGCACAGGTGGTCCCTTCTAGATGACCCTTAAGGAGCAGGGTGGCAAGGGTATTTCCAGAAACAGTGGGGAGACAGCTCACCTGAGACTGGGAGAGTCCATCCCCTGGCCATGTAGGTTAATCAAGAAGGGGCTGAAGTGTGAGTAGTGAGAGGTGCGGTGTTCCATACCTAGGTGGAGGCTGGGATGGGCATCTGATCTTGTGTTGGTGTGTGTGGCATCCTTTTAGGTCCAGTGGCAACACGAGAATAGTGTCATTTGATATCGGTTGTTTGGTGGCTGGGTGAGGTTCATCCCCATGGTAACTTCTGCCACATGCTCTTCCTTCTCAGTGTTGAACAGTGTTTCATGGGTGTGGCTCTGGGGTGAGCCTTGCTTCTCTGTCTGTCTGCTTGTTTGGGCGTTACTCGCATGTTTGGATATGTCCCTTCCCGGCTACTGCAGGAAGCTGCTGTGAAGTTGGATGCAAACACCCGTCTCAGGTGCTGCCTTCAGTTCCTAGAAATGGAGTGGCTGGGCCAGATGGCTGTATCATTTGAAAAGTGAAAAGAGGCCGACGAGATGGTTCAGTTGTCAAAGCACTTGCTGCAGGAGCATGAGGACCTGAGTTTGGATCCCCAGAATGCTTGTAAAAAGTTCTGGCAAGACCACATTCCAGTGCTGGGGAAATGAGAAATTCCCAAGGCTGAAGGGAGGGGAGTAAGGAATGGCCACTGAGAACAAGTCATGTTTGGGACCATGAGAAAGGTTTTGAAGATGGAGTCAATGATGCTTCAAATGTTATATATTGGATATATTCTTACCCCAATAAAATATAATGAAGTCATAGGCCCCAAACCCTAGACTTGCATACTTCAGATTTATTTATTTTTATGTATTTATGTGTGTGTGTGTGTGTGTGTGTGTGTACCATGTTTGAGAGTCCCTGCAGAAACCAGAAGAGGGCGTTGGTTTCCGGGAGCTATAATTACAGATGGTCATAATCCTCCTGATGTGGATACTGAGAACCGAACTTGGGTCTTCTTGGGGAACAGCAAGAACTCTAAATGGAAGAATTGTGTGTTAGTGTTGATAAAACTTGTTTTTAAAAGTTACTTATACTGTCTAGGAATATAGGTCAATGACATAGCATGCACAGGGCCATGAGTTCTATCCCCCAGCAACACACACACACACACACACACACACACACACACACACACACACACACAGAGAGAGAGAGAGAGAGAGAGAGAGAGAGAGAGAGAGAGAGAGAGAGAGAGAGAGAGTGTACTTGGTTCTAACATGTCTATTCTTTCATGCACATGAACAGAAGACAAGCAACTAATTGGGCGTCTGTTGTCTTTAAGCCACACAGCCTAGATTCTGATCCAGCTCTGCCTCTCAGGAGCTGCTGTGATCCTGGTCACTTCTGGGTGCCCCATGCATCCTTGCCAGTGAAGTGGGTGATCAGTGCCCCAGTCTGTGCCCACCCAGTGGAGCAAGGACACCAGTGAGAGTCAGACCCAGCCTGCCTGGCGTGAAACAGGGATGACTGGAAACGGGAAGAGTACGGTTGTCCCTTGAATATTCAACCTGGAAACTCTGTGTCCCTCACGCAAGGGTGTGAGGCTTTACTATATCTTGTACACACTTCCTGCATGTTTTATCTCCTTGCTTACTTTAGTCAATGTTTTCAGTTTTGTTTTTTCTAATTTTTAAGATTTGTTTGTATTAGTTTTAATTACACGACTGTGCAGGTAAGCACAGGTATCCATGGAGGACAGAAAGAGTGACAGACCTTTTAGAGCTGGAGTTACTGGTTATGAGCTACCTGAAGCAGTCACTGGAACATAACTCCAGACCTCTGAGAGAGCAGCAGCGAGCAGCAGCGGCTCTTAACTGCTGAGTCTCTCTAGTCCCCTATTTCAATTTTTGAAATTTTATATTTTTTATTGATACATAGTCCCTATATTTCCTCCCACACACTGCCAGTCACCTCTGGATTGTTGCTAATACTCGGTGCAATGCAAAACTATATAAACAGTGATTACAATGTATCATATAGCCCACTTCTGTAACCTCCCATTCCTGGGGATTATCTTCCATCTGCGGACTTGGGGACCTATAGACACAGAGGCCAACAGAATTACACTGTAGCTGAATATAAAGCAAGGAGAGAATAAAGCAGAGCCAAAGCCACTGGCTTTCCTCGAGTTCATCATCGCAGGGAAAGACATCTATGAAGATGGCCATTGGATGGAGGCTTGTGCATCTCCACCCCACGTCTTCACTTGGACTCTGCCAGTCCTGTGTTGAAGGCTAGCAGCTTGCATGCTCAATTTCCCCTTCCTTTGGTCCTCAGTGCTCCACGCCTGGTCCTTCTCTGAACTTGTGCTGTCAAAGTTGAAGCCTGTGCTGGTTGGTCCTACTTCTGTGTTAGGGTGGATGCAGTGCTCACCCTTCCTGTCCCACTGCCCACTGACTTCTTTTGAACCCACCTTATCTCAGGATAGCCCAGTCCTCCAAGCTGCCACACCTCATGCCACTCTCCAGACACAAGGCTTTCCTGCTAAGGTTCAAGGTCTCCCACTTGGGGCAGCCCCAGTCTCTCCATGCCTGCCTTGAATCCCACCGGTCTCATTCACTGACTCAGTGGGTGCCCAGCCACCAGGGCTACCTAGCACTGGGCCAGCTTGGTCCGCCCCACTTCCTAGCTCCCTAACTCCCTCACCCGCTGTCTTCCTGATGGAGCAGCCAGCTTGCCTGGTGTGCCTCCTCAGGACACCAGCAAATCGATATGCTTTGTACTCCTTTAAGCTAGGCTTCCTGCTACCACTGAGCCTCATTATAATGTGACAGAGTGTTGCCACGGTAACGGCACTAACTCCCTGTCCTCTCTTCGAATCTCCTAGCAAATGGGGCCTGAAACCTTCCCAGCTGTCCAGCTTCAATGGACTTTGCCACCAGAACCAAGACCAGAGTCTTCAGACGGCCAGCTTCATGTTGTCACGGTACAATTGAGCTAGGTACCCAAAGCAGTCTGCTATCCCCAGGGCTCTGCTCTGCCTCCTCTGACCGAGCTTGTTAAGTTGGGTCTCGTGAATGACATCTGTTTATTGGAAAAGTATTATTTGACAGGTACCTATACCTAGGGCAGGCTGGAGAAAGGCTTAATGGCAGATGGGCTCATACCAAGGACAACAGACTTGGGTATTATGATGAGCTGTTTCTATCTGGAAGCCATTGGGGAATTATGGGGTATCTGCTTTCACTCATGTGTCATGTGCTATTTCTGCAGGATTGATAGCTATGGTCATGAAGGTGCAACCCATCACCCCAATTATTTGCAATTTTCAGCCCCTCTTTTGGGCTGATCATGAGACGATACAAATTCCTATTGAACCCTTGGCCTGACAAAGACTGGGATGCTTCCGTCCTCTGGATGATTCTTGCTCTACATAGCACCATGATGCAGCAACTCCTGCCTAATCACTACCTTTCTTGTCCTCCTGGCCACGCCGGCTGTGTTAATCCCAGCTGCCTGTCCCCCATCCCCTGCCCTCAGATAGCAGAGCAGGCACTACAAACTCTGTTCCCACTTTGATGTCCTACCCTTCCAACTCAAGGGTCTCAAGGGCTCCCAGGAATCGTTTGATCCCCCTTCCCACTCAAGTACACTCCCACCAACCCCCAACTCTATGTTCTTGTTACTGTGGGGAAATTAACTCTGGGGAGCCTACTGACTCACCCCATCTCCACTCTGTGACCCCCAAGTCAGGCCTTCCTCCACTTCATTCTATAGATAGATAAGCTGTGGCCCAGGAGACCAGTCTCTCGTCTCCACCTGTTCATTCCTGTCAGCAACAACACATAGCTGGTTGCCCACCTTCAGGAAAGATTCACCCCAATTCCTGCCATCATCAACCATGCTCCCTTCCTAGATCCCCGTGCAGAATTACAAGTCATCGCTGGCTGAGTCTGTTGCTGCTCCTCCCAGCCTCCTTGGTGGCAAGTCTTGCTCCTCAGGACCACTCCGGAGGAGTTTACCAGCAATGTCTACAGTCTGCTAATGGCTTTATTGGTACTGACTCCACAATGGCCATCACCCCTCAATGGATCTATGACTGCCTCTGGACTGGGCACAGCTTTCTTTTCTATGCCCTCAGGCCCTCTTTGCCTTCCTCAGCTCTTTGTGGTCTCACCAAGCTGCCATCATTAAAGACTGAGGTGACCGAGTTCAGGCCTCAGCTCTCCATGCTGGGTACTCTTCCCCCTTCTCAGTGCTCATATCCTTTCATGCCTCTCTCCCTTGAATTATAGACTCACACCTGGCCTGCAGCGACAGCGCTCTTAGACCGAATAACTCCCAAGCCTGCAGGTCCACTCCCCCCAACTCAGCTCTGCCAGGCTTTTTCCTGTTCCCATCAGCAGTGAGTTTGTTCTTCTATTGCTGTAACTGAGCACACAGGAGCTCAGCCTGGCTCTCAGAGACCCAGGGTCTCTCGGTCCTCACAACCAGCCCAGTGGCAGATCCTGTGGCTCTCAACCATCAATGTTCCTAGCCAAGTCACCTACTTTCTGGTCTTCATATCTTCCCATTGTTTTTAAATGTTTTTTTTCTGTTTGTTTGCTTTATTTATTTATTTATTTATTTATTTATTTATTTATATTTTGTTTATCCAGACTGTAGACATTGCTGGTAAACTCCTCCGGAGTGGTCCTGAGGAGCAAGACTTACCACCAAGGAGGCTGGGAGGAGTAGCAACAGACTCAGCCAGCGATGACTTGTAATTCTGCACGGGGATCTAGAGGGGGAGCATGGTTGATGATGGCAGGAATTGGGGTGAATCTTTCCTGAAGGTGGGCAACCAGCTATGTGTTGTTGCTGACAGGAATGAACAGGTGGAGACGAGAGACTGGTCTCCTGGGCCACAGCTTATCTATCTATAGAATGAAGTGGAGGAAGGCCCGACTTGGGGGTCACAGAGTGGAGATGGGGTGAGGCAGTAGGCTCCCCAGAGTTAATTTCCCCACAGTAACAAGAACATAGCCCCAGCTGTTCTGGAACTCTGTAAACTAGGCTGGACTCCAACTCAAAGATCTACCTGCCTCTGCCTCCTGAATTCTGGGATTATGGCATGAGCCACCATTCACACACACACACACACACACACACACACACACACACACACATATATATATAATTTGATTTTCTCATCTTATAGCCACTTTTGTCACGTGCCAGAAACCTTTGGTTTCAGACATTCAGGAATTTCCTCCATGCTTGTGGCCATGTCACTCCAGACTAGGGGAAGCTAACACCCTCAGCCTCTCCCTCTGCCAGACCACCTAGATAGGCCTCTGCAAGTCAAATGGCCCCTGCGTCCCCCTCTCAATCAGGTTTGCATTTCCAGCTGGGCTCATTTTCCCACACAGCGGATCGGCAGGGGTACCTGTAAGGCTTGGTGGCTTTACAGGGGGGAAGGGGGAAAGCAGGAGTAGAGATACAGACACAGAGACACACAGAGAGACATAGAGATAGACAGAGACAAAGAGAGAGACACACATAAGCCGATGGTAGAGAAACAGAGAGAGAACCACAGATATAGACAGAAAGAGGTAGAGACAGAGAGACAGAGAGAGGCACAATGGAGGCAGGAGGATGGTGTGAGGTGAAGATGGATGGATTTGAGGCCAGCGTATATGACCTTTGGATTCTGTTTTATGAGAAGGCAGACTTTTGGGGGGGTCAAGTAGGGAGGGAAGGGGTCTGTCTGGCTTCCATTTTGGGACTCTTACTCTCAGTAGAGAGTGGGGAGTTTAAGTGGGGCCCCCGAGGGTAGGACATCATCCTGGGAGCATCAAGTTGGTTCATGTGAGGCATGGCCACGCTTGGGAGCCAGAAGAGCTACAGAAGAGTATTGGAGTGTGTTGTTCTGATGAAGGGCAGGGCTGGGGTGCTGGGGTTGCGGTGGGCTAAGGGAAGGAAGGGCAACTAGTTAGTTTACACGCACTAGTTTGAGGCTCTGGGTGGACCATGGGCAGAGACAGCAAGAGAAACGGGGTAAGGAGGAGGTCCAAGTCCATTCCACTGGCTTTAGAGCCAGAAAGAGGCTCTGAGAAGGTTTGCCTGTCAGGTGTTGGATGAGGAAGCTAAAGCCTCAGACAAGCTCAGCACCCAGGGAACCCAATCCATTCCCTTTGCAAGGACGTCCACCAAGACCAGGAAGCTCCATAGGACAGGCAACGTAGACCAGCTATGAACCACTGGTCCCCTGAGAAGAGACTGGATGGGCATTTCCAACAGAGGGCCCTTCATGGACCCCACCAAATCCAGGACCATGGGGCAGCCTAGACTAGAAGAGATTCAGGGTGCACTTGACATTGTCGCTATGTATACTCCATGGGCTTCTGGAGATATCTTCACACCCAACAGGCTTGGCAGAAGGTTCAAGATCCCCAGCAGTGGCTCAGAACCCCATTACTTAGTGACCGGTTTCTACCTCTGCACACCAAATCAGAACCTGACTCTTCGATGTCACCCTTGCAGTGGGTCTTTGCTTGGTGAGCTGGTTCCTGTCTGGGAGCACAGACTCCCAGCAGGAAGCAGGCAGGTTCCGAGTAGCTCCCACAGTGGGTCTGCAGGATAGCAGGTTCTCCTGGGTGAGGGGTGCAGGAAGAAGACAAGGCTGAGCTGATCCTGTCACCCATCCCAGTCTCAGGACTATGTGTGTATTTGGCATATTTGTGGGACACGCATCCTCACTTCTATATTTGAGCTCCCCTGCCTCCACCTTCTTAAGCTGAGGAAGCAGAAGCTCAGGAGTGTGAAGTCTCTGCCTCAGGTGCGGCAGAGCCAGGTTCTGCAGGCTTCTAGGGTGCACGCTTTCCCCTGCACCACACAGCGTCTCTTTGATTTGGCCATTCCCCTACCAGGACTGGACAGCTGGATGCTGTTTCTGGATCCCACTCTTGCTGTTATGAGTTTTCAGGGTACAGGAAGAGAAGGGAGCAAGTTGTCCTACTAAACACAAGCTTGTGCAAGGCGCTGAGCTGCAGCGTCTCCTTCCTCCCTCACTGTCTGAGCTAGGCACTCAGGGGGAAACTGAGGCAGACATGAGGGGAAGTACCGGCTCAAGGTTACAGGACTGGGAAGTAGCAGAGGCTTCCCTAACTCCAGGACCCATAGAATCCAGTCCAGGCAGGATTCCCTCACCTCCAGCTCCTTCGCTTTCATAGGGATCTTACCTCAGAGGTACAAAGGTCCATCTGCAGATAGGGTGCGTAGTGAGCCTGGAACCTCATCTGCTGCCTTCCTGGGGCTTTGGGTTAAGGACAAAGGCTATTTGTTCACAAGGTATTAAATGCACTAGCGATGGTTACTGGTGTAGAAAAACACAAAAGGAGATAAGACCCAGTCATCCCCACTGTCTTTATTGCTAGTGTTCCATGTTCCATCAGAATTACTCAGGGGGAAGTGAGGAGAGAGGGGAGAGGGAGGGAGAGGGGAGAGCCAGAGACACAAGAATTAGAGTGGAGACACAGAACAGAGAAAGGAGACAGAGATAGAGGAGAGAGGGGGAAGGAGACAGAAACAAGAAAGATAATCAGGGGAAAGAGAGGGGAGAGACAGGAAAGAGTGGAGAAAGGGGGAGAGAGGAGAGGTGCGGGAGAGACGAGAGGGGTATCTGTATCAAACCCACTTCCAGGAGCAAGCTCACAGGACACCTTGGTGTGGCCAGTGGACAGGAGCGAAGCTGGCCATTGACTGACCTTATTTGTTTCCAGGTTTCTAAGCTTGAAAAGTGATGGCTATACCAAAGGATCAAGCAAGGGCCCTCCTGTGGGCTTTGGCTCCCCAAGTGACTAGCCAGAACCAGAACCATGTTTACTTACACTGCTCAGAGGGCACAGATTCATGAGAAGTGAGGACAGGTGTGACAGACAGCAAAGATCTCTGCCTCCTCGGCAATATGGTGACATCATCTCTGGCCATGGAAAAAGCTGTGGTAACGTGCTGGGACCAGATTGGCTTGGCCCTATCATATAATCTGCATAGAAGAAACCCCCACCCAAGTTCTCTAGGTGGGGGCTTGATGACTATGCTGGATCTGGGACTATTTATCAGCCATTGTCACCAGCATCTCAGGCTCCCTTCCCTAAAGCCTTCCCAGGTGCCCACCCTGGTCAGGAGGGGTGGTCAGTCTGCTGGGGTCTACCCTTGTCTCCATACCTCAGGCTCCATTCTTCCAGCTAGACCTGCCTACACCCCTTGGAGGGCTGTCTGGGATGGCCAGGGGCATTCTGCTGTTAACTAGAGTTTTAGGATCGGAGCCCAGGCTAGCAAGACAAACTGTCAGTCTCAACAGGCCAGTTAAAGAGACAACACTAAAAACAAGAAGCAGAGGGGGTTTATTCAACATGGTCACATTGGAAGACAGATAAAGTAGTTCAGTGATCCCCCCTGCCCTACCCAGCCCCAAGTCCATCTCCAGAGTACAGGCACAAGGTTCAGGTTTAAATAGAGGGTAAGTTCTGATAAAGGTGTGGTCCTCATCACCAACCTGCCATTATCTCTCCTACAAAGTTATCCCAACTGTAACGACTCTCCTCCCATAGACATCCCCACACACCCCCACCTCCCCGCTGTAAATGTCACCAGGCTTCAGCCTTTTCCTTTTTCAGCATGAGATACCTGGAGAAATTCCAGTTCCTTGGGACCTGTTGTTTACATAGCCTGAGCTGAATGTCATTTCTGGCTGGTCAACCATGCTGCAGGCACCAGGAGCTAGAGGCAACAGAAGTATCCACACTGGACTCCATCTTCCTGTCTGAGTACCTCCTTCCTGGATGAAATCAGACTTTGTTGTCTATGTGAATCACGTTTCCCATGTTTCCTGGCTGTTCTTCTTTCCCGTGTGGCTGAGGCATGCCCCTTATCTCTCTAAAGGGCTCAGGACTATTGCATATGCCGCGCATCTGTGGCTTTGATTGGGTAGGTTAGAACCACCTTGGGCAGTAGCCTGGCCACCCCAGCAGCCTCCTGCACTCCTCCCTGGCTCATGTTTGTCCTATGACAGTGCTTTAGGGAGTTACTCTTTTCTTTGTCTTCTTTGTGAGTATCCAAATGTCTTCACCCGAGGGGAGGCAGAGAAGGGTCACCTTGTTACCGGGAGCCTACAAGAGATAACCGCTCAGATACAGTTTATAGCCAACTTGAAGTCTTTGTTCCGGCCAGCTGGGATTACACATATTTGAGAACCCAAATGTAGCCCCGAGCTTTTAGACCAAGATGCTTTTAAAGACAAAACCCACATCCTGGTATCTCACTCAGCAGTGCAGCATGAATAATAAAAACCCAGAGACAGAAATTGGGGTTCAGCACGAAAACCAGAAAAGCAAAGCAGCCAAGCCACTAGAGAAGTCTTACTTCTACCAAGGCTGGGCTACCACAAATTGAGCAACCTAAGCCTCTCTCTCCTCCCATTTTATATTCCCTCTAGTGCTGGAATTAAGGGCACATGACTCCCTAGGACTGGGATTAAAGGTGAGCCACCATCACTTGGATTTGTTTCAGCATTGACCTTGTGTAGCCCAGGGTGGCCTTGAACTCACAGAGATCCATCTGACTCTGGCACCCAAGTCCTGGGATTAAAGGTATGTGTCACCATTACCTGACCTCTAGTGGCTTTAGCTTTGCCTCTGGTCTTCAGGCAAGATTTATTTATCGAAACACAAATAATATCCCGCTGATAGCAGTTGCAGGGGGAGTTTTGTGCAAGCAGCCAGTGTAACAGAAGCTATGAGAATCAGTTAGCTGGGGCATTGTGGTCCTTGGAGATTCTCACAGATTCTCCATCAAGGAGATTAAATTCTAGTTAAACCTGAAATGGCCTCGGTAAGAATGCAGGATGGAAGCATCTCTGCACTGTCCTACCCTTTGCTTCAGGGGGTCATAATCTTAATGAGTTCTAAGGTTTCTTTACATACTTTGGGTAGACATATCTTTTGTCAAATAGAGATTTTGAATATTCCTCCCACTCTGTCCTTTGCTTTGTTTTATTTTAATTAACTACTAATTAATTGGGTCTGTGTGTGCCCCAGCATGTGTGAAAATCAGAGAACAGCTTTTGGGAGTCCTTTTTCTCCTTCCATCAGTAGATCCCAGAGTTCAGACTCAGGTTGCTTGGCTTGGTGGAGAGCACTTTCACCCACTGGGCCATCTCACTGTCCCGACTTTGTTTTCTTAGTGGTATTGCCAAAGTCCAAAGGTTTTAACTTTCCAGCCAGTCCAATGTATCCATTTCTATTTTGAGAGTTGTGCTTTGTGACCAAAATTCTTGCCCCTAAGATGGGAGGATTTTTCTCCTGAGCTTTTGTGGTTCTGGTCTTTGTATATGAGGTAGACTAGGGTTGATGTTAATAAAATCAGCCTGCTGTTTTGGGCTTGGAAACCATCTTATAGCAAAATCAAATGAGGTTTGTTTCTGATAATGACTAACTCTCTGTTTTTCAGGATTAAGCTATGCTCCTTTTCTAACTGTAAATACAAATGATTCTGTCCTGCCTGTTTTAGACAATGGCACCCGTGCCTTTGTTTCAGGAGGTTGTTATGACCAACTTGTTCTGCTTATGTTCTGCCTCGTAACCCCACGTATTTGCCTGCCAAATTCTCCTTTTGGAAACCCCTCCACTCCTGAGCTATAAAAACCCTATCTCTCCTGTGTCCAAAGCTGATCTCACCTTAGGCAGAGACAGCCTATGTACATGAATGAAGCTGGCTTTAATTTGGTCATGCTTTGGGTCAGTGGCATTTCTCCCAGTGAAATTAATAGTACCTACTTCCTCTCACATTCTCTCTTACTGGCTCAGGAATATTTGCCCAAGTGGCCTTCCTCCCAGTTGGAGACATAGTTGTGCCCCATGGAACTTCTGCTTAACATCACCTGTAGGAGTGCTACTGGACTCTCTTAAGTGTTAAGTGTTTATATGGGGTACCTTTTCCCAAAGGTCTATATTTTAAAAAATTCTCCGTGTGTGTGCTCATTCCTGTGTGCTGCATGAGTGTGGGTTCACACTTACCATTGTGCAGGTATAGGGGTCAGAGGGCAACCTAATGTTGGTCCCGCCTTACACCTTGTGGAAGCAGGGTCTCTTGTTTACTTTTGCCCCCAAATTTTCCAAGGACTCTCCCATCTTCACCTTCCCAGGAACACTGGGATCCAGTGCATCCAGGTTTACATGGGCCCTGGGGATTTGAACTCAGGTCTTGGAGTTTGTGTGGCAAGTGCTTTATTCACTAAGTCAACCCCCAGCCTCTTTACTATTGTTATTATTGAGACAGGATATCGCTACATAGCCCTAGGCAGTCTGGAACTTTCTAAGTAGTATGGGCTATCCTTGAACCTACAGAAATCCTCGGCTCCAACCTCCCTACTACTGGGATTTTGGGTGTCTGCTGAAAGGTTTGGGATGAGGAGGTTCCAAGACCCAGACGGATCACTGGGGAGAAAGGAACTTATTAGAAGCCTTCTCACTATCACGGACAGACAGGCATGGGGCAACAGCATGGTGGGGACTCCAAGGCAACTCAGGCCTCAGCACTGGAGACAGATGCAATGGTGGGGGCTCTGAGGAGAGGAATCAGAGCCCACAGGGCAGAGTCTCTTCTTCCACTTCTCTGAGGGTGGGTAGGTTCCCTGCCTATAGCCAGGCTCTCTGATTCCCAGGCAGAAGGCAGGAGGCAGGGAACAGGTGAGAAGTGGGATATGTAGCCACTAATAACCTCTTTGGTGTAAACTCACTTCCCAGCTGAGAGACCCTGGCAGCAGGGAGTCTGTGAGCTGGGGACTCACAGAGGCTTTCTTGGGGTACCTGCAGGGTGCTTGTGAGAGGAGAATGGCTGCTGCTGGCATTGTTGCCCCAGCAGCTCGATTCTGACATTATGTTCTTACCTGTACTACCACACCCGACTCTGCCTTTATTACTATATGCTCATGGTGAGTCTTGATGCCCAGTGGTTTACGCACTTCAATTTTGTTTGGGAAAACATGGCTTTGGCTAGAAGTCATTTCCATTTGAATTTCACCCCCCTGCCTGTCAGTTCCTCTAGAAGGGTTGCTGGGGTTTCACCGACTCACACTGACTTCTCCCCTATGGAGAATCAGCTTGCTCAGGGCTCTGGAGTCTCAGGACACAGATGGGATCTTAGTTCTGCTTTCTGGAGGTACCGTCGTCATCTTCTCTCAGCAATGCCCATGACTGTCTGGAGCATGAATCACCTGCTTTGTTAAATTTATCCTTCTGTGCTCTTGGGTGGTATTCTCACAGGAGGCTTTAAAACCTCCTTTCCTAATTGTTGGCTAATAGATGCAGCTGGGGCTTGTAGGGTGCATCTTTGCTGGCTTTACTAGGTTAGGGCAGGGGCTTCTCAGCAGTTTCTATACAAGCAGTTCTTCCCTTATTAATAAAGGCTGGCTGACATCTTTGCAGATCTGTGCTGCTTCTTTTTCTTGGTGTCCTTTTGCAATCTCTAAATCATCCAATAAACACCACGGGAAAGTGGTGAGAGCAGGGGCCCTTGATCTCACAAGAAGAACATGGAATATGCACGAGCCTCAGTCTGTGAGTGTTGTATTGGGCTTTTTCTATTCGATTTAATCATGCCAAATGGCACTTTGTACCTGTTGAAATAATTTCTGCAGTGAATATGGTGAATTAACTTGTCAATTTTCAAATGTCAGAACCACCTGCATTCTGGTATGAACCCCACCTAGCCGAAGCGCATCATCTTTTTATATGTTGCTGGATCTCATGAGTCACGGACATTTTGTTGAGGGCGTTTTTTCAGTGTGTTCATGACAGAGAACACTCAGGGAGGTTTCGAAAGTTTTCTAATGAATTTTTCCATCTGGCATAGAGGTTCTGCCAGGCTCACAAATGAGTCCTGAGGTTTCCTTCCCCCTCTGTTTTCTGAAAGAGTTTGTGTAGATTTGTGTTAATTTTCTTGGGACACACGACTTTGCCAGTTGAAACCAACTGGGTCTGAGATTTTTCTTGTTGGAGATGCTTTGTTTTTTTGTTTTTTGTTTTTTGTTTTTTTAACTTTTTTTCATTTATTTTACATGCCGACTACAGTTTCCCCTCCCTCCTCTCCTCCTGCACCCCCACTCCCATATACTCCCTCCCATCCACTCCTCTTCTGGCTCTACTCAGAAAGGGGCAGGTATTCCTTGGGCTTGAACATAGCTTGGCACATCAAATTGAGGCAGGACCGAGTTTAAGGCTGAGCACCCAATTTGTTTGTTTTTAATGGAAAAGTTGTTTTAAAAAGTAACTATCCAAGGGCTGGGGAGATGGCTCAGCCGTTGAGCCCTTCTGGGCTTGTAGAGGACCCAGGTTCGGTTCCTGACACTCAAATCAGGCGGCTCACACCTACCTGTAACTCCAGGTCCAGGGGATCTACCTCCTGCCTCAGAGGGCACTGTGTGAACATGGAATAGGCACACAACCATGTGCACGCACGCTCACACACATGGACACACACACACATGCACACACGGTAATTTTAAAGGAGAGAGTTTTTGTCTTCTGATAGCACACTTTTTGCAAGCTGTATTTTATTAAAGGAATTTCTCCTCTTACCATAGTTGTCAATCTGGATGGCATAAAGTTGTTTGTCACATTATCTTTATAAGGGTTGGCAGCTTGTCACTCCCGATCTTGTCACCCTCTGGATGCGTGTAAGAAGTGAAACAATATTTTTGGTTTGTGCTGTTTTGTTCTTTTGGTTCACCTGTTTTCAGTTGCTCCATCTTTTCAAACTTGGCTTCTTTTCCTCTCTTAGTGTCTGTCTCTCCTCTTGCTGTTGGTTTCCTGTTTGATTCCTCCTCTCTTTCATTTTCTCCTTTTGGGTCGAGTTTGCCTCTTTGAGTTGAGTTTGCCTCTTTGAGTTCTCGGGGTAGACCTCTGGGCTGCAGGTTTCAGAACTAGGACTGGAGTTACAGACGGGTATGAGTTTGTGGGCTCAAGAGCAGTTGGAACACCTGACTGCCAAGCCACCTCTCCAGCCCAAGCCTACTGCACTTGCTGGACCTGAGTTTGTTTCCCAGCCCTCACAGCAGGCAGCTCACTGTCCCCTGTAACTCAGCTCTGTAGGATCTGATGCCTCGTCTGGATTTTAAGGGCACTGCACTTAGGTCTATATACCCACCCACAGACATACATGAATATAAATAATTGAAATAAATATTTTTAATAGTGCATCTCTACTAGACAGTACACAGGTATGGCCTGTTTTTCAAAAGCCCATTCTGATGAACTCTTGCTTCTCACCAGAGTCTGTACTCAGCTGATATTTGAGTACAGATTCACTCTTCCACCTTGTGCTCTGTTTTCCTCTTCCTCCTTCCTCTTCTTTGACAAGATCTTACTATGCAGCCCAGACTGGATTTGAACTTGTCATCATCCTGTCTCAGTCTCTCCAGCACTAGGATCTTATGTGTCCCATCACGCTGGGCCTGTCTTTATTTCTGATTAGAGCTTTGAGATCAAGTACACTGAGGGTGGTGGTTCGAATAGGAATGGCCCCCATAGACTCATGGATGTGAGTACTTGGCCCATAGAGAGTGGCACTATTAGGAGTGACTTTGTTGGCGTATGTGTGGCCTTGTTGGAGGAAGTGTGCTACTGTGAAAATGGGCTTTGAGATCTCATAGGTTCAAGCTACCCCCGTATGGTTCATAGTCTCTTTATGCTGCCTGAGGATCAAGATGTAGAACTCTCAGCACTATGTCTGCTTGCATGCTGCCATATCCTGCCATGATGATAATGGACTAAATCTCTGAAACTAAAAGCCATTCCAATTAAATGTTTTCCTTTATAAGAGGTGTCGTGGTCATGGTGTCTCTTCACAGTAAGAGAAGCCCTGACTAAGACACTGGGGTTCTTCTGTCTTTTTCCTCTACTTCCATCAATAATACCAATGGAGGGAAAGGCAGACAAGGGTATGAACAATTCCATTGCAGTATAGATGTTTTATAAAAATATATTTACTTTTAATTCATGTACATTGATATTTTGACTGTATATATGCCTGTTGTAGGCATATTAGATTCCATGGAACTGGACTTTTAGACAGTTGTAAGTTGACATATGGATTCTGGGAATTGAACCCGGGATCCTCTGGAAAAGCAGTCAGTGCTTTTAACTGCCAAGTCATCTCTCGAGCCCCTAGTATAGGCTTTTTTAATTTGGGAGGAAAGGTTGAAATAGGGGATTCCCTGGTGCGAGAATTAGAGCCGCTGTCTGCTTGGATGCTGGGGCACCTACAGGGGTTCTTCCCTCAGGGTACTGGGAAGATTAAAGCATTTGCAGTCCAGATCTGACCATTGCTAGGGTAGCCAAGGAGGATGAGGCAGAGAATGGCAGGCGATGGAGATACATCTTCAGGGGCCAACCTTTATAGAGCAGGGAAGGCAAGGACGGAGGAAAAGATGCTTAGTTCTGGGGTTGCAAGTTGCTTTAGTCTCACCATTTAGCCAAATAGAGAATATTCACACACACACACACACACACACACACACACACACACACACACACAAATGCGGTACTGATTAATGCGAACTTTTTAACTTGTGCTTTAGCTCTTTGACTCTGATGTGTCTAGATGTGGTTTCCTGTGGATGGGTCTAATTTGTGGGTCTCTGAGAATTGCCTTTCATGAAATTTGGTGACATTGGCGACATTTGTTTTATCTCCTCCTCAATCCACTGTTTCTCCTTTTCTTTTGAGACTCGAATGCTTACATCTATGATTTTTTAAATCCTCCCTGGGTTCCTGGGGTACTCTGCATTTCCTCTTTCTTGCACACTGGGTGGGTCTGGTGTTTCTAACTATAAAACGCTCATTCTTTCCTCCACCAGGTGGTTGCTTCATTTTTTTCTTTTCTTTTTTTTTCCAGTTTAATTTTTCCCCCTTTGGACTGGCAAACTGGCTCAACAAGTAAGGGTGCTTGCTGACAAGCCCGACAGCCTGTGTTTGGTTCTCGGGACCCACAGGATAGATAGATATAACTGACCCCTGGAGATTGTCCTCTGACCTCCGTACTTGGGAGATACACACACACACACACACACACACACACACACACACACACACACACACTCACACACTCTACATAAATAAATGTAATGATTTTAAAAATTTCCCTCTGCAGTGTTTTTCTCTTTCCATCCAATATGAGAACATTTTCCTTTTCTGCACATATCACCATTAAAAATAGCAGCTTTTGTCTAGTAATCCCAGCATTTGCTCATCTCAGGGCTGATTCATCTCAGTGTCTCTTCTTCACAGTGACTCACGTGGTCTCAATGCTTTAAATGTCAGATAATTCCAGAGACCGTTATCGTTATGTTCTGAGACTTTGGATTCTGTTATATTGTCTCTCCCCCCCACCCCCGATTTTTTGTTTTGTCTTAATAACCAATTTACTTGGTTAGATAAAAGTTGGAGATAAAGGTGGGGGGGGGACCAGTTTCCATAACCACATAGGTTGGGAGTCACAGGGTTGGCAAATTGCTGAACAAGAGCATCGATTCCAGTTCAAGACCAAAGGCCAGAGGAACCCTGGTGTGACCCTAGTCAAATAGGAGAGGGCTGGTGTCACTTCTTCCTCTTCCAGTTCTGTCTGACCTTTGCTAGGCTGGTCTTCCCACCACACTGTGGAGGGCTCATCAATACAAATATTAACCACAGTGGAAACACTGTCCGAGATACACCTAGTCGTACTGGTCAGCTGACTGTCCAGTTATCTCGTCACTGGGTCAAATGTGACTGTCCATCTTCACTGTCACCTTCATGAGACCTGAAATTACCTAGGAGGTGGAGGCGCACCAGTGGTGTGTCTGAGGGTCTTTCTACAGGTAATCGACCATGGGGAGAAGACCTCTAAATGCTGGTAGTGCCATGCTACAGACTGAGAGCCCATCCAGAGTCAGGGAAAGAGGAAGCCAGCCAGTTGCAGCATCTCATTTCTCTGCTTCCTGGCCATCATAAGAGCCCTGCTCTGTCTGGCCACCTCCCACAATCCCTTTCTGCCATGACAGCCTGACCCCTCAGAAACTGAGCCAAAATGTATCTTTCCTCTTTAGGTTACATAGGTCCAGAGTTTAGTCACTATGTTACCAAAGGAACTAGCAAACTGTGTTACACAAAGTGACACAAACTGACCATCACAATGGGAGCTTGGATCGCAGCTCTACCTTCTTTTTGCCTGCTTCACACTTCACAGAACAACCCAAATCCAGACAGCGATTCTGAATAGGAAGCTAGCCAGTTCTCCTCCTCTACTTTCTCTCCCCTGGTCCCTCATTCACCTGCTTGTCCCCGTGTGCCCTCCAGATGGAGGCAGGAGGGCTCCCTGCCTGTGGTCACGCAGCTCTCTGAACACGCCACAGGAACTTGACACGATTTGAACCCCACACATCCCCAACCTCCCCATTTTCTCCCCGTCCCCGCCAATATAACATTTTTATTGATTTTTTGGGAATTTCATAGCACACATTCCAATTACACTCACTTCCCAGTCCTCCCAGGTCTGCAACCCCACCCTTGCGACTTCCCTCCCAAGAAGAAGAGAAAGAAGGAGGAGAAGGAGAAGGGAAAAAAGAAGAGGAAGGAAGCCATCAGCTGTGGGGAGCTACACTTCAGCATCCTCATCACCAATTTTAGCAGTTCTCTTTGATGACGTTCTGTCTGTTACATGTTCAGGGGGTGGTTGGGCTGGGAGTAGAGGTTATCGCAGAAGCCTTCTTCATCCCCTTTTCTCATATGCTTCTGGTGGCAGCACAGAGCACAGACATCCTCCTGACCTTTGGTGGAAACACAGGCCACCGGTATCAACAGTCCTTGCTGCAGCAGAACCACCGGTCCCAATGTGGCCCTCTACAGCAGCACGGACCTCAGACATCAGCATGGTTTTAGGTGGCAGCATAGATCACGAACCACTCACATGGCTTTTGGTCATAATATGGGCCATGGACATCAACACAGCCCTGGCTGCAATAGGATCACGGATCTAGGCATGGACTTCAGTGGCAGAACAGACTATGGACTTTAACATGGCTACAGGCCAACCTCCCAGGTTTCATTCCAGGGCCTGCCTCTTTGTGTGACTCCAGAACTTTCTGGTCACTAGTTTTCATTCATCTACCAGCATTGGCTCCTGTGGTCATGCTGATTCGTTGGGAGTTATTTACATGGACGGGAAGAGGACCAGGAGAGAATCCCTGGAAGTCATCTTCATGCTCCCTGTGCTCTGTCGTATGCATAGGAGCACAAGCAGCGTGGGTTTATCTCCTGGGGCAGCTAGACTCAGCCCTTGATGTTTAACAGGTCAGCCTTTAATGTACCATTTTCTTCGAGTATTTCATCGTGGGTCCCGAAGCAGCACTGTGACTTTGAATATTCTGTTTGAAACATAGTTTATAAGTTCATGAAAGTAGGTTCTTGTTGTCACAAAGCCGCAGGTCACAGTGGTACCAATGTGACAAAGGTTCTGTCATCAAAGCCTTAGCTAGTATTTTCTTCTCTCCCTCCCTCCCTCCCTCCCTCTCTCCCTCCCTCCCTCCCTCTCTCCCTTCTCTCCTACCTTCTCTTCCTCCGTTCCTTTTATCGTCTTCCCTTCTCCCTCCTTTCCCACCCCCCCACCTCCCCGTCTCCTCTTTCCTCCATCCCTGCCCTCACCACCAACTTCTGGCACCTTCAGGTGTTCAGAACTGCCTTCAGGCTTCTGCTTCTTGGGTGGTTTCCCTGGGGGCCTCTCCTGCTTCCTCTGCTGCCCTTCCGTCAGAGTCAATGGCACATTCCTTAGGGTTTAGTCCCAGCAGTCCCTGTTCCAGCAGCCCCATTTCTCTCACGCACTGATCGTGGGGAACAGGTCACCCTAAACTCAACACTTAAACTACAGTCAGTGCTGACCTCGCTCATAGGTCTGCCAGGATGACTGGGGTCTGAGGAGATAGTGTTTTCCCTCTCATAGTGTGACCTGAGGTAGCCAGACAGCTGTGCTGGCCTCACCTGGGGTCACAGTCTCTGTATCTGCTGATGTCTCTGTCAGCAGGGGCCACAGCTGGAGCCGCTGGATGCAACCTGAGTGTGTGGTGCTTGGTGCAACTGATTGCTTGGCTGCTGCCAGCACACTGCTGGGCACTGAGGGAGGTTGTCCATGACAAGGTAGAAGGGAACATGTGGCCTTTTATAATCTGCTCTTAGAAGTTGCATCCCATTGTTCCTCGGCACTGTGTGGGCTGAGATGCCAGAGACAGCCCAGGATCTAGGAGAGGAGACACAGGACCCTCCAGAGGCAGCGTGAATGAAAGGGTGCACAGGTCAGCCACATTGGAGAAGCTCATCTGTTGCAGCAACTGTGTGGTTGTGGATTAACGTTAACTAAACACTCAGTTCCCTCCTTGCCAGTCTTCCAGAGCTCAGAGCAGATAACAGGAATTATTCTCAAGCACTTGCTCCATTTGCAAGGCTGAGTCAGGTCCTGTTCACTCTTCCTATTGTTTTGCTCATAGTAGACACTATCATGATAAGAGTTTACATGCACACAGTGACTGCAGCATGTGGATCTCGGGAAAGTGCTTTGGCTCACTTGGTCTGGTGACTTTACCTGTTATACCCAAGGAGGACAAAATGTGTGTGTGGAAATCTGAGGTTTGAAAATCCCAACGTGGTGGAAACTTTCCTCGCCTGCCTGGAGATCCACTTTCTTACTGAGGTGGCATAGCTCATTGTGCTGTATTTTCTTCTCAGTATCCTGAGTGCCCGGTCCCCTGGGCTGATGACTGCAAGCATCAGGGGACTTACTGGGACAGGCCAAGGGGGATTAGCTGGGTAGGGGGAAGAGCTGTCATGGAGCTAGGTCCATCTTGTATGTGTGTGTTTACATGTACCTGTATTTGTGTGCATGTCTGTACATAGCCTGTATAGTGTGTGTGTGTGTGTGTGTGTGTGTGTGTACATGCTCTGGTATTTGTGTGTGTGTGTGTGCATGTGCATGTATTGCTCTTGTATTTGTGTGTATGTGTGTGTACATGCTCCTGTATTTGTGTTTGTATGTGTGTGTACATGCTCCTGTATTTGTGT
>NC_022011.1:48996479-49002621 GCF_000317375.1 Microtus ochrogaster
TGTATGTGTGTGTACATGCTCCTGTATTTGTGTTTGTATGTGTGTGTACATGCTCCTGTATTTGTGTGTACATGCTCCTGTACTGGTGTGTATGTGTGTGCACATGCTCCGGTATTTGTGTGTACATGCTCCTGTACTGGTGTGTATGTGTGTGGATGCACAGTGTGCAGAGGCCAGCGTTTGATATTAGGTGCCTTCCTCAATTGCTGTCCACCTTATTTTTTGACACACGGTCTCTCACTGAACCTCACTGATTCAGCTAGATTAGCTAAACAATGAAATCTGGGGATCTTCCTGTCTCCAAATCTATCCCCACCTCACCATGGTTCTGCAATAGGTGTGTATTATACCACACTCAACTTTTCACATGGGCACTGGGGAACTGGACCCAGTTCCTTCAGCTTGCATGGTAGATACTGACTGAGCAGTGCCCTGAAGCGTCCCTGTCCCAGGATTTAACTCGAGGTAAGAATATGAAGCATGCAGAGCAAGGATCTGTGCAGAAGCAAAGCCAGCACCCATGGGACATTAGCTGAGGACGTCTGCATGGCTCTCTCCGGCTCTAACGTGTGCTGCAGATCAGGACGAGTGGAAAGAGAGGAGCTGGGAGAAGCCAGGAGTCATAGCTGGCTTCTCCTGAGCTCCCAGTAAGTCAGGACGTCTGCGAGCCTTGCACCGTGTATCATTTCTGACTGACTCGGTGTGCGCCCAGCAGCTTGCCTCCTCCTACATCTGGAACAGGTGCCAGCTGCTGCTTGGGGAACAAATGTGAATCAGTAGACAAGAGCCTCGATGATGAGCAGGCTTCCTTGGAAGCTGCAGGTGGTGGCTGTTGAGGGTCAGGGGCTTGGGCATCCTTTGTCCTTGTCATTCAGTGTAGTCCTGAGGCCAAGACTGAGAAGAGTTACAGTTGCTGCCTTCTGGATCACCAAAGTCTGCTTGGTCCTTCCGGCCCCTCCTTTAACCCGGCAGTCCCTCATCCTAGTTGACATCTGTTGGTGGATGGTTGTGTTCATTTCCTGGCCAATCATGCTGACATATGCCTTATGAGGAGAACTCAAAGACTCCCTTTGTCGACCCGTGTCCAGTAGTCAGGCTGACTCCCTGTCTCAGGCTGATAGAAGCACCATCTCTCATTCAGGAATGGAAGCCTCTCAACTTTGACTTGAAAATAGTCTTGCTGGGTGTAGGGTGGTGCTGTGGGGTCTAGGCCAAGGTCCTCACAGTTGCTGCACCCTAAGGAGCTCTTGGTTTCTGGCCTCAATGAGATTTCTCATCTTTGCAGAAATAGGAGTGGGTGGCGACCGTGGGCAGCATCGGGTTAGCAAGTCAAAGTGCCTATGATTGCTTTTGTCCCGCCCATCTGCTTCTGGGGAGGATGAGGGAATGAGGTTTTGGTAGAACTGATTTTATTCCTGGAAATGAGACTGTGAATGGCGATAGCACCCACTCCAGGAATCCGCCCAGTCCCCAGCTGAGCCAGGCTCCGGTGCAGATGGCTAACACTGTCCCCCTCCTGCACGCTGTCCTGGCCAAACTTGTTTGCAGATGAGCACCCACGGAATAGGTTTTCCAAGTCATTGGTGTCCCTACCCAAGAGACAGTGGCTGTGACTGGTTTGCATCGTGTCGTGTGTGTGTGTGTGTGTGTGTGTGTGTGTGTGTGTGAGAGAGAGAGAGAGAGAGAGAGAGAGAGAGAGAGAGATTAAAGAGATCGATTATCAGCTCAATGTTTTCAGCAGCTCCCTCCCATTCCCTGCAGCAAGATGTAGCATTCCTTAGTAGACTCCCTTTTCTCTGGCTTGTACCCAGTCAGGATGCCCTGGGAACTTGCAGACTCAGGGTCGGTAATTTCATACCCTTCCCTTAAACTAAGCACCCCAGCCTTCACCCCAGCAGCCTGGATTCTCCAAATACCAGATGAAAATAGTCCTTTAATTATCCATCTAGGCAAATTTAGGAGTGTGAAGAGTGGGGGCGGAATGAAAACATTCTACACTCAGTCAAGTTGCTGTTGACATTGATTTCTCGGAGCTTGCCGCAAGAGTCGTGCTGCGAGAATGTAGGATGTATGTTACGCGGAGAGAATAAAGGCAGCTTGGCGCTCAAGCTGGCGAGTGGGCAGCCGCGTTCGCAAGCATCCTCCCTTACAAATGTGGGTATATGGTCTGTGTTTTCCTGCTGCATGTGAGCCCGTTTGCTATATGTGCCACCCGAGTAGCCCTGCGTGGACTTAGGATGCCAGGATCAGGGCAGAATCATTTTCTCCGAGGTGTTTATGATGCCCCAGGTCTAGCTGACTTCCTCCTGCATTCCAGGTTTGCTCGCCCTGTCCCCTCTGCTCCTGTGACTGTGGTTGCAGGCTCAGTCAGCTCAGTCCTCACCCCAGAACTCCAGGTATCCGCTTCTAGCCTGATGATTCCATCAGCCCAGGAGACTGAGGATGCAGAGAGGATTGAGAGAGAAGGGCCAGAGGCTGAATCCTGTCATAGTAAGCATGACCCATCGTCTTAGTCAGGGTTTTTATTGCTGTGAGTAGATGTCTACCAGGCAACAGTCAAGCTTCTGCAGCTAAACTAGCCTTCCAGGTAAGCCCTGTGTGGGACCCACTCCATCAGTGGGCTGGTTTTCCTCTTCCTCCACCCTTAGAACTAGCAGGTGGCAGTGTGGTCAGCATGTGAGCCGCCCATCTCTCCCAACTCACTTTGAATCTGTCCATCTTTCAGTAATTGACAAGGTCTTTCTGGAGGGCACACAGCTTCAAAAAATAATTTATTATTTTTGTGTGATGTGTATATAGGGGCAGGCGCATGAACGTCAATGGACAACTCTGTGGAGTTAGTTCTTCACAGTCTCCCACTTCCTCCAACTTCTCATGTCACTCCCTCCCACCACTCTTCCAGTTCTTAAAATTGGAGAAGGTCGTGGATGGATGGACAGATGGATGGATGGTAGATGGACGGATGGGTGGGCAGGTGGATGGGTGGGCAGGTGGATGGGTGGGCTGATGGGTGGATTGATTTATAAATAGATGGATACAAGGGTTAATGGGTAGATGATTAGATGGACAGATGAATAGACAGGTGGGTGGCTGGATGGGTGAATAAATGGATAGATGGATGGATGGATTGATGGATGGATGAATGCAAGTATGGGTAGATGAGTAGGTAAATGAACGAATGGATTAATGATTCATTGATGAACAGATGGATGGATGAATGAATAAATGGGTAGGGATGGATGATTGTGTGAATACATACAGAAATGAATAGACAATGTCTTGGATAATTTGAAGTCCACTTGACACAAGCTAGGCTCATTTTGGAAGAGGGAACCTCGGCTGAGAAAATACCCCCACCAGACTGGCTTGTGGACAAATCTGTGGGGGCATTTTCTTGAATAATGGTTGCTGTGTGAGGGCCCCGCTCACTGTGGGTGGTCCCTCCCCTGGGATGGTGGTCCTGGGTGCTATAAGGAAGCAGGCTGAGCAATCCAGGAGGAATAAGCTGGTAAGGATCACTCCTCCATGGCTTCTGCTTCAGTTCCTGCCTCTAGGTTGTTGAGTTCCTGCCCTGACTTCTCTCATCCATGGAGTGTAACCTGAGAGTTGTAGGCTGAAGTTGTGCTGTAAGCTGTAAGTTATGCTGCAGGACTCGCCCTGTCTCTTGCTCCTCTTCGTACCGCTCCAAGTTGTTTTCTCTCATGGTGTTTATCACAGCAATAGAACCCTAGATGAATGATACTGATAGGTACGTATCTTTATACACACACATATACAACATATGTGAATATTTGCATGTTACATAAATATGCACTTATATTTGAGAAAATATGCACATTGCGCACATACATAAGCACACCTTCACACATGCTTTTATGTATATACATATACACACATAAGCACACACCAAGCACACTTGTTTTGCAGATGCGAGCATGATACACATCACACACTCTGCTTCCTCCATTTCTGTTTGCATCTCTGCCGCTTTTTGATGGACTTTGCTCACTCTTCAACCACCGCTGTCCTTCCACTGTGCATGTTAGCTGATTCTCTACTGAGGATCCTAGAAGCTGTTTCCAGTAGCTTACAAAGGGAAGCGCTGCAGTGCACAGCCCGGGCTTTGTGCACAGATGCATGTGCGGGAGGGGAAATGCCTGGCTTCGAGTTCCGAGCATCTTTATCCTGGTAGGCATTCCTGAATCAGCTCCCAAAGAGTCAAGTCTGCATTTCCTCAACAGTCTCACCAGCTGTTTTAGCCACTATAAAGTTCTGCAAATTGATACTTCTAATGCAATTAGAGGGTTTTCCCTCTGGCATTTAAAAGTCATTTTCTCCCCCTCTTAATTCTTTCTCCCGGTACTTTGGCTACTTTCTTCTGTGTAGTTGCCCATCCAAGAACTGGCCTAGGAAGCTGGGCGTGGTTATAGCATCCTGATCTTACTGGAGATGCTGATTACGGAAAGTGCAAAACTATCACCTCAGGCAGAGTAAGGATTTGACTATAGATAACTTCCCTGCCTGCAGGTCACCTCCCTTGAGTTACTCTCACCCGGGGCATCCCTGATCCAGGTAGATGTTCAGCACATACTCATAAAGATTCAGGCTGCTAACTCCCCGGGGTGACCCAAAGCTAGCTAGTGCACAGGTTGGGCCAGATGTTGGCAAACATCTGTCCCTCAGAGATGCTCAGAGGAGGGGGAAATGGGGTCCAGGCTTCCAGACTGCCCGCTCTGCATTCCCTGTTCATGGGCTTCTGCTCAGAATCTCCTGCGAAAACATGGGAAACTACACTAACAAAAGGCTCTGTTAGCTCCCCACCTCTGCCCTTAGTTTGTGCTGCAGGACTTACCCTGCCTCATGCCCCTCTCTGTGCCATGATACATTGGCTAACTTACCCACATCTGAGTGGGACATGCCTTGGACACCGTTGAGCTATTCCCTCCGCTCTTTCTTCTGCCCGGGAGCCAGACCAATCAAACCTGTGTGGTTCCACCAGGAATGATGGAGGTGACGGGCAGTCAGGCTGCGGGCTGGTTGGAGTCCAAGGTTGATGCAGTATTGGACCCTCAGCTTGTGGTGATGCCCCCAGTGCCAAGTGATAGGCACTGAATGATGTTCACACCCAGAGCCACTGTCTGGGAGGTACTAGGTGGTACCAACCACCCTTGGTCATCAGTCAGTCTTTGCCTCCCATCCTCCTTCTCCTCCTACTTGCCCTGCTAGGCTGCTACCTCTGCCTACTGCCCCTACTCCTGATACAGCACTCACTCCATGGACCACTGGACTCGGGGAGAAGCAAGCCTACTTCTCCCTTCTTTGAATCAGCAGTGCAAACCCCAAATGCTGCTTCTTCATCCTTCCAGCCCCCACTGTGTGTTCTTTTATCCTAACACAAACCCAAAGAGCCATCTGATAGACTGTCACCACACTGTAGGCTCGCCTTGCCCTAGCTCTTGTGAGTCTATGGGTGTCAGTGGAGCTGGAAGATTCCTGCTGGTCTCACGGTGGCTTAGGCTAGGTATCTTTGGAATACTGCGTAGCCCTTCCGAGCTTACTAATGAGTAGAGATAAGGCCATTTTACAGAGTCTTTGGGTGTTAGGCTGCTGTGTTGTGTGTCTGCTGTGTTCTCAAAATGTGTGAGGGCTGCAAACACACACAGTGGGACAAAGTGATTCTGCATAAAGATGATAATGTTAAAAAACAAACAAACAAAAAAATGAGAGAGACTCAAGCCCAGAATGAAATAAATTAAAATCCAGTAGTCTTCTGTTTGCTCTGGTGCTGACACTAAGGTATGAACTAAGGTATGATGTATTTTCTCATAAAGTCAGTCTCTCTCTCTCTCTCTCTCTCTCTCTCTCTCTCTCTCTCTCTCTCTCTCTCTCTCTCCCTGTGTGTGTGTGTGTGTCCTTCCACACCGAGAAAAGGCCTGGATGGGATATAGACTCAGTTGATGCTCTTAGCAGGAAAGATCATAGTCCCTACTAATTCTTTTCTCAGCAGAGGACCTGGGATTCCTTGGAGACACGGCTGGCCTGATTTGGGGTCAAGTGACAAGCCTACCACCGGTGTGTCCAACCAAGCCTCTGTACTGCCCTGTCTTCTGTACTGCCCTGTCGTCTTCTGTACTGCCCTGTC
>NC_022011.1:49002751-49051353 GCF_000317375.1 Microtus ochrogaster
GTCTTCTGTACTGCCCTGTCTTCTGTACTGCCCTGTCTTCTGTACTGCCCTGTCTGTCTCCTCACACGGTGTGCATCTCACCCAAGCCTCACAAAAGTGAAGAAGAGAACCAGCCTTGGATGTAATGTCGGCTGCCCCCAGGTTTCTGCCAAGCAGTGCTCTGTGGGCCACCATCGGTCCTGTCTGAGAAGGACACAAAGCCTTTGGCTTCAGAGGGTACCCTGGAGGCAGCTGCTGACACCAGCTGCTGTGGCAGCCTCTGAGGTCCAGGAGGTGGTCATGAGACTGTGGACTGCAGGCAAGAGTCCCTGGGTTCAGCCACAGATCCTCTCCTGTCAAGTCTCAGGGGACAGAGACTTAGAGATGGGTTAGGAAGAGACCTCCATGCTGTCTCTGTGACTATAGGATGCAGCGGATCTTTTGGGAAGGAATTTGTATGAATAATTAATGTTCATTTCTTCTGTTTTATATAACAAAAATATTTTTTTGGTTTGTCCCTTTTTCCTGAATTTGTGGGTACACGCCATGGAATTCTAAATGCATGCCAGCTTGCATTTCCCTTTCCCTTTTGGTGATGTTTTTATCAGATTTATTGTGAAAGTCCACACACTGTAAGTGAAAGAGACTTTCCTCTGTTTCTTTTTTTCCCTTTTCTTCTTATTCCCTTTTGTTGCTGTTATTTCATTTTGCTTGTGGTACTGAGGATAGAGCCAGAAGCCTTGCCCATGCTAGGCAATTATTGTAGCCCTGAACTACGTTCCCCAGCCTCAAGTTTTCTGAGGCAGTCTGGCCTTGAACCTGGGACCCTCCTGCCTCTACCATCCAAGTATCTGTCACCTGGGATTACGGATGTGGCTGGCTTTTTCTCTTTGAAAGAAATCTAAGACACCGGGTCCTTCTTGCCCTGTGTCCCACATTAAACAGGGGCCAGGTAAAATGTGGAGAAAAGGTGAGATGGGTGTGGACCCCAAGAAAGTACCCTGCAGAAATCCTGGAAGTTCTGAGTGCCAGGTTGCACTCCCTACCATGTTTTCAATAAAAAGCCATCAGGAAGAAGCAAAGTGATTCTGTGGGTGGCCACAGTCATTCTTTCCAAGCGAGAAGGAAAGCCGGGGGTCGCTAGACCCCTGTGAGGGGATGTGTTAGCTAATGGAAGAACCCAAGCTCCACAAAACTGCTGACAAGATGCTGAGACCTAACTTCCCCTATCGGCTGGGTAACAAGGGACCAATCAGATAAGTTTCCAAGCAGCCCCAGTGGTTAGTTAGCAAGCGGTCAGCAGATGTCCCAAGGACGTGACCAGGGGACAGTTGCTACGGGTGAACAAACCCCCCCCCCCCAGGCAGTGACAACCTATCAGAGAATAACAGCTAAACTCTACTTAACCTTTAGCCAATTATAATATAGGATAAGTAATTTTGTATTTTGAGACTGTAATCGTGTGACTGCCTTGTGGTTTTTGTATTTATAAACCCCTTACAATAGCAGGCAGGGTCCTTCTTCCTCCATCTGCTGTGTCAGACTGTGAGGCAGGAGACCTGTGCTAGCCTGTACTTAATAAACAAAACCTTGCTTTTGCATTTGGAAGTGTGGCTCTGTGGTGGTCCTCTTGGGGGTCTCGGGACGTAGGCACAACCCGACGAGAGGCTTGTCTCGCTCTTTTCTGCTCCTCCTGTGGTCCTATATCACATGAGCTGCTTCTGATGCAGGGCTAGCTGCCCCCAGGGTCTGCCCTCAGAAGTGTGGTAAAGACAGTATCCCCCTCAAAGGCCAAATGAGAAAGGATCAAGTGGCAGGAACATTTTGGGGATGGTACCCAGACTGTAGGGGGGATGTGGCTAAACGGAGGGGAATATGGGAAATAGGGGCCCAAGAGGCCCAACAAGATTGGCTTTTTATAAACTGAAAGGTGAACATTACAGGAATAGTGAGGATTTTAAAATTTTTCTGTTTATTTATTTATATATTTATTTA
Source organism: Microtus ochrogaster (assembly GCF_000317375.1). Taxonomy (NCBI): domain Eukaryota; kingdom Metazoa; phylum Chordata; class Mammalia; order Rodentia; family Cricetidae; genus Microtus; species Microtus ochrogaster. Next base: position 49,004,726 of record NC_022011.1, read on the forward strand.
TTTATTTATTTGTGCGTGTGTGTGTGTGTGTGTGTGTGTGTGTGTGTGCGTGCACTCATGCCACAGTGCACGTATGGAGGTCAGAAAGCAATTGTCGGATTCAGTTGCCTCCTTCACTATCTGGGTTCTGGAGATTAACTCATGTTGTCAATCTTGGCGGAAGGCATCTCTATCCACTGGTCCGTGTGACTGGCTCAATATTATTTTTTAAATGAAACAGTTTAGAAAAGCCTGTAGCTTAAAGGTGCTCCTGATAGTAAACAAAGAGATGCTGTGGGTGTACCAATTACACGACTCAATTAAAGTTGAGTCTGCACAACGCCCTCAAACACATGAGTGCATAGTCAGCTGAAGAAAGCCGTGTCCGTTACTGGGTCAGGTGTGGGGGCGTCCAAACATCATTCCAGAAAAGGGTGAGGACAAAGGAGGAAGCAAGCATTGTGTTGTCTTCCCCGGAGACTGTACTACTATGAGAAGATGCTTTCTTGGGTCCATTAGCTGAGGAGTGCCTGGGAGGAGGGAGGCCCCAGCACTCCACTCAAGCAAATCAAGTTTCCCATGGTTGGCCACTCATCAGGAGGAAGGGAACAGAGTTTGTAATGAACCAATCAGCATGACGTCACCTCAAGCCCATTCAGACTGACAGACACGGTGATGTGGCGGCAGAAAACGCCTGCTTGGTGCACGCAGAGCTCTTGATAAAAACATGCTCATTCATCTCCAAGCTTTGGATCTATGGATGCTATAGGAACTGTAGGAAACAGACATGTTACACTATAATACAGATGCCGTCTGCCAGCTCTGTACTGTGGATTATTCTACATGATTCTGATCCATCATGAAACAGCCAGAAAGGAAACCGGCCTTGAGATGGGTTGACCCAGCTAGCTGCCCAGGGCCACTGTAGCCAGTGTCAGAATGTGAGCAGATGTAGCAGGAAGAGGCCATTTCTAGGCTTTTCCCAATGACTCCTCCACTTATCACTGTGGGCAGAGCTCCTACCTGTGAGATGGGTTGGGGGTGGGGTGGCGCTGGGAACGAATGCTACTGTTAATCCGTACCACTACACATTGACAGGACCCCTCAAAACCTGCCTCTCAATTCAAATACACATACATCCCATCTGTAGAGACACCCATAAACACAGAGGACACACCCATTGATGACATCAGGAGAGTGATGTCTATTCTGTTGATGCAATGGCTTCTAAGCCTTGCCACAGAAACACACAGCAACACTTCTCTGCAGTCAGTGGGTTTGTCTCCTGAGGACCTGTGTGTGGAGAGGTAGGAAGTTGTAAGCCATGCCCAATGGCTGAGGGTGGACAATGGCATCCTCTGGAACCCAGGCGCAGGGTGGCCTCATCAAACCTGTGTCCTATTACATGTTTGAAAACCTCATGTTGAAGGCTTTTCTCACTGAGTTTAGAGGTGAGTACATATTGACCTTGGACAAAAGGATGGATCAGCTAATCACTATTGTGCCTTCTGCCGAGTACTGTCCTGGTCTCCTCCATCTATGGGTGACCCACATTGCTCTGACTTTCTGGGAACTGGCCCTTTCTGGAGGTGGTGGCCCATCCCACGCCAGCACCACTTAAAAGACCCTCCTTGTCACTGGCATCATTAGCCCAAGTGGCTTAAGCCCAGATCCCAATGGCTGACCTCCATGACCTTGGGTGATGACATCATTTTAAGCTTCACTTTCTTATCAGCTCAAGGATGGTAGCTGGGAGGCCCTGATGACTGCACTGGGTTAAGGCTGGCAACATGGGACAGACCCATTAAGAATCAATCACACATGTGGTAGAGACCACGTGGAAGTTCTATGTGTATAGGCACACATGTGGCTCTTCCCACCCTCATCTCAGGTTTCGTCCTGGTCTGGCTGACCACCAGCAGGTGCCATCTGCACAAAATAGGGCAGTACAGGGTAGAATCTACAGGGCTTATGCTAATGGCCTATGGTCAGCTTTTAGGTGAGAATATTATCATCCCAAGAACTGGCCCTGCTCTGAAGTCGCCAGCTCTTCCTCCACTGACATCTAGGGTTTGTGATTCAGCATCTGGTTCCACCTAAAACCCAGAGATCGTCTCTGTCAGGGAGCTCAGTTCTGCTTAGTCCCAGAGCTCACGTTAGGAGCCATGGCATGGTAGAGAGTGGCAAAGACATGATGTAGAGTGTAGTGTGAGGTTGTAGCCAATAGTCAGAGCTGCCGGTGACCAACTGGCTTGCTTGGGAAAAGAGTATGGTAACCAGATCATGAAGGAAGACTGCGTATAGTCCATAGGAAAGGAGCACGGAATTCAGGAATACTGTGTGTACACATATACACATGTATGTGAGCACATGCTTATACTGCACCTTTGTGTGTGTATGTGTGTGTGTGTGCAAATGGCTGCATTCATCCGTGGACATGGGTGTGCAGGCTTGTGTATATGCAAGAGCAGATGTCTGTTTTCATCACTGTGTGTATACCTGTGCTACTTGAGCACATGACTGTGCACATCTGGAGGAAAGGATACAGGATGCTCTTCCCTTCTTCCCACCCTATCGTCTTTGCCTATGGATGGAGCTGACAGTGCAGCATTTGTCTGCATGCTGAGAATAAGCTCTGGACTCTTCTGGTTCTTCTTGGGCCATCCTTTCCTGAGGAGGTCAGTTGGACAAGCTCTGTGGTAACGTGGGATATACACAGTGAGTACAGAGGAGGCTCCCTGGAACCCCTTCCCCAGAAACTCATGCAGAGTGTGTGCAGGCTGAGCACTGTGCTTTCCGGAAGTTCACAGATACACACACACACATATCCCAAATGGGGCTGGAAATAGGTGTGTATATAGTGTTGGGTGGAACCTACTCTAGGAAGAAGCAGCAAGCAGCCCACCTTCCACCTGCCTCAGGCCTTGGAAATAAACTTGTCTTAGCAGAGCCCAGTGGGAGGGCAATGCTGATTAATTCTAGGCAGGCTGTGTGGCTGGTTAATGCGAGTTAGGGAAAGCACATGCAAATCAAGATGGGCTGATGCATGATCAGCCAGAGCTGCTGTCCCCATGCCTCCCTGTCAGTCTTCTCTCTGTCCTTTGTGCTGAGAAGTCAGCCAGGCCACTGGGGAACAGTGAGGTCCCCCTGCCTCTGCCCCTGGCCTCTGGCTTCAGCATTCCCGTTACAACCTTGCTTGATTGCTCTGGATCAGAGTGGAACGTGCTAGCCTTGCCTGCCAGATGGAGCCTCTGCTCCCTCTGCACCTTTTCCTGGGGCTCTGTTCCCAGGAAATGCACTCCCAGATCCCAGCCACTGGCTATACCACCCCTTCAGTCTGAGCATAATCATGGGCGGCTGCTAGAATATTCCAAGATTGCCACTGGACAACCCTGCACACACAGTATTTACTCGTTAATTCTTTCATTCCCAGATACATTTATCTGATAAGATATGACTGGGACATGAAATATCCCTTTTGGCCAGAGGCTGAATCTTGGCGAGTTTAAGAGAACTGGCCTGGGACACACCAGACACCCACTAGCTATGTGACACCCACCCACCCCTTCAACCTTGCATGGGACCAGTTGCAAAATGAGAAGTTATTATTTTCTTATTTTAGGAAGAAAAGTTACGGAGAGATACTGTGTGGAGTGCTGGCATAGGCCCTAGGCTCGCTATTGCCAATCAAAAGCAGAAAGCGAATGCCGCGTGGGGAAGGAGGCAGGAAGCTGGCGTCCCGCGCATAGCTGGTGGGATGGAAAATGGCACAGCCACCGCAGGAGGCAGCATGGATGGGCCTCAGAATGTGAATAGAGAGTGGAGCTATGATCCGGCAGTTGCTTGTTTGGGCACGTGCCCGAAAGCATTGAAAATGAGGCTGCGAAGAGATCTGCACGCCCGCGGCCACAGCGCTATTCATAATAGCTAAACCATGGAAACAACACTTAGGTCGGCCGTCCTGTGATGGGAACGATAAAATGCAGTCTTCTACGTGGTGGGGCATTTCTCAGGATGCAGGCTGGATCCTGGGTGAAACTGGCAGACATTATACAAGTGAAATAGCCGTCACAGCATCCATAATACATGGGCCTTACGAGGCACCAGATGTAGAGGCAGGGAGTAGAATGCTGGGTGTCAGGGGCTGGGGTGGGGGTCAGTGTTTCATGGGGAAAGAGCTTTAGGAAGCTGAGAAGCCTGGAGGTGGAGAGCAAGGACAGCTGTACAGCTGCAAATGCACTTTGCACTACAAGATCATGCATTTGGACGCTAGACTGGGAAATGGATGCTAAAAATTCCTTACACAGAGTCCTAAGGGGAAGCGGTCTGGGAAGAGGTGGTGTTTGGGATCCTGACTGTCTGTTTCCAGAAGAGAACAAGGAGAGGATCCTTTGAGGTGCCTGTGAGTGTGGATGAGCCCAGGTGCTCATGGGAGTAGCTACAAAGGTACAGAACCATAAGAGTCCAATTGGATGATATTGAGATATCTCTAGACCCCTGTTCTCTCTGTGTAAATGAGGATGATCCCCAACAAAATTCCACCTTGGGAGTGTTGACATGAGAAAGGAGGTTGTATAGACCAGCAGGTGTGGGGAGAACTAGGTCCCTGTGTCGCTGGCTGTAGAAAAAACACCTTGCATTGTTCTCCAAAACCATGTGGAAAAAAACATTCCTGCTTGTGGTTGCCAATTAGAGATGTTGATGTGTTCATCACTTAGTTCTCAAGTGGCCCATCTTTCCTGATGCTTGGATGCCATCCCAGCTAGTGACATGTGTCGCTCTTACCCACCTTGTCCTTATCATGGCTTATGCCACTCTTGGTACTGTGGGCTCACAGGCTTCTGGGTAGGAGGGTGGAGGTGGAACAGTGTGAACAGTGGGTGGGTCAGCTCGGGCACTATCCATAAGGCCAAGTCTGGCACAGGGCTTATCCAGGTTGGTAGGAAAAGGCATCTGGTTCCCATCAGTCCCTACCAGCATCGGCCCAGTGACCCTGGAACCTCTGTTCTCTGCAGAAGTGCTGTCACTTTAGTTGCTGATTCCTGTTCAATGTAGCAGGAGGCCCTGAAGGACAGGCAGGCTCTCCTGCCAGTCACTTACAGACCCAGCTGCCAACCTGCAGTGGTGTACCAGCAAGCCTGTTTATTGCATATCTCCATCGCTGGTTTGCTTAAAGCATTCCTGCTCTGGCCTCAGCAAGCGCCTTCAGCTAGCACCTGAGCCCTGCAGCCTGCCTCCAGCCCTGAGAGGTTTTGCTTTGTTTGGTTTGGCTTTTGAGCATTTCATGGCTTTATGTTGTTAAACTCCAAGATCCAGCCCCACGTACATTTGTAGTTTGCAGCTATGGCTGCTTCTCAGCCTCTTGTCCACAGTGAGGAGGTACGTGAACGCTAACCCATATCTACAAACGTCCAGGGACACTTCCTGACGTGGCCTCTGCGTCTGTGTTAAGGCGTTGTCTGCACACACTCCTGTCTCCAAGACTGTGCTTCAACTCTGAGGTTTGCACAGGTTCCAAGCTCAGAGAACCCATATAAAACCCATGGGGGACCTGCAATTGGGGGCACAGGGAAATCTGGCTCCCTCCTTTTATGCTTTATGCTCCCCAGGAAAACAGAGACAATAGGGTGTGTGTGTGTGTGTGTGTGTGTGTGTTACATATGTGCAGTGTATACAAAAGTCCTCCACTTACAATGGTTCGACTTACAATCTTCTGCTTTACTGATAATGTAGAAACCACACACATTTGTGGTGGCCACACTTTGAATTCTGACTCTGTCTTTTCCACATCTGGTGACATGTGGGGATGCTGGCAATGAGCACAGCTTGCCATCAGCCCCATAGTCTTGAAGGAAGCATCTCCACCTTCCCAGCACAGTGCACGGCCGAGTGAGGATTCTGGGTAAGGACAATGACTGCATTTTTGATGTCGGCATCACCATTTGACACCCACTGCATGGAAATGCTGTCAGGAAGCTGGAAAGCCAGTGCCACCCCATTTACAAGTGCAACCTGCAGACGGGGGATAAGTGATACAGGCTCTGACCTGTAATGCAGGGCTGCAGGCGGCTGGAAGCCTAAGATGGCGCTGGCTCAGGAGAGACCTGCTCTCCCTAGACCCGTGGTGGGTCAGAAGAGACTTAGCCCTGCTGGAGGGTGACCTGCTTTCCTCAGTCACTGAGCCACAGGTTGATGTTTCCTCCCTGGAACACCTCCCGTGCTTGCTCAGATGTCCTGTCGTCCCTGCTGTTGATTGACTGATGAAGTTGGCCAGTGCAAGCAGCTTCAATCTGTGTCTCCTCTGGGTGGTCCAGCAACAGTCATTTGAAGGAAAGCTACAGGTACCAACATGCTCTCTCTACCACCATGAAGATTTCCTGGGCTTTTTGGGACTCCCTCCCTGGGTGTGTTACCCAAGAAGGAGGCCGTATTTTGGGTTCTACACTGGTGCCATGCAAATGAGCAAGAGATAGTCCAGGGGCCTCAAGTTATCAGGAACTCTGGGGAAGCATGTTCCTTACCTTTATTTAAATTAAAAGGCAAAGCTGTTGACTGGGAAGTGAGGTTGGCCTGCAGTGCCCATAGTTTGCCATGAAGCAGTATTTCAAGAAGGTGTTCCCTGGCCTGCCCTGCTGTGGGATAATGCTCTTGTATCCTGTAAAGAGTTGTCACTCGTATTGGTTTTAATAAAATGCTGATTGGCCAGTAGCCAGCCAGGAAGTACAGGTGGAGCAAACAGACTAGGAGAATTCTGGGAAGAGGAAAGGCTCAGTCTGCAGTCACCACCCAGATGCAGAGGAAGCAAGATGAAAATTCTGCACTAAGAAAAAGTACCAAGCCAGGTACAAACCAAATAAGAATTATGGGTTAATTTAAGTTGTAGCAGCTGGTTAATAACGAGCCTAAGCTAATAGGCCCAACAGTTTATAATTAATATAAGCCTCTGTGTGTTTCTTTGGGGCTGAACAGAAACTTCCATCCACACTGTCCACTCTTAAGTGAGGGGTGTGGTGAGTGGAGAGCCCCAAATGGACAGCTCCTTCTGAAACATGGTAGTGAGCCTCAGGCCATGACTGGCAGGAGGACTGGAGAGACAGGGGCAGTGGGAGAGAAGGAGATGACTGGGCTCTCTGGGCTGAAGAGGCCACCCCACAGGCCCCAGCTGGGACAGCGCAAGTCCAGGTCCTCTGAGGATGATCAGGCGTGTCCAAATCCAGCTCACCTGATTAGGGAGGTAATATATAACCATGATGGAAAAGTCAGAAGACAGTCAGGACATAACAAACTAAGAGGGACTGAGGAGGAAGCTCAGTGGTTAAGAGCATTACTGGCTCAAGCATGAGGACCTGAGTTTGGACTCCCAGCGCCCATGTCAAACACCCCAGAGTGCTTGCGCATGCCTGTGACCAGGGCTGTTGGGGGACGGGAGCAGGTAGGGCACTGGGCTTTGCTGCCAGCTTTGCTCCAGGTTCAGTGAGACACTGGCTCATGAGAATAGGGCAGAGAGCGATAAAGCAGGGCACATCCCCGTCAACCCCCCCCCCCACACACACACACAGAGGGAGAGAGAGAGGAGCAGTGATCTCACCAGAACGACCCATGCATCTATCTGCCAGGCCTAGGAGTTGCACACTGTGCTGGCCAGGCATCCCGCTGGGACAACATGCCTGTCTCCTTTGATCCTCCCAGGAACTGAATGTGGGTTCCTTAACCTCCTGAACCCCACTTTGCAGCAGGTTCAGATGGAGGTGAGCTGACCTGCCCTGATTGCATTAGTCAGCTGGCCAGGGGAATAGAGGCAGGTGCACAGCCTGGGCCTGTGGCCATGTGCCTTTCTGTGCTGCCTCTGGGTCTCTGCCTGCAGTGGCTCAGTGGCCTCTTCTCTGTGGGACTGGAGGTTCCACAAACTGAGGGATCAGTGCCCATGGCTTAAGGCAATTGTTTGATTCTGATATCACAGCCTGTCATCCTGTGTCTAGCCTGAGCACTTGGGTGGTAGTGCTGGCATATGGCTCTTAGCATAGGCGGGTGCACTTAGCTGACCTCTGAACCTCAGTAAGGCAGAGTGCACAGGGGGAGGCTGAGCATCTGCTGTTGATTCTGGATTCCTCTGCTTTCAGTTTCCCTGAATCCGAAAGAGGAGATGCTGTTTTCTGGGTCACTTTTAGCCCTGACCAGGAGGCCATCCCAACAGAAGTGGGGTTTCCAGGTTTGGGGTCACTATGGCCGATGCTCTCACCTCATTCTGTGACCTGCACCCTCTGCCTGTAACACTCTGGGGTCTGCTTGCAGTTCATAGGAGGGGGAGGAGAAGGAGGGGGGAAGAGGAGGAGGAGAAGGAGGAGAACCAGGCAGGGGAGGGGAAGAGAACCAGGGAGAAGAGAAGAGGCTGGATGTGGGTCCTATGAATGGCAGAAATTGGATCTGCATCCCTGATTAGATGTGATCTGGATGGCCCAAAGACTAGGGTTGGGGACAGGGTTAGCTGACTTCGGTGATAAAGTACTGCATTGCGAGCTCAAAGACCTCAGTTTAATTCCAAGAAACCATAAAAAAGAGATGGGGAGGGATGCTCCCTTGTAATCCCAGGACTGGGAAGGCAGAGACAGGAGGATGCCTGGAACTATAGCCTGATTACTTTAATTGGTGGGTCCATGACAGTGAGAGAACCTGTCTCAAAAAGTCAAGGTGGACAGTGTCCCAGGAAGGACATTGCAGAGGCTGTCCTCTGGCCTCCGTGTGCGCCCATGGGGTCACAGCTTCTCTGCCTCTGTGTTTTCACACTTCTTACTTGCTCTGTGAGCTCAAATACTGCCTGTCTGGAACAAAATGAGACTCAAGATGCAAGGAGGGTTGCTATAAGTCATAAAGCGCCACACCAAAGCGAGCTAATGTTGTCGTCGCTATAATTATTGTTATTCTGAGTGCACCGAGATGACAGATGGCTGGCCACGAGAGTCCAGCCCGCCAGGAAAATCTCTATATTTCAGAGAGAAAAGGCTTTGAAATCTGAGGAGAAAAGAAGCTTACCGCCCAAGGTATTGGGATATCATTGTGAGCTAGTGAACTGGGACAAGGTCTGACCTACAGAAGGCGTCATCTGCGTCCCTCTCTCTCCTCCTTCCAGAATTCGGGGCTTAAGAGATGAACGTGCAGAGCTGACTGCAAAGAGGCTTTCGGCAAGTTCTGGGCCAGCAGGCAGCTGTAAGTCACCGTTCCCTGCGCAGACCCAGCTTAGTAGGGGATGTGAATTAGACAGAATCCAGTGCCCTTCCAAACCCAGAACTGCGCATTAGTGCTTCAGCCCAAGCCAATTTGAAAGTCTGACTGTCTTGTCACGGTGACTGGTGGTGGCTTAAGCCAAGGTCAGAAGGATCTGCGGGGCTGGAAAAACAGTGTAAATTCCGAGCTAGGGTTCATTCATTCAGGATCTTAGGCAGCCAACAGGAAGCTGTGGTTCTGTTCTCCTGGCTGTGCCTACAGTCCAAGCACACTGCCTGGTATGTAGTAGCTGCTCAGTTAACACACATTGAGAGAAGGGTCACATGAGAAGCAGGCAGTGGAGGCCTCAGGAAGACACTTAGAGTCGTAAGAAACTCCCCTGTCTCACAGTAACTATTAATAAACATCACCCCTGCTACAAGTATCCAAGGGCCGAGAACCTGTGACTTGTGAGTGTTGTGTCACTCACAGCTCCCATCCTGAAAGGCATGGGCCTGGCTCTGCCTGTCCCTCTGTTCACAGGCAGTTGATGATCTGCTCAGTCCAAGGGATGTCGGGAACATCAATGGAACCCACGGTAAAAGGGTGAACCCAGGCAAGGACAGATGGACAGACACCAGCCCAGCCTCTGTGGTCCACCAGGAACCCACGCATTTCTTCTGATCCTTGGTCTTCACTGATGTCACCAGGCCCACAGATTGTTGGAAAACAGGACATCAGACACAGAGCAAGGAGTGGGGGCATTCAGCATGGGCCCAGCCAGAGCCAGTCAGGGCCAGCGTCCTCACACCCACTGATACCAGGCTGTTTTAGGTTTGTTTCCAGACTCAGCCTCCTGACTTAGGACCAGGGACCACATCATTATGTCCCAGACATCATCAGAAGGCAGGCTTAGCTGAGGTTTCCAAGGAAGGGGTGGAGCCTGCGTGGGAGAGGGGCATAACTCACAGGAGCCTGAATCCTAATGAACCAAGCAGATTGCGCAAGGGACCATTGGGCCCCTGCCGAATCCACCACTCAGTTCCCCAGCCTCCAAGGTTTACCATGGGACTGTCAACCAAACTGTACAGATTGGAACTCCACACAGCACAGGGGTCTTTGGGGACAGCACTGGAGGGGCTGGAGGAAGATGGGTGGATCTGCATTCCTCCCAGAACAACGGGAGTCTCCTACCCTCTCTTAGTTCCGGGGCCTCCCATGCTTCATGGTGTGGCTGTGCCCCTCTGGTCACAGTTGCTGATTATCATGTGACCCCCTCTTCTCATCGTGCCACACCTTTCTCAGAATCCCGATGACATTGGCCCTGCCAGGTGATCCAGGGTCAAGTCCATAAACTTGTGGAGCTCATATTCATTGAGACCCTTCCTTTGTATGTGGCTTCCTCCATGTCTCCAACGTCATCACTCTCTTAACCACGGTCTGAGGGGCAACTATAGTGACCACAGCAGACCTGGGAAGACCCAGTCTGGTAATATCACAGGTGCCAAGGGTACAATCCCTCTGCAGCCGTTTTTCTATTTAATTGATTTGAAATGGATTGGCGGGAAGGGCCATCCAGGTAATAAATGGATTTAATAACACCTCCCATGGGTGGGAGTTTTCCAGGCCTGCGTGCATCTGTTATCTTATTAGTTTTTCACAAAGAGGTGGCTGTAGCTGTTGTCACCTTGATGGATGAGGATACTGACATGTGGGTGGCCAAAACTGAGGGAAAGGAGGCTGTGTTTTCTAACCCGCCGATGGCGCTCTCTGCCAGTACCCAGGAAGCTGTCTGGCAGGCTGCTTTCGTCCTTGGGTACTGCTTCCCTCATCCCACGCTATACCCTGTTAGCTGCTCACATAGCTTTGAGAGGCCAGGCATGCAGTACCCCCAACCACCTGTAGAGGGCGTGGCACTAGTTCTCTGGTTAACACTTAAGCCTATCTTCCTTTTACTCCCTCTCCCAGTGGGGGTGGGGCTCAAGACCTGGACAGTAGCACTCCTGGGGCCATCTTTCCTATACCCTTGGTGGATCAGAGGCAAGGGCAGTGGCTAGTGGAGCCATCATCCTAGACTGAAGGTGGTGGCCTCCCTTGCCCCTCCCCCATCTTCCCAAACTCCCCTTCTGTTACCTGTCTTCTCAATCAGGCACCACGCACTTGCGCCAGGACAGTGCCACAGAGGTCCATGCCTTTTGCTCTCCAGCCAGTTTACCCCCGGGTAGGCAGGCTACCTGACCACATCACCTCCCTGGGCTATGTGTAGATGACAAAGGGACACTAATGGACTTTTGACGGGCTGGGGCTGATGGGGTCACACCACCCAGAGGCTGTGAGTAACCCCCAGCCATTGGCTGGAAAGCACAACTCAGGAAGAGGTCACATTAAAATGCCATTTCCAGCTCCTCCTCCACAGACAGTTTAGGAAGATGGAGAAAATGAAGGTGGTTCTCAAGCAGGGAAGAAAGTCTGGCGGAATTCTTGCCAGCAGGGCATCAAGACTCCCAGCTCAGCTGACTTTTGCTGTGACCTTGCCTATGAAGACAGAACTCTCTTTATAGAAAGAGACTAGGGACAAGCTTAAGTCCCAGTGCACACAGCCGTCCAGGGTGGCCTCACTCCTTTCCCAGAGGTAAATCTGAAATCTGTTGGTCATTTTATGAGCAAGAGCAGGAACTCCGTTCACAGTAGGAGACACATCCTACCCTCCTGTGCCTGTGCCTGCGGTTGTACCTTATCAGATTGGAATCCTAGCCAAGGCACTAGAGGAGCAATCTTCCCGTCTCATCTACCAAAACAGAGCAAAAAGACAGTATCTTAGCAACCCTTTGAACAAAGGATCCAGAAGTCACAAAATCATACCAAGGGCTCCTAGCTAAGCCACTTCAGCAAGATGATTCTCTCAAGTAGGCCACGCCCACACTTACGTGTATAGCATCCCTTGCCCAAGCGCCTCTCTTTCTGTTAACCCCTATGCTTGAATCTGTATGAAATCACATCCTCGGAAACTTCAGTGCCGCTTCATATTGACTTACCCTGGAATTCCTTTCTCAAGAGCAGCTAACAACCCTGGTTTATCTGAGTAGAGGGCTCCGAGAACTCCCCGGGCTGCATTGTGCTGTGTCTCTAGTTTCTGTCCCTACTGACATTGACACACACAGAGCAGCTTGACCCCCACGTCAGGGGTCCCGAGACTGTGTTGAGTGCACACATCTCTTTGGATAGTTCGTTTCCCTCCTAAACTTGGTGAGAGCTGGGACTCAGTTCTCTCAACCGTGTTTCTCCCAGAGACGGAACTCGGGGTAAGTCATCAGACTCGACGGCAAGTGTCTTTCCCTACTGAGCTATCTTCCCCGTTCCTCAGATGCTTTTTAGAAGCTCATTTTCATCTTCCCTTCCCTCCCTGGAGGTCGTGTAGAGCTCCCTAAAATCCTCAAACGCCCTTAGTCGATAAAGACATTGTAGCTGTGAGACCTGTGAATCTCCTGCACCCGTGTCCTCTAGATCCTAGACAGAGGAGGCTGCAGGCAGCATCACTTCCCAGTGTCCTGTCTGAAGCCACCTTTGCCTGACTCCTGGGTTCCTGAGTCATCTGAAACATCTGGAATAGGATCTCTGTCGTCTCTAGATTCCGTAGCAGTACAATGGCTGGGAGGACGAGGTGAGGACAGGGTCTAGTGCTGGTGGTGGCAGGTGCACCCTCTTGGGGACCTGCAGGCCAACCTGGTATCTTAGCTCCTTTTGTTCCTTAAGCTCTTCCAGGAGAAAACCCCCAATGTCTCGTTCTCAGGTTCCACCGCTATGAGGTGTGGCATACATAAGAGCTGAACTGAGCAGAGGTGGACCATCATACCTTCACTGCGACCTCCACCCAGACCTGAGCTATAGGACCACATTGGTATGAGCCCCTTCTCCTAATGGCCTGTTTTGATAGTGACCTTCTCCTGTAGAGATGCAGACATGGGTGAGACTTGCAACTTCTCTGAGTCCCGATGTATGCACTGCTCCACAGGATAAGATCAAATTTCAGCAGCGCATGGCACCTACAACTCACTGGGGCAGAATGACACATGTGGATGGTGGCCACTGCTTGCTATGTGATTTCATGTGCACCATGCTCTTCTGTCTTCTGGCTGTCATGCTGTTGCCGCTGGTCCACCAAGTGAGAAGAAGTGGTGCCAGCTTCTGGTGCTGGGAGAGTGGGAAGAACATCCCTCAGCAACAGTAAAGCCTATCCTTGGCACTCTAGAGAATGGGCTTCTCTTGAAGACTTGCTGAGGGTTGGGGAGGTGGTTCAGTGGGTAAACATTTGCTACACAAGCATGAGGACCCATGTTCGAATCCCCAGAACCCATGTAAAAAACTGGGTGTGGTTGTGAGCAATTGTAACCCCAGAACTGGAACAGGGATGGGGAGGGGTTGTTACTGGGACTTGCAGATCAACCAGTCTAGTCAAAACCTGGGGGTCTCCAAGGCATGTGAAAGACACTGACTTGTGAGGATAAGATGGGGAGAGGTGGAGACACCTGACTCTCTGGTCTCTGCACACATAAGCAAACATATGAATGCACACCATGGTAAACACACACACACACACACACACACACACACACGCTGATCTGAAGTGCCACTTTTTGCTTTGAGGTGCTGACGGTCTGAGCCTCTTATCTCTGTGTGCGTTCACACATGGGTGGACCTGTTGTGTGGCTGGCTATCCCCTCCGCCTGCCTAAAAAGGCAGATTTATCAAGATATACTTACATGTCACTTGATTGCCCATTAAAGCACACACTTCACCAGCTTTCAGTTCATTAATGGATAAGTGCAGCTGTCACTGTGGGCAATCTTAGAACATCTTCATCACCTCACAGGCAATTCGTCCCCATTACTACTGCACCTTGCCTCTGAAGGCCCAGGGTCTCTGTAGACCTCCGCACTGCAGACACTCAGCAGAGATGGAATCACAGCACATGACCTCTGTGTCTGCTGTGGCATACCTCAGCACTTTCCTGACAGAACAGAATAATGTTTTAACCTTGTCTACTGCATGCTTGTCTAGTTATGTATCCACGAGGGCAATTGTTTGTGTGTGTGTGTGTGTGTGTGTGTGTGTGTGTGTGTGTGTGTGTATAGGCCAGAGGATAGCTACCAGTGTGATCCTCACAAAGGCCACCACCTCCTTAGAGACAATCTCTCACTGAACCTGGAGATCGCTAGGCTGGCTAGCCAGCAAGTCCCAAAGATCCACCTTATTGACAGAGCTTCCTGTCCCACCCAGTCCCACAGCCATTCAGTCCCAAAGAAACACACAGAGGCCTACATTAATTATAAACTGGTTGGCCTATTAGCCCAGGCTTCTTATTAACTTAACTAACTCTTACAACTTACATTAACCCGTAAATTTTTGTCTGTGTTAGCCACATGGCTTGGTACCTTTATCAGTGAGGCGTTCTCATCTTGTTTCTTCTGCATCTGGGTGATGACTGCAGACTAAACCTTTCCTCTTCCCAGAATTCTCCTGTTCTCCTGTTCTGGCCATCCTGCCTAGACTTCCTTCCTGGCTACTGGCCAACCAGCATTTTATTAAACCAATACAAGTGACGACTCTTTACAGGGTACAAGACCATCGTCCCACAGCGCCGCCTGTGCTCTGTCTCTCCAGTGTTGGATGACAAGTGCTTGTCACCACACTCTGCCTTTCACAGAGGTCCCGGGACACTCTTGTTTGTACAGCAAGCACTTTGACCAACTGAACCTTCACCCAGTCCCTCCCTTTCTTTATTTGTTTATTTTTTGACTGGTTCTCCAAAGCTCATCTTGACCTCTTGTTCCTCCTGTCTCAGCCCATTGAGTGCTGGGATACAAGTGTGCATCACCATGTTGGGCTCGAGAACGTCAAACTCTATCTGGGTTTCTCTGAACACCCTTCTCCAATATGCCTTGACCTGGCCTGGTTTCTCTGCCTTTGTACTGCCAAAGAGGAAATCCCTTCTAACCTAACTCATGAAGAAGCCATCACTCTCTCAGCCCCCTACCTTGGTGACCTATAGGTCTGGCCAGCCCTTGGCAGGAGCCCCCAGTCCTGGGCATCTAACCGTATTCTTTGCAATTCCTCACCTCTAAGCCCCTTACTTCTCAGCTGTAAAACCCCAGCTATCTTTGTTACATTCCGGCCAAGGTCAGTTCTGTACTCAAGCCTCCTGTCCACAGCAACAGTTTCAGCAAAGTCTGCCTTGCTGGGCTAGAGAGAAGTCTCAGTCAGTGAAACCCTTGCCTTGCAAGCTTGAGGACCTGAGTTTGATCCCCAGAATACACGTAAAAAGCTAGGGGCAGTAGCACATGCCTGTAATATAATTGGACGGTAGTAACTTGAGAGGCAGATGACCATTGGCTAGCCAGCCTTGCCTATTTGGAGATGTTCCAGGACACTTTCTCGAACAAATGAGAGAGGCACCTGAGGAGTGGCACTGTAGGCAATCTCCTGTTCTTTGCACATACCCACACTGGCACCCATTCAGCCCCACCTCACACACAATCTAGCTTGATGCTTCAGCAGGGTCACCCTCAATGGGACTCTAGGGCTTTCTCCCTCTGGTTCACAGAAGCCCTGTTGCTGTGCACACACACACACAGGGGTTTCTACATGGACTTGTGGTTTTGTTTCTCTTGTGTCAAGTACAAGGAATGGAGCTGCTAAGGTTTGACTTGAATTGGTGTCCTGTGTGGGGGTTGGTAGCCTTAGGCCCCGCCTGCGCTGAGGTTCGTGCAGGCTGGGGTCCCTCAGGACTGGAATAAATCCTGCGGAGAAGCAGACACAGAGCAGCGTCAGGCCCCTTGGCTTCCAGCACACCAGCCCCTCGCCATCTGTGCAGTCACCATGGCCCTCATCACACCCACAGGTGGGAGAGGAAGTGGCACTCAGAATGTCCCCGGGGCTTCACACACAAGGCTGGCAAGCTGGTGTGATATACATTATGCTGGCAAAGCATCACACACTACTTGAGTTCACTGAGACGCTGGCTCGAGAAGTGGGGCTGTCCCCTTCATCTCTGTGGCAGAGGAGAAAACAACACAGCAGCCCAAGGGCGAAGACCCTGTGTTATTGAGAACAGCTAGACGGTGACCCGTTTCCAATAGCGGTCATTGCTGTCTGCCCTACGATATGAAAGTGCCATGGAGAGAAAGGTCAACGGGAGACTCCTATTGATGCCTCACCTTCCCCAGACTCTGCCAGATTCGGTAAGATCATGTCTCTCCTGTCACTGTTCTTTCATGTGGGAAGCTTCACCTGAAGGGATGCTCGGCTTTGCCCTGGGCCCTCCGTCGGGAAAGCCAGCTGACTGCCTTAGTGGGATTTCCACCATTTGTTTTTGCAGAATGTTTTGAGCACCCGATGTGATATTTTGCTGTCTGTCTGTCTAAAGAGTTCAGCCTTCAGCTGAGCTAAGCCTGAGAGTGGAGGTGAGGTTTTCATTTGAGACTGGACCATTCTTTACCAGAAGGAAGAAGGTTCTAGAACTCACCTGAACACAGAAGGAAGAAGATAAGGAGAGACTGGAAGGAGGGAATGACGAGTGGAGCTCGGTACCCTGTGGCTGGCAACGGCTCAGTGTTGAACCTGGAGGAAAAATAAGATGGGAGGCCCTGCTCCTCAACATCAAGCCTGGGACCTGGAGTGGGGACCCTGAAGGTGGGGACATCTGAATAATGGCAGCGGCTGTTCGGCCTGTTCTTTTCTAATTAAGGCAATAGGAAAGAGCCCTTCCCCATAATTCAGTCACCACGTGTCCTTCGGTGTCACTTTTAATTAAAGTCAAAGCCAGCCACAGTGAAGATGGTCCCCATCACTGGCACTAAATCAATTCCTCGTTTTGAGTCAGAGGCCCCTTGAAAGTGAAGAATGGCAAGGCTAAAAAATGAGTCTTTGCGAGAAGTGGCCATGGCCGTGATATTGGCCCCTGCTCCAGGGGGATGTGTTTCTTCCCTGCCCTCACCTCGGCCATAGGTCCCCAGGGCAGAGCCAGGAGGTGGGGAGGAGCTCAGGGTGAAGCCCTGTGGAAGAAGGATTAGGGGCCAAGGGACTGATGCCTAGGTCTGCTACCTATCCCCCTCGGCTGTGCACAGGGCGGGAGAGAAAGGCCAAGCAGTGTTCAAGAACTCACGGCTGTCTCTAGGAGCCCAAGGAGACAGGATGATGGAGCCTGGTGTGGTACCTTGGATGAGACCTGCGTGGACACTGGACACTGGTGGAACCATACTTGGAATTGTGATGGTGTGGAGATAGTGGAAAGCAGCAGTGTTCCAGGTGACAGTCCCACCTTGGTGACATCTGTTAGCCGCTGGGCAGTCAGGGAGTGAGAGAGCTAGCAGGTTCTCAAGCTACCCCTCAGGGTAGCTGAAGTTACAAGTGCATTGAAACACATCTCTGCAAGTTCACACACTCTCTTGGGTGGGAGAGGCTAGAGGAAACGGATTTCCCTTATCCTCCCTGGAGAGAGGGGGCAACGAACAAGCTAGAGAGATGAGCAGCTCATCTGCTCCCAAAGCCCTGGGCATCAGCTATGCCACTGGGACTCATGGCTACTGTCGAAGGTTTTTCATGCTCTGTGGCCATTTGTTCGTCTCACTGCATGGGCATCAAGTCCCCTCACCCTGGGGCTGTCAGTTCATGTTCTGTTTCTGCCAAGTGTGGGCTCTGTGCTGCCCCAAAGGTTGCTCCTAGCCTTGGTGTATCTTCAGCAGGGACAGGAGACAGGGATTGCTGTCATTCTCACTCCATGAACACTGAAAGTGAAGCTCCTTGTGACTAGGGGTTTCTGAGCCACCCACAGAGTGGGTACTGGCTGGGACTCTGCTCTCACAGGGGGGTTAGGGCCCCAGCCTGAGTGCCTATTGTTATAACCTACTGGAGTTCTTGGTCCCATCCTGACAGAGCATGCTCCTTGTGCAGCTGTCCAGTGTGCCCTCCAGGGATTCATTATAAAGCTCCTGCCAGGTCACACTCATCATCCTTGAGTCTAAGAGTACAGGGCACAGCGTCTTAGCTCTTCCACTGGGGGCAGATGCCAGCCCTGGTCCAATTAGCAAAGCCAGAGGAACCTGAGATATGAGTGACTGCCCCTCCCAGGTCCAGGCTGGGGTAGACAGGTTTTGTGAAGGGAATGAAGGGCAGGATTATTCACGGCATTCTTGCTGACTCCCACACAGGGCTTTCTTGCACATGTCTGCACAAGTGTGTAGGCGTGCACACGTGTGTGTGTGTGTGTGTGTGTGTGTGTGTAGTATGTGTACACATACCACACGTGCATGTGTCTGTGGAGGGCAGAGGTCAATGCCAGGCGCCTTACTCAATCCCACTTCACCTTATTTTAATTTTGAATATTTACTCATTTATTAATTTTTGGAGGCAGGGTCTCTCACTGAACCTGGAGCTCAGATTGAGTTAGGCAGCCTGGCCAAAGCCCCAGGAACCAAAGAAACAGTCCTGGGATTATATATAGGTGCACACTGATGCACCCAGCTTTTGTAGGTGCTGGGGTCCCAACTCAGCTCTCCCAGCTTGTTTATGGATGGAGCTACCCCCCCAGGAACCCCAGGGAGTGGAGGAAACTCCAGCTGGCCTTTTCTGCTTTAGAGAAGGTCTCAGAAAGGCTAAGACATTAAGCTCCTCAGGAGAACAGCTCTGTCAGCTGAGGGTTGTTATCAGGGTGGTAATGGACCACGGGGCCAGCACCATGAAATTCTGATGTTTTGGGCGTAGTTAACAGGGAATAGTCAGTCAAGGAAGAAGTTAGAGGGAAATAGGTAACATTCTCACAGAGCAGTTGGATTGTAAAATGAGGTACTACTTCACCTCATAGTGGGGGGCATCTTCTTACTGCCTTGTTATCTTCCCCAGCCAAGGAGAGGAGATAATGGGGGAGGAGGAGGAGGAGAGGGCCCAGGGACCCAATAGAGAAGCAGCCCAGAGACCCCATGCTGTCTACCAGCCCTGGAAATGCGTCTTCCTCAACAGCGTGCTTTCTGCTCTTCAGTTTCTGCAGCAATAAACGCCGGTCTTCACTTCTCCTTCTCCGTATTTATGTTCGTTGTCCCCCCCAGTGTTCTAGCCTCTATTTGCCTCTGCAAAGAACCTAGACTCTTTGGCAGCCATCCTGAGGCCCTAACTCTAGCCATCAGTTTGGATTATACAGACAAACTCCAGCCGGTCACGGTCACTGCATGCTCCTCATGGGCCTTGGCTGACTTAGCCCTGCAGAGGAGCTTCAGCCTTGGCTCATGGACCCGCCCCAAATGGGAGATCTTCCAGGGGCCTGACAGAAAATCCCAGGTGTTTAAGGAGCCACACTAGGCAAATATTTAATGCATATCAAATAATGACCAGAAGGGCCAGGTGCAGACACCTGTCCCCCACCCCATCTCAGCTGAGGAACAAGGGCTGATTTCTTTCTCACTGTCACAATTAGAAGCAACACTGAGAAGACTTGAACCCAAGTCCAGCTGGCCCCAGGCACAAACTTCACCACCATGAAATCTCCTAAATCCACTTCCTTACCTGCCGTAGTCATAGGCTTGGGCGGGGCCTGGGAAGGAGACAGCTGAGCAGGACTTATCTGGGTCTTGGCCCTGGGGAAGGCTGGGCTGCCTTTGTCGTGGGTCTTTGGCCAGGTAGGAGGGGCTTCTCAGGCCACTGGCTTCTCAGTTGTGCACTCTGGTCAGGCCCAGGTGGGCATTTGAGGGGATATTTTTGTGCTGTTCATTCCTGCCTGTCAACCGTGGAGACTTCCTGGGTCTGCTCTTCCAGGCTCTGGTCCGGTGTTCTGTCTGTTATGCGTAGCTCTAAGACAGTCTTGGAGAACTAAAGAGCATCCTCTTATGTCCCTGCTGCTGTTTGAGCTACACCCACCTTAACAAGTATATACATCACAGAACACACATCAGACACACAAATTAAAAACAAAAACACAGAAAACACTGAGGGCAACACAATTACTCACTTCCAAGAGATTGGCCAGTGACTGGGAACGGTCCTCTAAGGAAAAGGTTCACTGTATCTGCCTGGGGTTGACCTACAAAGTTCCCCACTCTGGGCAGCACTCACAGCAGAACCATGTCTCCCCAATTCTGGAGGCAGGGGTCCATCATGCAGTGCTATCAGGCGTGGGTCCCTCAGCTGTGCCCCGAGCTGCACCCCACTCTGGTGGCTGCTCCTGGCTATGTAGGGACATTACTCCAACCTCTGCCTCCACTGCCCCAAGACCACCTTTCCCCTGACTTCACGCCTCCCCTTCCCATTGGCACAGCAGCCAACTGGGCTGGGGGCCACCATGCCTCAGCAAAACCCCACCCTATCTGTTGACACCAGTAAAGGCCCCATTTCTAAAGAAGATAGCCCTCACAGGTGCTGGGGGTTAGGACTTCAGCACCCTTTGGGGAGGATGAAGCCAATGCCTAACCTGCAAACAGAGAGCCTCCCTGCCTTTTGACAGCTGCTCCCTCTGCCACCCTAGCCTTTGTCTTCTTCACCTTTGGGCTGTGGAAGAGAGGTCAGGGTGTGCCTGCTCCTGAGTTGTGCATCTTGTGGCTTAGTCTCCAGCATAATCCACCCCTCCACCCACCCCCACATACCTGTCAGCCTTTGTCATCTACACCATCCGGGTGTGGCCAGCCACCCCTGCTGGACTGTCTCTATTCTAACTCCAGGAGTCTTTGTGTTTGATGGAGGATATTTTCAGCAAAGCAAAAAATATCTGCGTGAGAAGGAAATTTTAGCATCCCAAAGAAAACTAATAATTGCCCATGGCATCTGTTACGGAGTCTATTTTTGGAAAGGGTTTCTAGTTTCGGGCCCTACCTCGACTGTGGGTGATGGGAAGTGAGGTGGGTTTGCACCTGCAGAACTGAGGCCTTGGCGAGGTTCCAGGTCTGATTTACTTTATTGGGGCAAGCTGATCTCCAATGTCAAGTTCACTTCTCATTTCCTCAACTCAGCAGAGAAAGACCATTAAGTCCCGGAAACGGCACAGAGAGCAGGAGCTGGACACTTGCTGGGAGCGACAGCTGCCTTCAGCTGAAGTGCTAGCGATAGCTGAGCAGACAACACTGGCAGCCAGAGGGGAGGGGACCCGAACCCTTCCTGCTTGAAATGAGGGTCACCCCTGCTCCTGGCATGCGCAATTCACCACCAAGGGGAGGCGAGGTCTTCTTTCTTGGGAAGGAAGGTGAGCATGTGCCTTCTGTGTTTCGTTCAGGCCACAAGGGTTGGGCAGAGTGCCACATGAGGGTCTGGCCCTAGGTCAAGGCCTCCTGGGTCTCTGAGGTCCATATCCTGGCTTCCTTGTGGAATCCATGGGATAAGCTCTGTGATCTAAGCCTGGAACACCCCCCCCCAGCTCAAAGGGTGGCCAGAGCTGGGCTTTCTCTAGCTCCCCAGGTGATCTTAAGATAGGTGGGAGAAGAGCAAGGTTCTCTATTTATGAGTGGGTCCCTGGAGGTCTGTACCAGGACCTGATTGCATGATTGATACAGTAACTCCTGTGCACCCTGCCTGGCAGGACAAAAGTAGTGTGCCCCCTTCACTCCCACCTCTCAAGCCATACCAGGGCCTCTTCCTGGTCTAGCACCCACTGGCTGCTCTGTGGACTGTGCTCCTGATTCCTCTGTTCAGGAGGACCCCTGACTCCCTAGAGCTGAACTGTGTGAATTTCCTGAATTGTCCCAGGGTCCAGAGCAGAGCAGGTATTCTTTTTTTTTAAATGGCCCACCAAATCAACTAGGCAGGGCTCAGGGGGGCTCACAGAGACTGAAGCAGCAAGCATGGGACCTACATGGGTCTGCATGAGGTTACATATGTGGATTCGTTATGGCTGCACATATGTTATGCTGTTAGCATGGTGTTTTTTGGAACTATTCATGGTGGGATTGGTTGTGTCTCTGACTCTTTTGCTTGGAGCAAATATTCTTAACCTAGCTGGCACAGAACGCCCAGCGACATTCACCAAATGTCATCAGGCAAGAGGCTTGTACATCCAGGGGCTGTGAGCACCATCTGTTCTTCAGCACTAGCTCTGGCTGGGTGTGGCCAGCTGGGAAAGTGGTGGCTGGGGCTGGCTCTTGCCTTTGTTCTTGCAGGGGATTTTGAAGGACCCTCAAACCTTGACTATTCCTGAGCAGTCTCCCTTCCTTCCCACCCCCTCCCTCCACCATTTGCAGTCTGCTGTAAGCTAACTGCCTTCCATACAATGGTGGGGCCAGTGATTTACTGAAGCTTTGACAGGTGGTTTCCAGAGTAGGCAAAGTCCACAAATACCAGTAGATGCACAGATATTCGCATGGACCATGAGTGCTAGGCTTTGCAGTTGGTTTCTTGGCCCTTTAAGAGCAGAGCCAGCACTGTCACATAGAATTGTCATCAGAAGCCTTTGACAAAGGTCTTCCTTCTACAGATGGAGGCCTGGAAGTTTCTAAGGGTTTGTGGGACCTACTAAGACAAGGAAAGGGGCCTTGAACTAGAGTGGGTTAGGTGGTGACCCCCAGGGTCCTGCAAATGCTTGCACTGCACTCTGGTGTCTAGGCCATCCTATTAATTTTCAAGACCCAGAGGCAACACAGGCCAGTGAGTTAAAGCCTTCCTGCATGGTCTTCAGACTGCCTCAGACTCCCCATAGTGTCTGTGGAGAAAGACGAGGCTTTCCCCTCTTCCTTCTGAAGTTCAGGGTGTGTGTGTGTGGGGGGGGGGGTGTTTCCCAGACTCAGCAAGCAAAATTGCAGGAAAACCAATTAAATATGAATTTAAGATAAACAACAAATAATGTTTATCATGAACACATCTTATACATTATTTAATGCACATATATGCTAAAAAGTAACATTCTCTGAGCTAAAACTAAGAATGCTGGTTTTTACTCCATACCACTTTTCTCAGGCATCCCACATCCACCCATCATCCATCTATTCAACCTTCTATCCAATCATCCATCCACCTACCCATCTTACCTTTCATCCTCCCTCCCCTTAATCCATCCATCTGTTCACCCATCCATCCATACTAACACACATTCTACCTACCCACCCATTCATCCATCCAACTATCCATCCACCTACTCATTCATCTATCCATTCATCCATCCATCCATCCATCCATCCATACATACATACATACAAACATCTATCTGCCCACCCATCTATCCACACACCCATGCATCCATACTGGCATATATTTTTCCACCCATTTTTTACCTTCCCATCCATTTATCCATCCATTTGTCTATCCATACAGGCATCCACTACTTATACATCCTTCTATCCATACATCCAGCCAACCATCCACCCACCCACTCATCCATCTATTCATCTTCCCACCTACTTGTCTGTCTATCTATCTATCTATCTATCTATCTATCTATCTATCTATCTATCTATCCACTCACTCATTCATCTGCTCACCTATTCATCTATATATTCTCCAATCCACTTATCTATCCATCCACATCACATATCCACCTCCTCACCATCTATCTGGCCACCCTTCCATACATCCATTTATCCAGCCATCTATCCATCTATCCAACCATCCACCACCCACCCACCCATCCATCTACTTACCAATCTATTCATGTATCCATTACCCTATCCATCTTTCTATCTACCAACATATCCGCTCCTACCCATCCATCTTCCCACTCATCTATCCACCTACCCACTCACTCACCCACCCACTCATCCATCTAGCCATCTACCTATCTGCTTGCCACATGCTTAATCATCTACCCAACCAACCATTCACCTACAAACAAAAGCATCCCTTCTCTCATGTACCTAACCATGCAGTCAGCCAGAGAGCAAACATCTACCCACAACCATGGAGGTTCTGGGCCTTGCATATTTTGTGGCAAGACAGGAATAAACAAGCTTAGTGGTGGTTTAGGAAGCCTTTGGGGCAACAGAATCCATTCCAAGAGTAGCCCAACCAGCAAATATCCTGAGTAAGTACCATAATCTCAATGAGTATGCAGCCTTGTCCAGAAGGTTCAAGCAAGTAGAGTAGGGTCATCCCTGAAAATGATACCAAGTGTCTTAGGGTTTCTATTACTGTGATAAAAAACACCACGACCAAATAACAAGTTGTGGAGGAAAGGGTTTATTTTGGCTTACACTTCCATATCACTATTCATCATTGGAGGAAGTCAGGACAGGAACTCAAACAGGGCACGAACCTGGATATAGCAGCTGATGCAGAAGCCATGGATGGATGTTGCTTACTGGCTTGCTCTCCATGGCTTGCTCAGCCTGCTTTCTTATAGAATACAAGACCACCATCCTAGGTATGGCATCATCACCCATAATGTGCTGGCCAACCTTCATCAATCAATAATTAAGAACATGCCCTACAGGCTGTGTATAGACCAATCTTATGGAGGCATTTTCTTAATTGAGATTCCTTTCTCCAACATGTTTTAGCTTGTGTCAAGTTGACATAAAGCATCAGCACACCAAGGCTGTGTGTTAAAGACAGAGAAGCACTAAGGTGAAAGGGAAAATGGAAAAATGTCCCATCAGTGGGAGACACAGACACATGAAAAGTGAAAAATCCTGCTTTGACATCTAGTTCTGTCCTCCATGCATATCAAGGCTGCGTTTGCACCAGGCACTGAATCAGGACCAGGCTCCCCCACCTCAGTTTTGCAGCTGGGTAATTCCCTGTTTAGTGTACATCTGACTTCTGCCTAGCAGATACCAGCAGAAGCTGTGATTACCAAAAATTTCTAGATGTTGCCCCACGCTAGGCTTGGGATGTCTCTTTCTGCTGAGAGCACTCATGTTGGAGACTTCAAGGTTACTGATTAAAATAAATGCAGCCATTCTGAGAGGTTCTGGGAGGCTTTTAGGAACTTAGAGACACTGAAGTCAGTGGGAACACAATTTTAAAAACTATGTGTTCCAGCACACTCCTGATTTTAACGGGAGTACAACACTGAAATTTTACTAAGCCACAAGCCAGTGTTTTCAAAATATGTAACTATTCCACAAAATGTTAACAATGTGAATAGATTACTACTCTTAAATATATATATATATCAATAATATATATACACATGTGTATGTACAGTCAATAGCATATTGGATTTTTTCACTCTGTTTATCTAGCATAATTTGCAGTTGGTCCATATTTGATTAAATATCATCATATTTTATGTAGGAGTTACATAAGTAAATAGAAAAATTATTTACAGTCTGATGCTCCATGAAAAATTAATTGCAGGTCTGTCTCGCACCTCACATTGAGACTGGTAGGGAAGTGTGGCTAATTGGATATGGGGGCATGGAGGTGGCACCTGAGGTGAGCCATGAGCTTCATTTCTTCATATTGGGAAGCCTCAGACATATTCTACAAATGTGTGGATTTCAGAGCTGGATTCAGTGGTCATTCCATCAAATACATCTTCCCGGAGTTTCTAGGTAGCAAACTGTTTGCCATGCTGCTGATTAGGACTCTTCCCATGGAAAATTAACTTCTTTGGTTTGACATGCTGATGTTTGATGGCAGATGCTAGGTACCAACCATGGAACAACCCAGGGTCTCCTGTCTACATTCAGTCTTAATCCTGATCAGAGGACAAGGGACCAATTCTCAGACCCACAAGACCTTCGGCTCTGGTGACCCAGCTGTGTATTCCTATGTGGGACTTTCTCCTCCGCAGTGGTGCATCCCAGTCCTACCCACAGTTCCCACAAGTTGGTGCCCAGAGCCATGTGACAGAGGGGCCAAGCCAAGGGTTGGAGGGCATGGTGGAGACCTGAAAAAATGGGTTGTTTCTCTGGGAGGAAAATCAGAGTAGGAGAATGCCACCTCCTTCCAGGCCAGAAGTCTGATGGAGGTGCATCAGGGCTGGCTCCCACAAGTGGCCCCAAACTTTCCTATCCATGTCTCTCACTGTGGTTCCCCTACAGGACACCTGCTGTTGGATTTAGGTAAGCCATTTGATCTCATCTTGAGACTTTTAACCATAAAGACCTTGTTTCCCCAAATAAGGCCATGCTCAAGAGTTTCAAGGGACACATCACACAGAACCCTATTCTGCACTGAATATCCATCTGATACAAGGGGTACTGCCAGCTCCCAACCCCCAGCTTTTCCTTTGACAGCCCTCCCCATCTCCTTATACCTCTTTCCTGATGCAATTCCTTCAGGCTCTGGTGGCCATTCCTCCTTCAGTTCTGGGGAGACCTGCACTGCCTGTCTGTGTTCAGCACAGCTCCTTGCTGTTCCCTTCACTTTGGCCACTGGTGACCAAACATCCCCAGAGGAATCATCCACAAGCATGTGGAACAGTCTGCTGTTGATGGTCTCTAAGGCTATGCTCTGTTCTCCCTCCCTCTCTTGGGTGTGTCTATCTTCAGGAAAGGCCCACCATGCCCTGTGAGGGACACTGTACCTTTCCTTCCTATATGTTAATGCTAGACGCTCTACCCACACCCACAAAGGTGACCAAACACAGGAAGGGAGAACAGGGGATACCCCCCACTCTGAGAAGAGCCCAAACCAGGAAGGCTCAGTTTCATCCTTGAAGGCATGGAAGACAGACAGGTCCAACATTGGTGTTGTGCACTTCAATTCTGACCAGTTAGATAGAACAAAGCACCCCACAGACCGTAATAAATTCAAGAGACTTATGAGAAATCTAAGCTCTTTCTTCAGAACTGGTGTCAGCCCAAACAAAAGGCAAAATGTTTGACACACCAACTGAACACAATCAATTATCTCTATACCTAACACATGCTTGTTGGATTATAATTTTCCTAGATTGGAATATAGTTTTACAGACTGTCTGATATAGTCCTTACCTGGGGTGGTTTGAATGAAAATGTCCTCCATAGGCTCACAGAGAGTGTCACTATTGGGAAATATGCACTTATTGGAGGAAGTATGTCCCTGGGGTGGGTGTTGGGGTTTCAGAAGCCCAAACTAGGCCTCTTCACAGCAATAAAACCCTACTAACTAAGACAGAAGTTGGTACCAGGGAATAAGGTATTGCTACGATAGATTTTTTTCATGTTTTGGGGACTTGTGACTAGAAGAACACTGAATGCTTTAAACAAGCTTAATGGGCCATACTAGTAGGAGCATAGAAGACAGTGATACTGAATGTGAACTGTGGGTGTGGGGGCCTGGCTCAAGGATTTCAGAGGAGAAGAATTTTAGTATGTGGACTAGAGACTGTTCTTGAGATATTTCAGAGAATAATGTAGTTGCTTTCTGTCCTTGTCCAAAAAAAATGGATTAACAGCATTGGCAAAGGAGATTTAAATAGCCTAGTATTGACTGTGTCATGTGAATATTAGTGGCCAGCCTTACATAGATCTATAATAAAAAGGAGCAAATTAATCAAGGAAAAATACAAAATGTACAGTTTGTGGCAAAAACTTACCAGGAAGTGTAAACAGATCAAGGAAAAACCTGATGTTAATTGGAATAAAGGGAGTGATGACCTAAGAATAAGACCCCATCCAGCTAAGCTTCCAATTTGTGAAAAAGAATTAAAGAAAAGTTTAGGCTGGCCATGGTGGTTCACACCTTTAATTCCAGCACTTTGGGGGCAGATGCAGGTGGATCTCTGAGTTTGACACCAGCACGATCTATGAATCTACCACTGAGGTCAAGAACCGCCAAACTTAGACAGTGACGGAAACCATCGAAAGCAGAAAGCTGGTGAAAATGTATCTGAATGAGGTGGCCGTGTTCCAGCCTCAGGAAGATGTAGAGTTGGGCAGCTTTGGCCACGTGGTTCTGGCTTTAAAGTCAAGAATGGATGAAAGGGGTAATGGAATCTTCCTATGCAAGTAAGGAAAGCCATTAAGGCCAGGCATACGTCAGGGTGTCCCTGCATGGAGGGGAAGCCTGGATTGCCTTAGAAACTCCAAGATATTGGAGATGCCAGAGTCATAGGATACCTGCTAAGGAGGGCTGATAAAAGAGAGTGGAACCAGCCCAAGAGAAAGAAGTTTGTTGCAGCCAACAAAGCTGAAAAGAGTTGGAGATCTGAAGGTTTTTTGACAATTTGACATCAGCCATAGAGATGCAGAGTTTGGAGTTTGCCCAACTGGTTTTCGGTCTTGTTTTGGTCCAGCATTTCTTCACTATGCTCACTTTCCTCCCACTTGGAATGGTAAGGTATATCCTGTGGCATGATATGTTGGAAATATGTGATCTGACTTTTGGTTTTGATTTTACAGAGGATTACAGTTAAAAGATTGCCATGAGTCTCAGACGAGACTTTGAACTTTAAAAAAAAAATTCTTTTTTAAAAGAAGTAATTCATTTTTCTTTCATGTGCATTTTGTGTTTTGCCTTCATGTGTGTCTGTGTGAAGGTGTTGGATCCCCTGAAACTGGAGTTATAGGCAGTTATGAGTAGTCTTGTGGGTGCTGGGAATTGAACTCGGGTTCTCTGGAAGAGCAGCCAGTGCTCTTATCCACTGAGCCATCTCTCCAGCCCCTAGCTTTGGACTTTTAAACAGGGTTGAGCCTGACAGACTATGGGGACTTCAGATGTTGAACTGAAGGCTGTTTGCATTATGATGTGGCTACACACCCATGAGTGCCAGGGAGTGGAATATGATAATTTGAATGAAAATAGCCACCAAAGGCTCATAGGGAGTGGCACTATTGGGAGGTGTGGCCTTGATGGAGGATCACTGTGGGTACGCTTTGGGTATGCAGAAGCTCAAGCCAGGCCCAATCCTGCTCTCTCTTCCTGCTGTCTGTTATTCGGATGTATAACTCTCAGCTGCTTCTCCAGCACAATGTTTGCCTGTGTGCCACCATGCTTCCTGTCAAGATGATGATGGACTAAACCTCTGAACTGTAAGCCAGCCCCAATTAAATGTCTTCCTTTATAAGAGTTGCTGTGGTCATGGTGTCTCTTCACAGCAATAAAACCCTAGCTATGACATTACCCCAAGTTCCCCATCCTCCTGGGGCTTGATGTTACGTTTTCCTCCCTGATACATGAACTCAGATGAACACAAAGCACCTAGGCATCTATGTTAGGGAGGATGGGGCACAGTGCCTCCTGTTAATTTGTAATCTGGTAAATCTGAGTCTGTCCAAGGCATCTCTGGTATTAGAAATAGGCCATTTCTATTTCATTTCATATACCAGTGACTCCACCACTCCAGCCTGGTCCCTTCTGGGCTTGGGCTCAGCATGAATCATTTTCTTCCTAAAACCTGGCTCCAGTTATGCCATCCTCCACTTTTAAATCTGATTGTGGGGCAAGGGATGTGAGTCAGTTGGTAGGATGCTTTCCTGGCATGTGCAAAGCCCTGGGTTCTATTCCTAGCACGGAATAAACCAGGTGTGGCAATGTGCACCTGCAATCCTAGTGTTTGGGAGGTAGAAGCAGGAAGACACGAAGTTTAAGGTCATTCTCAACCAGCCAGGGCTGCGTGAGACTGTCTCAAAACAAAACAAAACAATTTTCCCATAATGAGAAGTCATTACAAATGATTTGCTAATAGCACAGGAGAAATAGTCTTTGTAAAGGCTTAGTGAGCTTATGAACATTTCCTATCTTAAGCCCTTGTAAGAGAAGTCTGTGCGGACCGAGGCAGGGTTTGGGGAAAGGGTGCTCTTGGCACCTGTTGTAACATGTCACCACAAATGCCGTAATTTCAAATGCCATAAATGCATGCACTTTGCATCATCAGCATTGGAGGTCTAAAACCAGTAGTCACTGGGCTGCTTTCTGCAGGATGCTCCAGGGAGACTCTGCTCCTGTCCCTGCCTTGGCTTCCAGATGCTTCTGCCTCTTCCTCCATCTTCAAAGCTCACCATCCCGACTTGGTGGCCAGGTCATCAGTGAATCGCCCGTCAGCTCCGACCTCTGCCTCCCTCATATAAAGACCCCTGTGGTTACGCTGAGTAATAGAGGCAAATCTTCCAGCCCCTGATCTTTAATTATACATCTATAATGTCCCTTTCCTTTTAAGGGTAGCCACAGGATTGGGATCCACAGGTCACAGGGGAGTGGCCATTTTTAAGTCAGTCCAACATGGTGTTTTTCCCTCCAGTTTTCCCCATAATGAATTAATGGTATTTTATATATCATAAAGCTTATGCTGCAAAGTAAAATATGTGGGTTTTGTGCATTCTGTTTTGGCTTTAGAGCTCCTCAGACAGATGTCCAAGGTCCTTTGTCATCTGGTCCAGGGGTCCCTCCAGATCTCTTCCTCTCAAGCTGAGGTGTCACAGCCCTGCTTCTCAGCCTTCTTCACCTGTGAGGTGCTCCAGTCTTAGCTACCCTCCCACTTCCTGACCTAGAGGGCCACAAGCTCCCTACACCTGGATCTCTCTCGATCCACTCCCAGTGCCCAGTTCTTCTCCTGTTGGCCAACCATCCCCCCTCCTCATTCTCCTGCCTCCTGGTCCCGTGCAGCAGGTACAGAACGGCACTTGGTGTCCACACCTAGTGAGCTCACACCAACCCAGTCCCCTGTGTGGGCAGCTGAGGCATTCTGAAGCAGGTCTCCCAATGGCTGCAGCTGCACCCAGGAGGGAGATGTCCTCACACAGCCCACGCATGCTTGCACCGGTTGCCAGCTGCCCTCTGATGGCTGTCTTCTTAAAATGTCCCAGACGGGCTGGCTGGCCTAGTCCTCACTTCCTTCTGAGATGTGTGAAGCTCCCCACTGCAGCCCCTCTTCAACCCCTCTGGTTATTTCACTCCACCATGACTCTACCGTTGCCTTGGGAATCATTTCTTCAATCACCTACCTGTCACTGTTCTAAAAAGCCCACTCCTACATCCTTCCTCCATCCCCAAATGTGCCATTCACAGGGCCTGGCTCCTCACAGGAACTCAGCAGTCTTAATACAGGACTGTCACAACTCTTTGGGGTCAAGAAGAACAGAGATTCAAGAATATGAAATCTTGAATGCTGATTCCTAAGCGATGTCACTGTCTCGGACAAAGCTACTGAGAGATGGGACCCTCGGAACCAAGTCTTCCTGTGAAGGTGAATGAGTCCCCTGAGTCTAGAAGCCTGGTAGGAAAAGGCCCTGGGCGGTTTACTGCTCCAGAGTGAGGAATGGCCAGAATGGACCGCCTTCGAGCCCAGCCAGTGATGAATCATCTTAATTAGCGCTGTGAGGAGGTTCAAGAGGATTCTGCAAATGTTAGCAGCTCCAATTACTCCGTCCCCAAATTTACTGCAATGAGGTTACACTGCAAAGCCCCAAGGGAACTCCTGGGGCGAGGGAAAGAGGGTGTCCATAGCAATGTGCCTATACCATGCCAAACGAGTGTGGGATCAGGGAGGCTTTTGGAAGGGGTGCCATGCTGAGGAGTGAGTGGACCTTGCTCTGGCAAAATCTGGTCCTCAATTCAGGACCACACTTTCCTTAGGCTTTGAGACAGTTGCCATATTGAGAACAGCTCGGGACACCCAGCTTTGCCAACACAGACCTATACCTAGGGTATGTGGAGAGGCTGCTCCCAACAGCCACGGTCCAGAACATCTGGTCATCACACCTGTGAATTTGGGCAGGTCCACCCTGTCTCCCAGGCTCTGAAGCCAAGACTGCCTGTGGTGACCTCCCAGCTGGGGACACTGTGTGACCTAGACCTTGGTGTGTGCCTTGACTGCCATTAGCCTGGAACAGGCTCTATTTCTCCTGCTGCTGGATGTCTGGGGCCCTTCAGAAATCCAGAATGCAGATTAAGATGAGCCACCTCTCTACTGCTGCAGCCAGAACTGAGACACCACTGGGGCAGTCCCTGAGAACCAGCTCTGTCCTCCACCATAGCCTTATCTCCAACTGTGTGCTGGCTAGCCATGGCACAAGTCTGGACTAACCCAAGCCTCTTATTTTGCTCAACAGCTCTTCTCTGTCTAGTGCTGGCTCAGACATCCAATCCTGCTTTGATTTGCAGTCTTGGGGTTTGTTTATATTTATCCTTCCCGTCAGCCTCTTTCTTAGGACTCTGTCCCCATGGGGCTCGGGAAACATCAACAAACAGGTTAGTCCACAGAGACTCTTGAGAGTTGAGCCCATGTTTTGGCAAGGAAGCACAGAATTCTCTTGAGGTCAATGAGCATTTGTAAATAGTGAGGAGGGAAGAGGGAAGGAGAGATGGGAAGAGCGTGGGCACTTCTTGCAGATCCCGTGGCAACCTCCTCTCTGTGCCTCCTTTGGTACCAAGGGCCTGCTAAGACCCTGGAAACACCTCTGTCCTCAAGCCTTATTCCTAGCCTCGTGACAAATCCCTGCTGACTAGTGGAGCCTCCACTGGTGTTCCTGCTGTCCAATAGACAAGTGACACTTTTCCTGAGTGTCAGAAGAGGGTGTACCTCACAGGATGTCTTCAATGGGGACAGAAGTCAGACACACCTTTGGGATTTTGTCCAGGACATCCGGGAAGCACCATGGTGATAGAGATGGGGCCTCCTCCTCCACTCTCTCGGTTTTCCTTACCTGCTGTCAGCTCCTGTTCAGAGCAAAGGGCAAGACATGTCCTGCTTCCATGGGGGATACAAGCAGAATACAAACGCCTGGGACCCACATACCTAAATGGTTCCGTGAGGCCTCATTCCATTCCTAGATCACTACCGTAAGACCTCCAGCTTTTCCTGTGCTGCCTCAACTTGGGGTGTTTTGGGAACATGAATCCAAGAAATTAGAAAGTCTCACTGGGGTAGGTTTGAGCCAAGAAAATGCCAACCTACCTTTGGGAAGGGAGAGATAAGGGATAGGAAGATTATACTGGTGAATATACTTGAAAGACTTTCCCCAAGCCAGACTAGGAGAACGTTAACAGAGATGGGAGCTTAACTCAAGGTGGGGAATAACGTTGTCCCATGTTGGGGCTGACATGGAAGGCCTCTTCTACAGCTAAACAATGAGAGGTCTTGGGGCCAACTGTGACATATATAGGTAGACCTGGGTAACAGGGACTTTTGGAGCAGCAGTCAGGTAGGGTCCTTGGTGGGCAAGTGCAGTATCCAGGCCTCCGTCTCATTCTTTCTTTCGATATATAACTAAATGTCTGCATTAACAATGTTCTCTCCAAGGGGCAAAGATCATCTAACCTAAACCACAGGTATGAGAAGCCCTCTTCTGACTTGGTGGTCAGGGTTGTCCAAGAGACTCCCCAGACATCCAGCTTACTGCTCTTGCCCTTGGTCGCCTGCCAGAAGTAGAAGGTAGGTTCCTATTGATGAGGACATGATGCACTTCAAACACAATAGCTGACTCCCTGATGCTCCGGCTCTTAATCTTTTCACCTCCCCTTTGCGATGTTCCCTGAGCCTTGGCTGTAGGAATTGGGTTGTAGATGGAGCTGTTGGGACCGGGCTCCACAGGTGAGCGTAAATTTCTAATGGTCTCTGTTGCAAAGAGAAGTTTCCTCAGTGAGTGGTGAGGACAACACCTATCTGTGTATATAAAGATAAGTATTTAGAGCGCAGTTAAGGGCTAAGCTGGTTTAAAATGCCTCCACCCTGAGGACTAACTTTAATGGTGCCAGAAGCTTCCAAAGGAAGGAAACAACCAACAGCCCTGCCCACTTCCGATGCTTATGAACCACTATGACCAGCATTAGTGGCACACACGCCTTGGCAGTAACCAACAGCTCTCCTAAAACATGATCAACAAGAGATAAATTATGCCTGGGACTCGAAACCTAGCCAAGTACCCATGGTTAGTGAGGCCATGGATCTCAGAGAGAACCTAGAGTTTTTATTGGCAGCATTTTAGGTTGGAGAGGATTTATATATGAGGTAATTGAAGGAAACCAAAGTTGTGTCTTGGAATCTGGAGGTCTGGATTTTGCAGCCAGCGCTTCCAGTGACCCTGGGGTCTAGGGAGTGAGGATCATGCCTCCTCGGTGCTGATGCTAAGATTTCAGCTGATGACTGAGTTCCTCCACGCTGAATGCAAGCGTCCTTTGTGTCTGCTTAGGGGTTCCCGTGAGTCTTGGATTCAATCACAGTCTTGTTTGGCACATAGTGAGAGCTCTGAAACATTGACGGGTACAGGTCAGGTCTGGTCCTGCAGATGTGGAGAGGAGCCTGCAACACTCTGGTAGAAATCTCTGTAGGACACTCACTGTAGCCCACCATGTTCGGAGCAGGAAGCCCCCTTCAATGAGACCCCTCCCAGCTCTTCACCATCACCACGCACCCCCTTAGATGGAGAATCTTGGTCCTCGGCTGGACCCACTAGCTAATCCTGAGGCTTCCCTCTGCTCCTCTGCAGAGCAGACTTTGGGGACTCTGTCCTGGGGAGGCCTTTTCTGTCTGAACATGGAACTCCGCGGCTCTAGCACTTGAAGCTGCAGGGAGGTTACTTGCCTCTCACTGTCCAAGTAACCCAGCTATCGCCTTTAACTTTGTACAAAGGGGATTTACAGCTTTCATGGCAAATTAATTTTAAGACTTAATGCTTAGTTAAATAGACTCAGGAAGCCCTTGTAGAGAATTTTTATGTCCGGCAAAGAAACCAACATTGGATGTCAGGAAGGGTGTTCACTCCTGAAGTTCCATGAGAGGCTGCCCATCCTTCCACCATTGCCCTCCCACGGGCTTGCGGCATCCACAAGACTCAGGACTTCCTAGGCTCCTCAGAATTCCAATTGCTAGGATGGCTGCAGTGGGGCAGAGCCGGACTCACTGGCTGTAAAGGACTTGCTTGGCCACTGTGGGAATCAAAGACATTTCTTCTTGGCTTTGAGAGCTAGCAGGGGCTTAAAGTCCCTGGTAGCCAGGACTGTAATATTGGCAGTGGAACTTCTGGCAGGTGGAACTCTACAGGAGGTCCTTAGGGCATTGGAGTACAGCCCCCACGGAGACTGTGGGGTAACACCCACAGCATCTTTCCTCAGGAGGTCAGCATTTTGCTCAGACACTATACTGCCCATTGTCTTCTGTACCCCTCAAGATGACTCTCTTCAATCATGCACAAAACTGTGGGCTAAATAAACTTTCTCTCCATCTCCAAAGCTTATTGCCTCAAAAATTGTATTATATTGCCTGAAATCTGACAAAAGAATGGGCTACTCAAGAAGGCCTCCGTCCTTTCTGGAGGCCATATCTTAACAACCTACAGAGTCCTTTTGACATGTGAGCCGATCTCAGATCATAGGGACCGGGACAAGGATTCCTTGAGGGCTGTTTCCAACTCACCAGGGCACTCATTATTTCCAGTGTTAGCCAACAGTACTGGGAACAGGGAGGAGGGACGATAGACGGCTGCTGGGCCCATCCTCAGGGCTTAAAAGATCATCCATTCGGGCCTCTGAGCCAGCACTGGGCTCTTAGAATGGAAAAGCCACGAGTTTCTGTCTCGGATGTCATCTGAATCCCAGCCCCTTGCCTGTGGATGGTTGCCCAGAGGTCGACCATGAGTCTGCATACAGGGACGGTCAGTGGGTGCCCTGACCACCGCCGTTGCAGGGACGGAAAGGCAGTCACACATGTGAGCATGTGGGAGAGTTGACTTTGACCTGCAGCGTATACGTGAGCTCCTAACCTGGGGGAAGAGGGTTGTTCTAAGGGCCTATAAGGAGAGCGATCCGGGGGTGCAGGGGCATACTATGAAGGAGGACAGCCAGGTGAGATGGGATGGAGACTAGGGGTGCAGCCGGACCAAAGGCCAGTGAGCATGGGGGGCAGTGCAAAGCACATGGTCAGGCCTGGCAACCCCAGAGCCACTCTGACTTGGGGTTTCTGGCTACCCACACCATGACATGAAATGACCCGTGTGTTGAACTCCACCCCCAGTTTTAGTTATGTTTATGGCCATCCCAGTAAGTAAAAGTGTCCTGACCTGTGCTAGCCCAGCAGCCTGGCCTCCCCACTGGCACTTTCATTCCCTCAGTCTTCAAAAGAGCAACAACCTTCAGCCTCCAATGTCTAATCCTCACTGTCCAATCTCCCCAGTCTCCAACCTCAAGTAGCCAGTCCTTGACTTCCAATCTTCTATTCCCAACATCATCCTCTGTCTTGTAACCTCCATCAACTATCAACTTCCTGGAACCCTTAACCTCTAACCTTTAACCTCTTGTCCCCAGTTTCTCCAGTCCTGGGCCTCCAATCTTAGCCTTCGAATTTGAATC
The DNA here is from genome assembly GCF_000317375.1 of Microtus ochrogaster. Lineage (NCBI taxonomy): Eukaryota > Metazoa > Chordata > Mammalia > Rodentia > Cricetidae > Microtus > Microtus ochrogaster. The sequence continues at coordinate 49,041,020 of NC_022011.1, forward strand.
TCCAGGGTGTCTTGACGCTACTTCTTTTACTTAAAATATTTTATTAAATTGCTTTTAAAAGTCAGGCAGTGGTGGTGCACGTTTTTAACCTCAGCACTTGAGAGGCAGAAGCAGGTGGATCTCTGTGAGTTCGAGGCCAGCCTGGTTTACAAAGGAAGTTCAAGGAAAGCCTGGTCTACAGAATGAGTTCCAGAACAGCTAGTGCTACACAGAGAAACCCTGTCTTGAAAAACCAATATATAAGGAAGAAACTGGGGCTGGAGAGATGGACCAGTGATTCAGAATACTGGAAAACTCAGGTTGGAGTCTCAGTATCTACACAGTGACTTACAGCAACTATAGTTCCAGGAGATCCAACCCCTTTTTCTGACTTTTTTTGGCACCAGGCACACATATGGTGCATATACATACACGTAGGCAAAACCCCTCCAAAAGTTAAAATCGGCAGAAAATTTGGAGTTGATATCATTAAAAGCAGATATTTCCAGAAAGGTTTAGCTGAGCAGATAAAAATGACCCTTAGTGTGGGTGGTACCATCTCTCGGGCTGGAGTCTCTGACTGAATAAAGAGAGGATGAACCAAGCCCTGTCATCCGTCCTCTGACTCCTTGCCGCCTCATGCCCCAGCAGCCACTCTTCTGCCATCATGGTGCCTCAAACCATGAGCCAGAATGAACCCTTCCTGTCTGAAGCTGCTTTTGTCAGGCATCTTGTCAAAACTGTGGGAAAAGTAATGGAGACAGTAAGGAACGTGTCCGAGCTCAGCCAGGATTCAGGTGCAAGGCCAGGGCTCAGCACCGCACAGGGACAGGACCCTGGCACAGGCTGCTCACTCCTTCCCTTTTCTGTATCCAGACCCTCTTCCGTCAGCACCTTCTTCAGGGCCAGGCCATGGTGGCGGTGACCCTGGTAAGGCTTAATTGAGCCAGGTTCCTTTGAGCTTCCTTCTTAGCTGGAACCTGACCTTGGTCATTCATGGTCGTGTGCCGCTGTGACTCCCCCACTTCCGGCTTCTGGTCCCAGCCTCATTCCTAGTCCTTGACATCTCAAAGTGTGACCCACCTTTAGCAAGACTCCTTCTAAGGCAGGCTAGTGAGAATTTGCCATCAGTGTCTAATCCATCAGAAGCTTCCCCTCCCCCACTCTGCTCTCTCCCTCCAAGCATCTATCACTTTCCTGTGTTGGAATGGAGCTCAGTCCTACCCCACACTCCCCTTTCTGCTGCGGGAGCTTGAACAAAATTACACTTACTATTTTTACCAAAACTCCAACTCCAATGCAACTCTTCCCCCTTGCACAGCTGGGGAAGAGTTATATATCTTGGACGGTGACTTGCAGGCCGGAAGATGAGCATTTTTTAAGCACTTTGCATAATTGCTCTAGCCTTTGCTCTTACCGTTGTTCTTCCTGTGGCCTTCTAGCCTGGCTCCTAGGCACTCTGCGGTTCTGAGATCCTGAGGCCAGTCTTCCCCTTCTCTACAGCATCACCCCCACACACCAGCCTGCTCCCTCTGGCCCTCCAGCAGGCTTCAGAAGGAACCACCTCCACTCCTTTAATTATAGCCTCCACCATGGCCTGGATTGCTGTGGTCGGCTATTTTTACTTTCGAACTAGGAGAGGTTTTTGTTTTGTTCCTACCTCAGGTGCAAGGACACATGCTGGGCAGATGTCACTCCTCAGATTTGAGGTCATCCTCAGAGGCTGCCCCACTTCTCCAGGCAGATAAGCCCAGGATGAAGCTGCCAGGAGTTGGGAGCCTGGTGAGCTTTGCCTGGAAGCTGTGTGTTTAGATGGGAATGCCAGGACCTTTGTTTTAATCCGTTTATGGTCATAATCTCCTATGGGAATCGACGACCCTGACCCCATGACTTTGTGCACAGGGACGTCACAGATATCGTTGTCTCTCTAGTTACATGTGGTGGATGTATCCCAATATGTAGACCTTGGAAGCTACAATGTGCTCCACCAGGTACAATGCCTGCAAGACCTCAGCCTCCCCACTGCTGCAGAGCTGGTAAAAGAGAGGATCAGTGTCGTTGATGTCACCACCGAAGACAACATTTAATCCCAGTGGTTTTGTTCAAGTGTCTTATGTTAGACCAGAGGCTGCTCAAGACACCCCCATCCATGGTCCTCTGTCTCCATCCTCAGGGTTGAGGCAAAGGACTGCCTCTTGATGGACAGAAGACAGATATCGCCCATAGGAAAATGGCAGTTTATAAAAGTAAAGGGGAAAACCCATACTCGGATGAGGTATTTAATTTGAATTGGCCTTGTCAATTAGGTGAGCCAAAGGGGGCTTTTGATTGCTGGACTTCAGTACTTTGGTATTTGACCAAATCAGGAAATAGATCTTAGGGACTAGACTTTCAAATTTAATGTAAAAGTTTTCAGCAAGGCAGAGGGAATGGGGGAGAAGGGCGAGGCCTGCCTGAGCCACGTTTGCCATGCTCGGGCTGATCAGAGTCCCAGCTTCTACTAGTACACTTTCATGCGGATAACTTGCTTGGGAAGCTGTTGTGTTCAAATCTTTTGCCCATTCACTACATACACCGTTGGCGAGCTTGCAATGGGTCTAATAAGAATGGGAGTTCTTGGCCGGGCGGTGGTGGCGCACGCCTTTAATCCCAGCACTCGGGAGGCAGAGGCAGGCGGATCTCTGTGAGTTCGAGACCAGCCTGGTCTACAGAGCTAGTTCCAGGACAGCAGGCTCCAAAGCCACAGGGAAACCCTGTCTCGAAAAACCAAAAAAAAAAAAAAAAAAAAAAAAAAAAAGAATGGGAGTTCTTATTAGACATATGATTTTAAAGTGTTGTCTGCCAAAGTTTGTTGATAGTCATGTCATTCTCTCTCTCTCTCTTTCTCTTTCTCTCCTCTCACTTGTGTGCATGTACGTGTGTGTGTGTGTCTTCAAGAACCTGTGGAGACCAGAAGAGGGCACCATATCCTCCTGAGCACACACAGACCCTCTCCTGGGCCACCTCCAAGCGCATCCCTCTCTCCCTGGTATTCCCTCTATGGTCCTGGCATCTCCAGTATCTTGGCATCCCCATTACCATTCAGCCTTCACCTTCATAGCTTCACATACATCCTTAGCTGCTCTCCACACCCCCCTCAATCTCGCTCTCATCCTCCATGTCTTTGAAACCAGTTCCACCTGGATGACATCGCCAAGTTCTGCTGTCAGATCAAGATACCACAACTGGATCACCTTCTGCAAAATGACCACAGGAAACAGCTGGGGAAGGGGCAGAGAAACCCCCCGGGTTAGGCTTTCTCGTGATACCTCACAGATGGAGCCTTCTGCCTTCTGCACTGTCCCAGGGCTGTGTGTGAGGTGCTCTTCAGTGACGCTGAGCCCTTTGACAATCACACCTGCTTTCCCACACCAGCCTGAACCTTCTCATGTCTTGAAATGTCTTCTGCTAAACGGAGTGACCTAGCATCTCTCAATTCAGCTTCACTCAGGTTCATAAGGCACAAGCGGAATGAAGTCAGAATTTCACACGCATGATCCAAGCCCCCATTCCTGATAGCTCTTGTTCCCCTCCAAAACTTTATGAGTTGGGTTCCCACTGTGCATGTTTTCCTCATCTTTCAGATGAATCCAGGACAATATTTAGTCTAGGGGTGACTTTCCTGACCCTGGCGACCTCCTTCTGTATTTGCAACTGGTTTCCTGCAGCTTAGGGACTCATACATACTCTGGCCGAGGAGATCGGCCACACGTCCTCATTTTGCCTGAGCTCCCAGTGTTTGAATTCTTCCTGTCCTCAGTAGCCAGAGCACACATCTCTGCTGATTCTCTGCTGATCTCATGGTACCCATGGAAAGGTCAGAGTAGTACTCACGGTGTCTCCTTCTGCTGGCCTTTGAGACAGGGTCTCTCACTCAACCTCGAGCTCAGACATTTTTGGTCAAACTGGAGGCCAACAAGCTCCAGTGATCCTTCCATCTTTGTTTCCTTCCCATCAGTCCTGAGCTTACAGACACGCATGGCCATTCCTGACATCTCGTCTGGGTGCTGAGGGTCTGAACTCAGGTCCTCACCCTGTGCACTGAGTATTTACTCTCTGAGTCACCTCACCAGCCCCCTGCCACTTCCTCGGTGATCTGTCTCAGGGACTCCAGCGGCATAGTCCTCCCTGGACCCTCAGCTGGTTCCTGCACTTTGTAGGGGAGGTGCAGGACTCCCTCACTTCAATGCAACTTGAAGATGTTGTCCTTGCAGAAAGTAGACCTTTGGTTACATCTGTTCTTCTGTGTGAGTTGCTTTCTACTCGATGTCCAGGCCATTGCTAGATCTGTTTTGTCCAGTTTTTCAACCTCTTCTTTTCTGTGTTCTTTAAAGTTGTCTCAGGAGGGATAGACTCTCTCCCTAACAGCTCTATCTTGACTGAACGCTGCTTTAATTTTTCTCTTCAACCAATAAAGGTTTTTCTAGAAATGTTTATTTAACAAATACTTATTTTCACAATATCAACAACATGCCTGGGACTGGCTTGGGCGTAGGGAGGTGGAGCTGTGAAGACAGGCAGGCCCCCAGGCCTCTGAGGTGAGCCAGACAGCTAGTGAGCCTCCCAATTAGCCATTTAATTGCCATGGCAATAAGGAAGGGTTATAAAAGCTGACAGCCTCCGAGCAAATGTGGCAAAGTTGACCTGATTATTTATGAAAGGGTTTGTTTTGGAAAATAGGCTGTAATGAGTTCATTTGCAGGATGAAGCAGAGAGATTCTCCTGGAATCCCCAGGAGAGCTGAGAGGGGCCCTGGCTGAAGAGCAGGGAGAATATCCCCACAGGGGTGCTGTCCTACCAACCGGTAGCTAGTTCTGCCTGGCAGCCTGCCAGGTGTCCAGCCAGCACATGCGTGCTCACAGGTGGAGCAAGATGCCTGGGGCAGAGGCCTCTGTGCACATACCAGCAGCTGGCCATTCGCCTGCCCATCTTCCTTTTCTAATAACCCACATGCTGATAATACAAATGTAAAACAGCCCCCCAGGGGCCCAGGTGGAGAAATTAGGGGTCAGTGATGGGGGAGAGTATCAATCAAGACCCCCTAGGGAGATGAGGCTAGAATCAGACTCCCTGCCTGTTGAGCCACAATGCCTACCTGAAAGGCCAGCAGCTTCCTCCCCCCTACTCCCCCCACCCCCTGTCTGCCGCTGCTGCAGTGGGTGGGGCCGGAGCAGACTCAGTGCTGTATATATCAGCAGCCCCTCCTCTCCAGCATCACTGATATCTTCTGAACTGTCTTGCCAGGATTGTCCCACCGACACCCACCGGCAGAGCCCACTGCATTTATTATTCATACCGAGGAGGGTTTCAGGGCAGCTGGCGCACACTGACTGGGAAGCACATTATTGTTTCATTAAAGATTGATCACACATGCAGCTGGTCATTTAAATAATGGCTCTACTGACACCGTTAATTGAATGATAAACGATTCCACCCTTGCCCCTCTAAGTCAATACCAGCACCACTCCAGAAGAGCACAGGCTGTTCTCCAGTGGGGGGGGGGAGGCTAGGGAGAGGCTGAGGGTGGAGCAGGTCACTCTGGTTTTGCACAAGGTGGGTCTGGGGGGGTCACAGAGGCCAGGCTAGGGCATTTCAGACTGCCCAAGTGTTCAAGAACCCATGCACAGCTGCCAGGAGCTCAGCCGATGTAAAACTTCTCCACTAGGAACTTGATTTAATTTAATAAGACAGATACTGTGTGTGGTTTAATGCCAATTCATTACAGAAGCAAACCGATGGAGGCTTAGGGTGTTAGCACACTGGGCATCATGGACCAGTGTAGTCCTTCTGGAGTGGATGGCCGCCACAAGCTGCTAAGACAGAGGGAGGCATCAGGGAACATGATCGTGTATCATTCATTCATTAGTTCAGTGACTCATTCACCAGTCATTCATTCATTTACCCATTCCATTCATTGATTCATCCATTCATTCATTCTTCAATTACTCATTCATTCTCATCTGATCATTCTTTCATTCTGCATTCATTAACTCATTCATCGACGTACTTTTTCATTCATTGTCTTAGGGTTTCTATTGCTGTGACAAAACACCACGACCAAAGGCAACTGGGAGAGGAAAGGGTTTAATTTCAGCACAGTTCGTCATGAAGGAAGTCAGGGCAGGAACTCAAACGGGACAGGAACCTGGAGGCAGGGGCTCACACAAAGGCCATGGGACATGCTGTTTACTGGTTTTCTCCTCGTGGCTTGCTCAGCCTGCTGTGCAGCACCCAGCATCACCAATCCAAGGCTGACATTGCCCACTGTGAGCTGGGCCCTCTCGTGTCAATCATCCATAAAGAAAACGAACTGCAGGCTTGCTCTGGAGGCGTTTTCTTAGTTGAGGTCCCTTTGTCCCAAATGACTCTAGCTTGCTCAAGATGACTTAAAATCAGCTCACTCATTTACTCGTTCCATTCAGTCGTTCTTAATTTATTCATTCACTCGCTCATCTGTGCAGTCATTTATTCCCTCAGTCATTGTTCATTTCCCCACTTGTTCAGCCATTAACCCATTCATTGATTCATTCACACAACCAGAGTGCCCATTGTTGGTGGAGGCTGCTCGTTTATTTCCTGACCGCGCAGACCTGAAATAATCACACAGAAACTGTATTAATTAAAACACTGCTTGGCCAATCACTTAGGTGTATTGCTAGCTAGCTCTTATATCTTGAATTAAACCATTTCTTTTTTTTTTTTTTTGTTTTGTTTTTTGGTTTTTCGAGACAGGGTTTCTCTGTGGCTTTGGAGCCTGTCCTGGAACAAGCTCTGTAGACCAGGCTGGTCTCGAACTCACAGAGATCCGCCTGCCTCTGCCTCCCGAGTGCTGGGATTAAAGGCGTGCGCCACCATCGCCCGGCGAATTAAACCATTTCTATTATTTTATATTTTACCGGTACTGGTGTGTGGGTGACTTTCTCCTCTGGCGGCTACATGGCATCTCCTTGACTCCACCTACTCTTTCTCTATATCTTTATATCTCTCTCTATATCTCTTCCAGCCTCTTCTGCCCTGCTATAGGCCGAAGCAGCTTCTTTTATTAACCAATGGCAGTTATTCACAGCACACAGAGGAGAATCCCACATCACCCTATCCTAGGTTTCACGTTGTGAATAAGTGTGACACAGGCCTCCTCTTCCAAAACTGTTGGCTAAGAGGGAACAGAGGGCAATTAGACAACTGAGCAAGGAGACCTAGGCTGCCGAGGGGACACCGCAGGAGCCTGTGTGTGAGTCCTGGGAGAGGAAAGCCCCAGCTGAACAGCGCAGGGGCAGCATTTCTGTAAGGAGAGTATTCAGCACTGACTTCCAGGTGCACGGAGCCCACCTTGACTGCCAGCCTTTCCTCTTGCTCCCTCTGAGGGCAAGAGCTGGAGGGTGGAGCAGCCCAAGCAAAGCAGGCTGGAGTTCCAGTGATGACAAGTCTCAGGTGTGGTTTGTGTCCAGGCAAGGCTTCAGCTGGATGACAGAGAAGCTGGATTAGGAAGGCAGCCTGCAGAACCCAGGGCTCAAATGCTGACCATTATGGGTTCTGGTGAAGCCATAGTTGTGGGCCTGGGCCACCTGGGCCATTTGAAGGAAGTCAGCCCTCACTGGTATTTCTGTTGCCGGCTTCTGTGCAGATTTCTTGGAGGAGGTGGCCTTCCTGTGGGCTACACAGTGGGCCTGTTCCCTGGACAGAAGCATTCCTGAGGCCCCCCCCCCCCACACACACACTGATGGTGTGTTCTGGTGGGAATTTCCGCTGAAGTTAGGTCTCAGGCCAGGTTATCATCCCTCGCCCTGCCCATCCTGTGCCAGGTTTTCCTCCCATTTACACTTCTTTTTTTTAAGATTTATTTATTATGTATATAGTATTCTGCCTACATATATATATCCTATAGGTCAGTGAGGGCACCAGATCTTATTACAGACGGTTGTGAGCCACCATGTGGTTGCTGGGAATTGAACTCAGGACCTCTGGAAGAGCAGTCAATGCTCTTAACCTCTGAGCCACCTCTCCAGCCCCCATTTACACTTCTTCATGGGCCCACTTGTCTTTCCAGTTGAGAAGCCCGAGTGGGCCCTAATACCGGCAGTCTCTCCCACCCAGTTGAACGTGGACCTGTCCGGCCAGCACTGATGTCACCAAGGAGGTGATGCATGGCCATCCTTCTTTATCCTCACAGAGGCTCAGGGCAGCATGGCTTGTGTGGCTCTGGAAGTGACCTTTGTGCTCATCCCTCATGGAAAACGTATGATCAAGGCATGGGAGATGGTTAGTGGGTGGGGTGGTCCCCATTCTGGACCCTGTGTGGGCTTCTGTTGGGCTTGAGGTCACACTTGCAAACATAGTGGTGGATGTCAGGGGCTCAGGACCAAGGAGGTGGTGACAGTGGGGCTCTGGGGCTCTGCTCCTGGGTTAAGGATGAGGCTGGTCCCCTAGCTGTTGGGCATGGGAAAAGGCAGGACGATTGAAATTCAAGCTTCATCATTTTGCCTTTAATCATGGCAACATGGACCATTAAAGAGCTAACAATTGTCCTTTGGAAGCACACCGTAAGATTGACTAAGGGGCTGTGCATATAATAGAGAATTGTCCCAATTATGCCTGGTTTTTGGTGGGGGTGGGGGGGACGGAGGGTCGGAATTTAGCACTTTGGAAAATTAAAATATCGAGAAAGCAGCTATGGAGAAGATGAGTTCTCCTCCTCAGCAGCCCTTCCTCCCATGATTAATCAGATGATGGGCTAATCCAAGCGGCAGGTTTTGCTGAAGCTGCAGTTTGGGGCTTCACTGAGAGAGAGAGAGCAGACGTGAAGCGTGAAGCGTGAAGCGTGGCTGGGCTGCAGGGGCTGGGGCTGTCAGCTGCACCCCCCCACTTCTGAGCTGGTGGAATGACTCCTGGCTGCCACCACTTTCCCTCATTCTTTTCCTCAGCCTAGGGAGCCCTCAGAGGAAATTGCAGGGGAGGTGGCCTTGCGACAGCACAGAGGGCTCTCACTGCCCTGGAAAGCCAGCTGTGTTTTCTCCAGGCAGGATCCACACACGGGTCATGACCGCTCCTTCAAGGTCAAGCTGTCAAGTGGGCTCTGCTGAGTAGCATTTTAATTTGTTTCAGACATTGATTAGGCGTGTGGGTGTAGCAGAGAATTGAAGCTGTGTTCTGTGGAGAGAGGGCCCGCCCACCCACCCCAGGGCTCCTGCGGGCATTCTGCTGTTATCTTCACCTCCGTGCACCCTTGGGTACCCCTGAGGCTGGCATCTTGCCTCTGGAACCCTAAGCATCAGCGTCTTGGGCTCCAGAAGGCTGGGCCACTGGGTCTTTGTGACTGTAGTCTCCTGGTGGCTGTTCTCAATCTGGGCTCACACACTTGAGCAGGGTCTGGCTGGGAACCATGTAGACCCTTTAAAGAATACATTTATAGACCCTTATGAAGTCTGTCCATGGACACATTCATCCAGGACCTAAAGACTCATGAAAGCCATTCCTAGGCTCTCCACATAGGGAAGAAAAAAGATCCTCATATATATGAAAGGAGGGCCCAGGACCATGGGGAGGGACTAGCTTGGATTTCTGGTATAAATGGCCATATAGCTCTGTCCAGCCACCATCTTACTTATGACTGTGGCTGGTAAATGCTGGGTGAGCCTTGATGGCCTCTGCTTTAGTTAGGGTTTCTCTTGCTGTGAAGAGACACCATGATCACAGCAACATTTAGAAGGGAAAACGTTTAATTGGGGTAGATTATAGTTTACAGGTTCAATCCATTATCATCATGACAGGACATGGTGACATGTGGGCAGATATGAAGCTGGAGAGGAGCGGAGGCTTTTACATGTCGATATGTAGGCAACAGGAAGTGGTCTGAAACACTGGGCATGGCTTGAACATATAAGAGACCTCCAAGGCAGCCTCCACAGTGACACACTTCCTCCAACAAGGCCACACCTTGCAGTTTTTCTGCCTTCTTAGTGGCCACGCCTGAATCTACTATTTTAACTCTGTTTGCACCGTGTGGCCCTTGGTCAGCACTATGCCACCTAGACCACAGCCTGGTGGGATTTCTGCCCTGCATTTGGCTTAGCTGCATTTGTGACTGCCAAATGTTTTTGTCTAACTGAGTTGTTCTATTTTACCAGTAAAGATTCAGGAGTCAGACGTTGGGGTGGAAACCTCCTAGATCAGAGAGGTCAAGAAACAGCCAGTTAGCCGGGTGATGGTGGTGCACGCCTTTAATCCCAGCACTTGGGAGGCAGAGGCAGGCGGATCTCTGAGAGTTCGAGACCAGCCTGGTCTACAGAGCTAGTTCCAGGACAGGCTCCAAAGCCACA
>NC_022011.1:49051453-49092422 GCF_000317375.1 Microtus ochrogaster
AAAAAAAAAAAAAAAAAAAAAAAAAAAAAAAAAAAAAAGAAACAGCCAGTTGACTGTCCTCTTCATTCAGCTGGAGACCCAGCAAGAGAGAGTGCCTCTCCACATAGCCCCAAATTGAAAAGACCACAAGTCTCTAAGTCCCTCTCTACTCCTTCCTGTCTCTCTCTACCAGTATTACTGGGCCCTCCTAATCTCTGTGGCTGATTTTTTTTCACCTAGTCGCCAGCTCCACCCTCTGATCCAAGGTGGACTTTATTTACGTGTTTGTTTGGTGTTTCAGAGAACCATCAAATATCTTGCAACAATACCTACTCCAATAAAGTCACACCTCTTAATAGTGGCACTCCCTTTGGGGGCCGTTTTCTTTTAAACCACCACAGCCTCAATACTGCTGGGTTCTCTCCTACTCCTGACAGGAGCTAAACATATAAACATAACAAACCCTTAGGTTCCTTCCACAAGCTTACTTCTTTTTTTTAAAGATCTGTTTACTTACTATGTATACAGTGTTCTGCTTGAATGCCAGAAGAGGGCACCAGATCTCATTACAAATGGTTGTGAGCCACCATGTGGTTGCTGAGAACTGGACTCAGGACCTCTGGAAGAGCAGCCAGTGCTCTTAACTGCTGAGCCATCTCTCCAGCCCCCCACCAGCTCTCTCCTAATGGGATAAGCAGACCCTGGAAAGTGGTTCTAAACAAGCATTAGCCAGTGGCCACAAGGCATCAGCTCAACCACCACAACCCTGTGGCGTGGCATCAATGGCACAGGAAGGCCCCTCAGAAGCAGGAGGCTTCCGGCTCCATCAGTCCTGTTCTTGGCCATCTCATGCATCTCCTCCCCACTCATGCTAGGAGCTTTGTGATTGAGCCAGCTTCCTTTCATGTCACTCTTGCTTCTGAGGACTTTCTGGTCTAACACAGGATTCACTGGAGCCAGCGAGATAGCTCAGGGGGTGAAGTCAACTCACTTGATGCCAATTAATCTGACCACCTGAGTTGGATACCTGCGATCCACACAGGCAGAGAAAACCGACTCCTGCAAGTTGTATTGTGAACTCCACGCTTGTGTTGTGGCACAAGTGCCATCCCAACACACACATCACACACACTTTCTCTCTCACTCCCTTTCTCTCCCTCCCCCCCCTCTAAATATAAAAAGTAATTTAAAACAGAATAGTCATAGAACCACTCTCTGCCAACTCTTCTCTGTAATTGTGGATGTTCTGGTTTATGTTGCTGAATACTGCCGATCTGATGGTATCACAGCCACTCTTAATCTGCCCTCAGACCTTTCCTCTGTTCATCTGATCAGTTCAGATCCGGCAGGTGCAGGGTGGCATATGAGCCAAACCCAGGGAACAAAGCTCTGAGTAGAACTGGATTCTCTGAATTCATATACTGGAGACTGTGCCCCAGTACCTTGGAAGGTGACTTTTAGAGACAGGGTGAGGTGGCAGCCAGCATGGCATTCCAGTATCCTTACAGAAAGGGGACAGTTGGAGCAGGCAGATGTAGGAAGACTCTGTAAGAACACAGAGAAGAGACAGCATCTGTACACCTAGGAAGGAAACGGAGACAATAAAAACTGATGATTCGAGGCACCAATCAGTCTGATTGCTTCACTGTGGTGACTGGGCAGCCAGCAGAGTTCAGTGGGTTGGATGTACAGTTATATCCCTGTGGAGCTAGGAATCTCTGAGGGTCCCAAGAGGGCCCTGCTAAGTCCAGTATCCCCTGGCTGCAGCTGCCTTTCCCAGGTGACCCCAGACTGTATTTTGCTGTCTCTCCAGCATCCTCCAGAGATTCCTCTGCCCTTTCTGAATTCCCACTGTGCTGCCCTCATTAGCTGCTCTGGGTCCCATTTTTAGGCGTTTCATTAGCTCTTGCTGACAGGGCAGCTTGCCTCACCTCATCGTATCAGCCAAGCCCTGGAAACCCACCGTTCCCCATTGGGAATGCAGCCCCAGTGGGAAGAACAGCAGAAACTCACTCATTTTAATCCCAGGCAATGGGGTGTGTGGGGGGAATCATGCCCCCACTGGAAACCGTAGTAAAACAAGGCACCAGCAAGGCAGCGGGTGTCTGCATGTGAGTGTGGCATGAACGATTTCGGTGCCATCTGGCTCTGGGGCCGTGTTGTTGGGCACAACAATATCATTACACTTGGGAATTTCAGAGACTGGGCTGAATCTGGTAACAGCCACTTTCTGAATGATCAAGGGAAGTGGCCGAACCCCTCTGGGCCTCAGTTTCCCCATCTGAGGCTATATACACCTCAGATGCTGACAGGCTAGCAGGGTGTTAGCTGACTGACATTGCCATGTGCTTATGGTAGCTCCTCTGCATGAGCCCATGACACAGAGGAAGGTGAGGGCGGGGCACAGGAAGAGCTGAGCCGAGCTCCAGCCCCAGGGCAGCTTCCAGCCTCATCCAATGCTAGCCAGAGTCCTCTGTCTCATGACTGGTAACAGTAACCCCACAGCAGGGGACTGTGACAGCTTCCCAGAAGTGGGGCACACCAGGCATGGGTATGCACGTGTGCAGGAGACTCCTGTTTCCTGGCGTGTGCCATCAGCTTACACTAACAGTCACCCGAGTGTTTTGAATGCTGGAATGGTTTCTTTACGAGAAAGCGTTTGCTTTTTGTGACCTTTAAAAAGCCCAATTAAAGTTTATATGGTGCTGGAAGGAAGAGTTCAGTTCCTAGTTACTATGAACTCTGCAGGCTACATTATTGTGGCAAAGGGGGTGCCTCCCTCCCACCTTCTCCTCAGGGGCTAGCCTGACTGGTTTCAGGGACTCAGGGATGGGGAGCTTTGCTGGGGATGAACTAAAGGAAGAGAGACAGGGGTTGGCTTGGGTCACCCTCTGTGTTGTCTGTGGTATGGTAGCCTGCATCCAGCCAGCTATGTGAACTGCACAAGGTGGTGTTGACCAGTTACCCACCAGGGACAGTACCTCAGAGTCGCCTGCCCTGCTGGCTTCATGAGTGGGACACGTTTTGTACACAGGGGTCCCCAGAGTGCCTTGGTGTGACTGTGATGTTGAATTCAAACAGGCCTGTCCCCTCTCTGAGAGCTGTGTGCAAACATGTGGAAGCATCAGAGATGCTCATGTCCTGTGAGGAGCTGCCCACAGCTATAGGACACCGTGGGGTGGATGAGAGCTAATGAAGTCCTCGGTGCTGAGTCCCCAGAGAAGCAGAAGTCAGACTCAGGTGGTGTCCTGGTTCATGCGCCTTCCCAGGATGGTGTAAGTGGGTTGGTGCCCATGTGTGCCAATACACCCCAGGTGAAAGTGTGACCCTCATGATGCCAGGTGGGGAATGTGAACTAACAGGTGCCCAGGCAGGTCTAGGAGGGTTCAGAGACCTGTCTTAGGGCAGAGAAGTTGGGAGCTGTAGCCCTGGGTCCTGGTCACAACTTGGCCATCAGACCCCATGTGACTGATGGTCTCTCCTACCCTTTTGGGAACCTGTTAGGAGGCAGACCTGCTGGAAAACCTGATGGTTGTGTAGTACACGGGGACAGAGAAAGTGCAGAAGGGCCACGTGATGGATGCTAGGTGTTAAGCTAGGGCTCAATAATCCCCTAGGACCTGCTCACCTCTCTGCCAGACACAGTCCCATCCTGGTTCACATCTGCGGGAGCTCAGGGCCATTCCTGATGGAAACGCGGTGACCTTGGGCTCATGCTGGCCAAGTCACCAGACCTGTCATTCCAAGGACCCCAATGGGTTGGGGATGCTAGCTGTGAGCTCTGCGAAGCCAGATGGGAAGCAGGGATCTGCAGAAGCACCCCCCCCCCTTTACCGGTGGTAAGGAAGAGCAGGGCTACCTCCAGTCCTCACTATGCCTCTCCTGCAAACCTGTCTGGAAGAAGCCCTCGGAGTATCAGCCAGCCAGCCAGGTTGTCACAGCGCCTTCAGGAGAAAGGTCACCAAACCTCTGCTTGTTTGCCGGCTCTGCAGAAAGGGGCTAATTACTAATTAAAGCCGGGGCCTTCAGGTCGGAATACTAATCCTTTTCAGCCGTGCGGCCTTAATTACACTTCCCTTCTGACATCCCAAGAAGCAGGACTGGGACCGGGGGGGATATGCCAGCTTTCCCAGACTGTGGCCCCAGCCTGGGTGCTAACCTCACTCCTTTCCCCAGACTCTCGAAGGCAGAGCTTCTCTTGTCTCTCTCTCCTGTTCTTCCCTAGAACACACGCAGAAATGGAACTCCCAGGAGGTAGAGCCTCTTCCTTTCAATTTGTTTCAATTGTTGCCTAAAGAAGCTGCTTGTTCCTCGGGCTGGCTCTGGCAGGCCCTGAAGCCTCTTCCCAGCTGTTCTTCCCAGTGATTACAGTTCAGGCTGCCTTGGGTTTGTGTCTCTGTGGATGCCCAGCTGATGCCCAGACTCCGTCTTTCCTGGAAGTAGGGGCTGAGCATCTCTAGGGGCCTAGAAAATGTGTGTTCACGTAACAAATGGGGGTGGTGTGAATGCTGAAGGCTGAGAGCCTCACTCAGGGGTTTGGCTGTCTGAGAGGAAAGTCAGCCTGGGTCCAGCCAGCCCTGGGTCCAGCCAGTCCTGGGTCCAGCCCTTCCTCACTTGATTGCTCTGTCCAGCCCACACCCAGCTGGGGCAGATGCCTCCACAGCTGGCCCCAGTGCATTCTCTCCTACCTGCCCCAGTGTCTGCTCTGTTGGGCTTGCACTCATACACCAGGAGCCCTTCCTGGCCCCCTGCAGCACCTGGCAGACCCTCCTGGGACTCCACTCTCTAGAACCTCACCACAGCTTCATCTAGAACCTGTGCCACCAGCTGACATGGAATCGGCTTCTGCATTTGTGGGCAGCCATCCTTGTCCCCGTGGAGTGTGGCATCCCCCAGCAGGGCCTCCTTGCTGCTCTCGGGCCAAGCACACTAGCAGTCAGCAGTGGATCTGCATTTGCCCAGTGGAAGGATGAATGGACAAGGTGATGAATGGACGCTGCTGTTGTAGAAGTCAGAGAGAGAATTAATGTGCTGGGGCTCGGGGGAGGGGGGGTAGAGCCCTCCAGCTGCAATCAGGCAGGGAAGGAGGTGGCCGCGGCTCAGACATCTGGGGTGGCTCGTGGTTGTGACTGTGCTCCATCATCCATCAACTGGGCCCCAGGGCACCTGCCTTCTCCTCCAGACACTCGCTGAGGTGGAAAACTCTATTTCCTGATTCGCAATGCTCAACAGCTCAAGTGCTTCATGGGCAAGGAACTAGGTCACCATGGAGGAGCCACAGCATTGTGTGCCTTCCTGGAATCTGTTTCTATTTCACTTGGGCACGGAGTAAAGGCTCTACCCAAGTCTCAAGTGGTGACCTGATCACTTTATTGGGATAACTTACATGAACACGAGTGGGGGGTTTCTCACAGGATCACGGAGGACATGAGCAGGCATAGCACCAAAGTCCCACCCCAGTAGGAGTGATGATTCATGAAACCACATCCCTGGAGTCTCACCCCGGTCAACCTTCCATCTCCTATCCTCGCTAGCACCTGCTAAAACATGGGCAGCTGGACAGGATTAGAACCAGTAGGAGGATGGATGAATGGCCAGAATGTCTGGTGAGGATCTAATGACACACCTCCTGTTCTAGGATCTCATGTAGGTCCTCACAGCCATTCTGATTTCAAGATGACAGTCATCACAGGAGGCACAGGAGATGGAGCTGAACACACATGGTCAGCTTCTGAACTTGCCAACTTCATGGAGGACAGGAGACAGAACACCAGCCACAGTTCGAGACTAGTGGAGGAGATAGGTGTGGGCTTTACCCCTCCCTCAGATCTGAAAGTGAACGTGTCAGCCAAGACACACACATACACACGGCACTCAATAATGGAAAAAGTGACTATATACTTGGTATAAATTTATTATCTGTGTAGAGATCAGAGGCATCTATAAAAGACCCTACAGACTTGTGCTGGCCAGTTTTATGTCAACTTGACACACGCTAAAGTCATCTGAGAGGCAGCTTCAATTTAGAAAACGCTTCCATATGATTAGGCTGTAGGCAAGCCTATAGGGCATTTTCTTAACTAGTGATTGATGGGGGAGGGTCCAGCCCATTGAGGGTGGTGCCATCCCTGGGTTGGTGGCTCTGGATTCTCTAAGAAAGCTGGCTGAGCAAACCATGAGGAGAAGGCCAGTAAGTAGCATCCCTCCATGGCCTTTGCATCAGCTCCACCTCCAGGTTCTCACCCTGTTTGAGCTCCTGCCCTGGCTTCCTTCAATGGTGGACTAAGATGTAGGAATGTAAGCCAAATAAACCCTTTGCTCCCCAACTTGCTTTTGGTTGTGGTGTTTTACCAGAGCAATAGTAATTCTGGCTAAGACAAGACTATTAATTTTTTTTCTGGTTCTTTGAAACTGTAAGGAGAAAAGAATATTCCAGAAAATATTATTCTACCTTCCCCAATGGCACTGGAGAAATCCAGGGTTGCTGTACCCTGAGGTCCGGGGCTTGCATCTCACTTAGATGCAGGCCTTTCTTCACAGCTGCAGAGGGGTAGGTGCCAATCTGAGCCAGCCTTCAAAGCCTCCCCTTTTCCTGCCCAGACAACAATGGCAGCAGCACAGAGCAGCTGCTGTGCCTGGGAAGCACAGACCCACAGGGCTGTGGCCACCTATGGACTGGACCCTGGGCAGCAGAGCTGAAGCCTCCTCCTCACTCCACTGTGTGAAGAGCTCACAGCTGGGGCTTCTGGAGGCCCTGAGTGAGCAGAGGAAGATGGCCCTGCAGGATCCACCAGTCAGCCCCTGGAGCCCCAGGTGGGCCTTGCTCATTACAGCTCAGCGTCAGAGTCATTCATAATTTACCAGTGTGTGTGTCTCCACTGTTGATGTTCCATGAAGCCCCCGTGGTGTGAATCTAGGGGTCTGTTTGAAGACCAAGCTGGCAGAGAAGGTAAGTGTACAGTCATTCCTTCTTCCACACAGCCCCCTCCTCAGGTGACTGACACCATGGTCCTCATGGCTCTGGCACCTGCCAGGTTTGGCATGATAAAGATCTTGCACCAGCCCCAGACTGGTGTTGCTCTGAGAATGGCGTGAAAACATGGATTCCCCTTTCTTCTGCCCTGCCAGCTGCTTTCTCTCTTCTGTAAACAAGACTCCTGGGCCCGGACTCCAGGACCCCCAAGCCAGTAGGTGTCCTCTCAAAGGAAGTTCTCTGCCCACCCTCTCAGCCAGGGACAATCTTGGCCCCAACAACCAGTTCATAAAAGCTGCTTCCTCAGTGGCACAACCAGACACAGCTCGGTGCTCCAAGGGAATAGGATAGGGCTTCTGTCTGTGTCCTCATTCCCTCCTCACCTCCTAGTCCCCGGCACATAACAGGAGCTCAATAAATATTCATCGAAGAAACGAAATTTGCAAGACATTTGAGAGAAACACGGCTCGAGTCTGCGCTGTCGCCAGACTTCGTTTCTTCCCTGACTCCTGATGGTTGTTAAACCAGGAAGCGTAGCATCGTTATCCCTCCGTCACCTGTCTGACAGCATGCTCCGAAGGGCCCTGACAGCTACAAGTCCTTCCTGGCTTGTGCATGCTGCCACCCTGCAGTCTCTGGTCTCGCCCACTTCTGGCTGGGGGATTAGTTTGCCAGAGAGACTGGAACACAGGAGACCTGGATTTGGTCCCTCTGCGGAAGGACTCACAGTCAGGTGGGAGGAAGCTGGTTGGCTTTGTTTGATGTCCTGGAAAGGTCAGAGGAGGCAGAGGACCAGGTCAGGTCTCTATTGTCTCAATTACCAACTAGATAGGCTCTAGAGTCGCTGAGGAGACAAGCCTCAGCATGCACCTGTGAGGAGTGATCCAGATAGGTTCATTGAGGAGGGAAGACTTACCCTAAAAGTGGGTGACATTATTCCCTGGGCTTGGGTCCTGGATGGGCATTTGTCTGCCTGCTTCCTGACTGAGGATACCGTGACCAGCTGCCTCAGACTCTGGATGCTGTGACATTCCCCACCAAGGAAGACTGTCACCTGGAACTGAGAGCTGGAACAAGCCCTTGCTCTCTTAAGTGGCTTTTGTCTGGGTGTTTTATGAGAGTATCAAGAAAAATAATTAATATTAACATAAAAATAATGAATATGCCTAAAGGGGGCAGAGGTGAGTCCTGGGTCCTGGGGCTCTTTCTTGGTGATTCTGGGGTTTGCAGAGAACAGAGGGAACCTCTGGAGCCGTGTGAAGATGGGCACATTTTCCAGTACCTGCAGCTATCCTCATCTGCTGCAGGAAGATAGGCCACTTTCCAGGGAAGAGCAGGAGCCACACAAGGAAGCTTGTCTGTTTCCCTCTGAGCCCAGACAGAATAAATAGACATAAGAAAAAACTAGGGATCCAGACAGTCAAAAACAAGAACATTCCAGGTTACAGATGACATAGTCTCCCTAAAATATTTATTAATAACCCTTAGAACAAACAGGAGATTCATCGGTACAGCCCGGACAAGGTCAGTACATAAGCATCCTTCGTGTTTCACTAAACTGGCATGGTGGCACTCACCTTTGATCCCAGCCCAAGGGAAACAGAGGCAAGAGGAGCTCTGTGAGCTCAAGGCCAGTTCAGCCTCCAGTCTACACAGTGAGTTTCAGGCCATCCAGGTCTATGCAGTGAGACCCTATCTCAAAACGACCAAAACCAAAAACCAAACAACAACAACAAAAAACATCTTAGTCAATTGTTTTCTCTCTATGCACTTGTAACACTCCAAAAACAAAGCTGAAAAGAAAAAAAATAATTCCATTATGTTAACAGCACAAAGAACAAGATAATTACGGTGCCAGACTTATAAATTCTGAAATACTGTTCACAGAGACTACGCCTTGGTCACAGAAAGACGCTTCCGCACTGCCAGCAGGATGACTTAGGGCTTTTAAAATGACAGTGAACTCTCAGTGTCTCCACGGAGTCAGTGCAATACCTCTCAGAGCCCTAGATGGAGTGCCCTTTTATTTCTGGGTGAAATAAATAAACCGTGGCTGGTGAGACGGCGGCAGGTAAAGGCACTTGCTGTCAAGCCTCAGGGTTTGACTTGATCTGGGGAGCCACATGATGCGAGCAGAGAACCAACTCCTGAAAGGCCTCCCTCTGACCTCCGCCAGATGCAAGTCCTGGCCTGCGTGTGCACGTGTGTAAGTGTGTGCATGTGCATAACACACACGAAATAAAATGTAATGTTTTTTTTTTAAAAGAAGTAGGTAAACAGATTCTCAGGCTCTTATGGATCTGAAGAACAAGAGCAAAGTTGGACGCTCGCCCCTTTGATTTCAAAGCCAGTGGTCACACTACCACAAAGCCAGTGTGAATGGCCATCTGGGCAACACGTGGGTCAGCAGAACCGAGTCGGAGAGCGCGCAGATGCTATGGTTGGATATAAACCTCCTCCTCAGGATGCTGAACATTCCATCCCTGCCTGATAATGCTATTTTGGAAGGTTCTGGACACTTTAGAAGGTGGGAATCCAGCTGAAGGAAGCAGGTCACTGTCTCTGCCCCTTGTTGCCAATCTGCTTTCTGGCCACTGTGAGGTGAGCTCTCTTGCTCCTCCACGTTTTCTCTGCCATGATGCGCTAAACTCGGGGACACCGAGCCCGAATCGACCCTCCCTATTTCCGTTGTTCCTGTGGGTACTGTGGTCGTAACAGCACAGCAGTTCCACACACTCAGATACCCACCTTTATGGTCAAGTGGTCTTCAGTTAGGAGGACAACACCAGAGGGAAAATATTGTTGGGACAACTGAATATTAAAAAATTATTCATAGGTAAAAATTAAAATAAGGTCAGTGAGATGGTGAGTGGGCAAAAGGTGTCATGAAATATTAATTTAAGGTGTGTTACATTTGTTTATGTTGTGGAACATTTGTTTAATGATGCAAAGATGTGTTGCGTTCTTTTATGTTGCATTTGTTTAACTCTGACACTGTGTTACTTTGCCTGTCTAAAACACCTGATTGGTCTAATCAAGAGTTGAATTGCAGGGGGGGGGGAAGAGTTGAATCACCAATAGCTAGGCAGGAAAGGGATAGGCAGGGTTGCCAGGCAGAGAATGTAAATAGAAGAAGAGGAGGAGAAGGGCAAGAAAAGGAGGAGGAGGATGCCAGGGACCAGTCACACAGCCAGGCATGGAATAAGAAGAAGGAAAAAATATACAGAAATAGATAAAGGTAAAAAGCGCAGAGGCAAAGGTAGAAGAGATAATTTAATTTAAGAAAAGCTAGCTAGAAACAAGCCAAACAAAGGCTAGGCATTCTTAAGAAAAAAAAAAAGGTTCCATGTATTTATTTGGCAGCTGGGCAGTGGCCCCCAGAGAGTAAAGAGTAAAGAAAAAACCAATTACATAAAGGTGTTTGCTGCCAGCCCTGACAACCCGAGTTCAATCCCCAGGACACATGCAGTGGAAGGAGAAGTGACTCCTGAACGTTCTCTTCTGACCTCCACGTGCAAGTTACGCCACAAGCACACATACACACACACGCGCAAATCAATAAATAAATGTAATAAAACTTTTAAAAACTCAAAATGAATCAAACCCCTGAGTGTGGTCCTGGGGTGAGATGCCAATAGCGCTTTCTATCTGAGCATGAGGATTTGAAGTTAGAGCCTCTGTATTCACATCAAAATCCAGGCATAGAACCAACCCTGTTGACTGAGGTGCGGGCGAGCCAGTCCCAAAGTTGTGAGCATGGGAAAGCTATCCCCACTTCTCATCTGTATGGCGGCAGCATGGGCAGAGGAAAGACACCCTCCTTCCCCTACCATCAATGCCTGAGGCAGGTGAGAGAGCTGTCCCTGCCTCCCATCAACTGCAGCACTCAGAAGAGTGGCCCCTACACATTGCCTGGGCAACACAGTAGAGCTGGCCCTGGAGATGTAGCTGTGGGAGGACCGACCCTGAGGATGGGAAAGCCAGAGAACTGGCCCCGCTTCTTGCTCATCCCTGCAAGGGGTGAACCAGTCAGGATAATTCAGGAGAGCTCACCCTGGTGGCGGAGACAGGTGAGAGCTAGCAGGCTGACCAACCCTGCAACTACCCAGCCCCAGAACCAGGATTATGTGTTGGCTCACCCCAACATCCATCCAATCTGTGATCTGCTGGAGCAAGTTGGGGGATTAGTCCTGTGGACCCTGGACCGCAGGATCTCTGTAACATAGGGCAGCAACAGGAAGTCCAGGAAGAGTCCCAGTGTGGATGGTGTAGCAGAGACCAGGGGCCGCAAACCAGACCAATGATTCTTTTTGATAAATGCCTGTATGTAAATTTATATGAATAAAGGGTTCATTGTGTGACTCACTGTGTCACACTGTGGCTTCCATGATGAGATTTTCCCCTTCTTCCTTTTTTTCATCCCTCCCCTTTTTCTTAAATTTTATTTTGGGATGGGGTGGGAGATGGGTGGGATCAGTAGGCATGATGTGAAACACAGAAAGACACAAAGATGGAAGGAAGGAAGGAAGGAAGGAAGGAAGGAAGGAAGGAAGGAAGGGAGGGAGAAAGAAAGGAAGAGAGGAAGGAAGGACAGGTAGAAAGAAGAAAGAAAGAAAGAAAGAAAGAAAGAAAGAAAGAAAGAAAGAAAGAAAAGGAAAGGAAAGAAGGAAAGACAGGTAGAAGGAAGAAAGGAAGAAAGAAAGGAATATACAGGCTTGGTCACATGTGTCTGCAGCTCCAGTGCTGGGCATCAGGGTAGGGAAGAGACACCCTGAAAACATCAAGCTCCATGCTTAATGAAAGACCCTGTCTCAAAGGATAAGGTGGAAAGTGATAGAGCAGACCATCCAGTGTCTGGTCTCTGTATGCACAACTGCATGCACCTATAGGGGTGGGGTGTGTAAGGGCTAGAACTACAAAAGTCTTGGGGGAAACGTAGGCATATGTTTCCATGGTCTCGGGTTAGGCAACAGATTCTCTGATGTGACATCAAAAGTGCAAGAAACAAAACAAAATAAAACCCCAAGACAAACTAGGCTTCATAAAATTAAAACCTTTTGTGTTTCAAGCAATAAGAAAGCAAGAAGACAGTGGACAGAATGAAGAAGCATCTGCAAACCCATGAGCTGACAAGGCATGTGAACCCAGAAGATATGGGAAACTCTCTACTCAATAATCAACAGGCAGATAAACCAATGTTCTAAAGAAAAGAAAACTGAATAGACTTGTCTCCCAAGAAGACATGCAAATGGCCAACAAGCACATGAAAAGGTGTATGATCACATTAGCCATCAGATGTAGTTCTGAATGATTGTAAGAAGCCTCTTATCCATCAGGGTGGCTATAAGCACAAAGACAACCAAAAAGCAATGTTGGAGAGGGGACAGGGAGGGTGGGACCTCTGAAGATGCGCAGTGACAATATGAAATGGGATAGAGTGGGAGATGGGTGGCTGCTGACAGGAGTGGAGGTGAAATAGCCATTCACCCTAGAAGGCAAGTCCAAGAGACTCGATCACAACTCAGCCTGAGTGTCCATAGCTGTGTTACTCATCGTAGCTAGAAAAGTACCCCCTGCCCCTGTCCCTCAACCAAGTTATCAGGAGAAATGTCTATGCAGACAGAGGAACAAGAGGAACATCACTGATCACCAAAAAGAAAAAAGAAAAAGAAAAAGAAAAAGAAAGGAAGAAAGGAAGGAAGAAAGGAAGAAAGAAAGAAAGAAAGAAAGAAAGAAAGAAAGAAAGAAAGAAAGAAGAAAGACTGTCACATGTTACAACATGCTTAAGTCTTGAAGAGTTTTGCTAAGTGGAGTCTCCAGTCTATGAAGATGAAAAGGCAGTCAGGACTCTGGGGCGGGGTAGCACTGGGAGTGCAGGTTCTCAGTTGGAGGAGGATGAAGATGCTCTCAAATTAGACTGTGCTGATGGCTGCCCAGACCCAGAATATACTAAAATGCACTGAATTGCATATTTTAAATTAGCAAACTTTATGAGATGTGAATTTTGGCTCAATAAAGCTATCAAAACAATATCAAAGACAAGAAAGACTCTACACCCCCTCATGGCCCACATCCCAAAGGCTCAGGAGTGGGTGTGTGAGCCTGGCTGTGCTGGGTAAAGCAGCTCCAGCTGCAGGACCCTGGGTGCAAGTAAAGTCACGCAGTAGCCCAGGTGTAGAGCAGGGCTGTGGCAAGGCTTCTGCTGTCCTTTTCTCTTTTTGTCTCACATTATAATGTCAGATCTGTGTGAACACAGGCACTCCCAAGATCCACTGATTGTAGACAATCTCTGTCCCTCTGGGAAGATCCCTGAAATCCTTTCCAAGTGCTCCTGTCCAAACAGTACGTTCATACCCTAATGTCCAATATTGTGACTGAATGCATGGTGTGAGCATATCATGATTTGTTTATTGATCTGCTTTTCTGTGGATGGGCATGTGGATTTGGTGATAACAGACAAAAACATAGTGCTATATAGTTTCACGGGTGGACACTGTTTGGCATTTGTCTGGGGTAGAGACATAGGCAGGAAGTGACTAGGTGTTCCGCGTACCTCCCCAGTCATGAATGGCCATGGCCGGGGACCCTCTCTTACCACCCCTGCATTTCCAGTGCTCCCTTCCACAGCCAGCACAGAAGGGTCCACCTTCTTCATTCAGTCACTCCGTGGGTTTCTCAGTGCCCAGAAGCAGCGAGAGCTGATGGTGTGCCCGACGCTCTCCTGGGAAGAGGATGTAGCAGATGGGTGTGCAGTCTGTATACAATCAACCCAAGGCACATGGGCCGTGGTTAGACCGAGACTGTAGAGGTGTCAAAGGCCGGCCGGACTACATTACTCCCTCTGAGACTTTGTAGTCCCTTTCTCAGTCCTGGCCTAGGACCCTGGGATCGGCAGAATTCCATCGCTGTCTTGGAGATCTCCTTCAGCCAGCTCAGACCTAAAGAAGTACTTTGAAGGGTGGTTTGTACAACCTGTGACCCCAGGAGATATTGAGGGATATGATGGCATATGAGAGGAAGGAAGGCCACCTCCTCTCACAGTCCGTAGCATGGTTTCAAAGAGGGCGACATGGATTCATCAGAATCTGTTTCCTTCCCAGACAGCTGAGGGCAGAGGCCGGAGACAATGAGTCACAGTAGCGCCCCCTTCAGGGAATTCCTGCAAAGTCCACCCCCAGCAGAAGGGAGCAGACAGAACAGAGACTGATTGAGCCCAGGACAAGACTGACTCAGGAGTGTTCCTGCCTCCTTGTTCTCACTCCTGGAATGTGTCAACCACTCTTTCACCCTGATATCTGCAAGAAGGCAGAGAGGAGGGCACCTGGATCTTTTAGGGGACAGAAAGGTGTATGCTGGCCTGAGTAACTAGCTAGGCATGTCATCCGTGACCAGGAACCAGAGATGGGTTGGAGCCATCCAGACTCATGGGTGTGATGGCTATTCTTAGCTGTCAACTTTACTGAAACTGGGATTAACTAAACCACATGGCTGGTCACACCTGTGAGGGATTATTTTTTCTCTATTGAATCATTTGAAGTGGAAAGACCCACTTTTAATCCAGATCTTTAGAGGTGGGAAGATACACCTTTAATCTGGGTCACACCTTCTGTTGACAGCTTCTATAAAGGGCACGGGAGGAGGAAGCTTGCTCTCTTTGCCTGCTTGCTGTCCCTGACAAGTCCACACCTTTACTGGCATTAGAGCCTACTCCTTTGGGATTTCAGTATATACTGGTGACCAGCTGAGACATCCAGCCTCATGGACTGAAAAACTACTGGATTCTTGGTCCTTCTTGTAGTGATAGGAGCGGCAGGCTGCTTCCCGCCATCCAGCTAGCTTTACCCAAAATAATTATATGGAAACTGTATTCTTTTAAACACTGCTTGGCCCATTAGCTCTAGCCTCTTACTGGCTAATTCTCACATCTTGAATAACCCATTTCTAATAATCTGTGTAGCACCACGAGGTGGTGGCTTACTGGGAAGGATCTTAACCTGTATCCATTTTGGAGAGGAGAGCTATAGCGTCTGTTCGCTTCCCTTCTTCCCAGCATTCTGTTAGGTCTATCTAAATTCTGCCCTATCAGGCCAAGCAGTTTTCTTTAGTAATTAACCAATGAAAGAAACAGATAGATAGAAGACCCACCTACATCACCTTCTGTGGGTAGAAAGCCATTGTTGAACTAGCTAGATAACAATCCAGACTGTAAGGCATTCTAACAAATTCATATATAGATACACATATATAGATATATAGATATAGTGATAGATAGATAGATAGATAGATAGATAGATAGATAGATAGATAATAGAAAATCAGACAGTGGGCTAGCCTCTGCCTCTCCATAGATGGGGCCCCCTAGTGAGTTGATGATCCTGGCATTGAGCACCCCAGGCATTCCAGGCATCCTAGGCTGAAGTTATTTGAGGGAAAAGGCCAGCCCCAGCACTATGAACAGACAAGTTCCTGGGGAGGCCCTCATTGCAACCACTGTAAGCAGTGATAGGACAGGCAGGCATGGCCTCCTGCCGTTTACTCCTGCGGCACATTGCGGAGGATGCTCCAGATACTCTGTTTGCAATCAGAAGCGAGACTCACAATAGCTCTGTGTGACTCAGAACTGGACCGGATGCTTCTGGAGAGCCACAGGACCCCAGGAATCCTCACTAGATCTGGAGATGCCCCTTCCATCTCTGAGCAGTGGTTTGGGCTTATCTAAGACTTCCTTGTGTTACTCAAAGGTCTACATACATTGTCTGTCCCTCGGATCCAGATGGAGGGAAAGCCTGGGGCTGGAGCTCAGCCTTCAGATGCGGGTGGGGTTGGCCCCAGTCCTTCAGATGGGACATGACTCAATGAAGTTTTCCATGGAAGCTCAGTTTCTCCTCAGTGTGACTGGCAAGTTGACTGGCCCTAGATGAGGAGAACCTGCGAGAAGGTAGGGCTACACAGGAGTTTAGGCAAAGGCCTCTAGCAGTGGCCAGGAAGGTGGATGTGATCTGCCAAGCATCTATGAAAGGAGAGATGCAAGTCACAGGGAAGCACCTCCCCTCCGTGTGAGGTTCCAGCCAGAGGCTGACTCGGTGGCTTTCAGATGTCCACAGACAGACGGAGAGAGCCTCTGTAATGTCTATGGTTGTTTGTATCGGTAGCTCTTGGTTTCCTTTTTCTCCGTGTTGTGCTTTTCCAGCCTTACCATGACAAGCTACGTGGTATTTGTAATCAGAAAGGCTGAGCTCATCTTGGTGCTCAGAGCCACTCAGCTCATCAGAACTCACTCTCCCTGAAGTTCCTGTCTCTGGCTCTTCGGACATGTTCTGAGATTTAGCTCATCACCCCCACTTACAGGTGAGAGATGAGGTACAGGGCAAGAAAGTAGCTTCAGATCAGATGTCTCATAACTAAAAATACATTTCTTGGGTGCACATTGCCTCGGTGTGAGGGTGGCTAACTGCATCCAGTGGTTCTGACAAAGGGTTGAGGCCACACAATGTGTATGCCGCAAGGTCAAGCGTGCTCTGAGGGAGAAGGGCATCCTGGTGGGTGCTGTGCCAGAGAGAGGCTCCAAGAAACCTGTCTGTGGACTGCAATGGGCCCCTCTGAATTCCAGGGGTTGAGCTGTCTAGGAACACACTGTCCAATAGCTTTGCCTGCCAAGGTCAGGTCTGGGGACACTGGGAGCCGGTGGTGGGGATGGGGTTCACTCTGAGCACCACAGGGTGAGGTAAACTGGCTGATGCTGACATGCAGGGGAATACACGCGTGGGCAGTCAACGGGCTGACATGCTGGACGAAGCCTCTGGTGGAAGAGAAGCTAGCTGGGTAATCCTAGCAGCCAGCCTCATAAAAGAAAGGTATTGCTTCAAGGAAGGCAAACAAAACCAGAGGGATGGAGCTGGATAAGCAGGGCTTCAGGGGGCTGAGGTTGGGAGGGACAGGGTAGGATGGTCAAACAGCTCTGTACTGAGTCTTCAAGGCCAACAGACACTTGGATTCTGATGCTAGTGTCCAGCATCAGGACACAGGATCCAGGGGACAGTGCCACTTAAAGAACAGAGGTCTCTGCAGACAATGATGAAGCAGCCCTGGCAGGCCAGTTTGGAATAGCTGGAGGGGCTCTTCATGATACTAAGAACTTTCTAGAGTTTTCCAAGGGAGCCTCCACCCTGGTGGTACTGCCTGAAAAGACCCCACGTTAGTGAGTTTGGGCTGTTTGTGTCATTTGAATATAAGAACCCTGCCGTGTCTGAGGCAGCAGCCAGGGCTATGCTTGGAGCCCTAGATCCCTTCCTCCGCATCTGAACATGGGGGCTTTAGCCTTTGGCCGTCAGGCTGACTGGCATTACAAAGGGTCCTGAGCCACAGAGGTTGCCACTGAGGTCTGTACTGGAGAAGCAGCCTGAAGAAGCTTAGCTTGTCCCTGTCTGTCTCCAAGTCCTCTATGACAGATGGCAAGAATGTCCCCAGAGCTGGGGAGGGACCCATATGTCCTGATCTGGAGGTGAGCTGGGGCAGAACATGATCCCTGAGCTCTGACTGCCTTCTGTGCCTGCTGCTGCTAGGCACGTGTGGCATTGCTTCAGGGAGCGCACACAGCGTGCACTGGCCCAAGAGGAAACTTCTTCTGGGACCAGGTGGGGGAGATGGATGAGGAAGTGTACTAAAGAGTGTGTTTTCATATGAGCCTGTTGGTGTGCATGCTTGTGAGCTTGTGAGAGTGCACGCTATGAACCCATGAGTACTCGTGCACGTAAGCCTGCAGGCCTATGTGTATGTGAGTCCATGAGCATGTATGTACGTTCGTGAGACCGTGAACATCTGTGCATATAAGTGTGAGTGTGCATGCATGCGAGCCTGTGAGTGTGTGTGCTGAGAGCCAGTGAGCTTGTGTGCACGTGAGCCTGTGGATGTGTGTGCTGAGTCTTGTGGGTACATATTTGTGTCGTTGTGAAAGTGCCAGTGGTCTCCATCAGAAGACAGTAGAGGGTTGACCCTGCCTACCCCTTCTCCTTTAGCCTGGGGTCCAAATGCAGCCCATGTCCAGGATGAACCCTTTTGTATCTACAACATGGGTCCTATCTAAAACTGTCGGATGGACGCAGCTTCCTGGTAGACCCAGCCAAGGGGCTTACAGAGTAAAAAAAGATGCCTGCAGGCTTGGTGTTGGCTGGAGTTCCTAGCAGCCTGCATGTGTCTCCAATGGCTTAAGGAGTGGCATCATTCCTGGGCATGGGGTCCTGGGTCACAGCTGCACCCCCTTAAGCACATCAGAGACCTTTCTCACTCCTCCCCAGGGCCTAAAGAATTCTATTTTTTACTTCACTTCAGGGCAAGGGAAGTGAGAATGGAGATTGGATATGAGATTATGTTGTCTGTAAGGGCCCATCTGGCGCTGCCAGTGGGCTCTACCTGTCCACAGTGCCTGGCAGCCCATTTCTTCCAGCTGGGCTCAAGGACCAGCTATTCCCCTCTCCACCATCCAGCACACCCAGAGGAAAAGCGGGCCAGGGCACACCCTGTAGTCATGGTGGACATGTTTGCAGCAGATAGCTCTCAGCCTCAGTTTCCCCTGCATGAAAGAGAACTTTGGGGGGCGGCGATCCCTTCCTGCTATCAGAAGGTCATTCAGATGTAAACATCATCACGGGGAAGGTCAAGCTCGGAAAAGCATCTTCCCCCTTCCTGCCCCCCCAACCTCTCCCACTCAGAGTAACTCCCCACCCTCCGCTCACCCACAGGTCACCTTTACACTTGATGTCAGGTGTGAAGCAATCAGCCCTGTATTTCGTATTGCAGGGTGGGAGTGTAAAAGAAATGTTTAATTTATCACTGGCTCCAGGAACTGGGAGGAAAAAAAATAATAATAAAAAATCTGTCTCGAGCACCTAGAACATATTATTTACAGCCCCAAACTTTCACAACAATTTGAATGCAAAGCAGGATGGGCTGTATTTATAGCACGATGTCCCAATTGCAAAGGAAGGCGTCTGCGAGAAAAACAGCACTTTCCTTTAAACTGCTCACTGAGAGAACTGGAAGATGCCTCGCTTTCCCAGGGAGGTTGCGCACTGCAAATTCGCAGGTACCCAGGCAGAGAGAACAAAAGCAGGATGAAAGCCGGGCGGGCCTTGGCAGCCCCCGCCAGCAGAGCTCGGCAGCTTTCTTCTCATTTAAAATAACATTTCCATTGATTCTCGTGTGCAGATCCCCACGAGGCTGGGAAGTAGGCTGAGGCGACCAGGACGAGGCACCTGGGGCGCAAGCCCTTGGTGGCCCTGACCTGCATTGCTTCTGGGAGTTGGGGTCAGGGACATTCAGCTGACTCAGTTTCCCCACTCCCAGGAACAGAATCAGCCTCTCTTTCCTTGGGGCTGAGATGATTAATGAGCAGCCGAGGAGCGCTTTGAAGATGAAAAATCTCCCCGCTGTCCCAGGGATTAATCATCGTATAATATAATGCATGTTCCATAGCGCTGTGGCGACTTAATTACCTACAGTCACCGAAATGATTTTCCTCCCGTGCCTCCCACAAGAAATGGTTCCTCCCTTTTTTTGAGCCCCCAAATTGCAACCCAGATTCTCGGCAGCGAATCAAAGCTTCCTGCAGCCGCAGAGAAGCTGAATGCTTTGGGGGAGCGAGAAACAAAAGAGCTCAAGTAGAGGAGCCTCAATCGCAGAAGGCGGGGACGGGGGTGGGGGTGGGGGGGTGAGGGGATGGGCACGAAAGTGGCTCTTCCTTTATCTCTTCAAGAACTTGCAGGTTTCCTTCAAGTCACTGAAGGTATCCTTAGACCCTTACACTGGTGCATGGTGCAGAGGTGGGGGGATGGTGGTGCAGGGAAGACATAGGACTCCAGGGCAAGTCACAGGGTTAAGCCCCGCCCCCTCAGCTTATTGGTCCAGGTTCAAGGCCTATATTACCATCCTCTGTCCTCAACCCTGGCAAAGAGGGCAGGGGACTGCCGCTATTGACCCTTCCTGAGGTGGTGACCATTGAGTACCTATTCTTGACTATCTGAGGGCTTGCCATTGATATGTATGGGTCAACGCCTATACAAGTAGTCACCCGGAAGAGGGAACCTCAAGTAAGGAATTGTCTCTAACAGACTGGCCTCTGTACATCTGAGGGACCGGTTTTGATTGCTGATTGGTGGAGGAGGGCCCAGACCACTGTGTGTAAGAAAGCTGGCTGATCATGAGCCAGAGCGAACAATCCAGGAAGGAAGCAGTATCGCTCTGTGGTCTCCACTTCGAGTCCCTGCCTTGAGTTCCCATGACATCCTCAAGGATGGGCTGAGGCTTGTAAAGCTGAAATCAAGCCTTTCCTTCCTATATTGCTTCTGGTGACAGTGTTTGTCACAGCAACAACAACAGAAGTAGAACAAGGCCCTTACCACCTGTGAAGAAGGTGCCCGGGTCATCCCAGGCACACCTGAGCTCAGGTCAAGATAGGCTGGGACTTCACTTTGTGGCCCTCTCTGTATTAGTTCCTTTGACCTCACTGTGACCCTGATTCCAGACGGGAACAGCTTGAAGGATGATGGATTGATTTTGACTCAGTGTTTCCGTGGGTATCCATCCATTGTGGCGGCAGCAATTCAGTTTGTGGCGGTGGAACTGTTCACATCACAGTCAACAGATAACCAGTCTGGAATCAAGAACAACACACACCCAAGAACCCGTATCTGGTGACCCTCACCTCCTAAAGCTCCCATCACCTCCAGGAAACAGGGCCACCAACTGGGGACTGAGAGTTCAAACCACGAGCCTATGTATGGGGATATTTTACATTCAGTTCATGGCATTGCGCTTTAATTCAAATCTGCACTTGGAGGCTCCTGACACTTCAGTGTCCTGGCCACCAGGTTAGGGGCACTTGGATGCCTTTCAGAAACTAGATAAAGGATTTTTTATTTATTGTGTTTGAGCTTTGAAAGAATAGACCCCACTGCAGAGAGTTTGAAAAGCGGAAAAACTAACACAGACAAGAGGGAGGGTGACCCTGGCTTGTGGACATGTGGCAGCATTTCTTTCATATCTCCTTTTTTCCTGTAAGACACTCCTTTATCCACCTGGCTTGACCTTCTCTTAGCATGGAAGCAGAAAGCTTCAGAGGGAGGAGAAGTGGGCTCAGGGCCTGTGCATGTGCTGTGGGCCTTCCCATCATCCACACACCCTCTCTGAGCTTTGCTTTTCCATCGCAGAACAGGGCTGAGGCTGCTGCAAGGCCAGATATGCTTCTGAGAGAAGAACATACGCCGGTGCATGGATCAGCTGTCACCTTCTAGGTGCTTGCCTTGGAGCTCTCTGCTCCTTTCTGTCTTCTCATCCATTTTGTCTTTCGGCAAGCATTGATCTCCACCCAACACATTGCACAATGTGTGTTTGCCATGGCTGACACCCTCAGCCCAGGCGGGGCTCAGGAAGTCTCTGAAGGGGACCCACTAACTGTGCTCTAAGCTCTGTCCCTGAACCCAGGACCGGGCTTAGTGCTCAGTTTATGTGCAGAGCAGCCCAGCCAAGAGGACAGGAGCATGGGAGGGCATCTTGGGAGGGGTAGCTGGGTCATGATGGAGAAACTCATGCACAGGACGTGGCAGAGGGTCCTGGTGGTCTGGCTGCTGGAGGCTGCCTGCTCTGGTGCCGCTTAGATGCCCATAGGTGCATGAGTGGAGGAGGGAGGGAGTCCTTTCTCTGCCACAGAAAGACCAAGGCCATTAGGTGTAGAGTCTCCCTGCCTAGACAAGTCTGGGTCTGTGATGGACGCAGCAGCAAACACTGTTGGAGAGAAGCCACCAGCCTGAGGCAAAGGCGTTGCAGCTGTTTGGAGCCCAGCTGTGACTGGAGAATCATATCTCACCCCACTCTCCACTCCCCATCTGGGACTGAGAGGCTGTTGGAGGGTGGAATTGCTCTTAGAATCTTCTGAACCATTTTGAAAGCTCTCACAGCTAACCATGATGTGTTCAGTGTTACGTGTAGTAAGAGTGGTCCTGCCAGCATTCTGCACCCAGCTACAGCCACTCAGCCAAGCAGAGGAAACCTAGGTTGCACCTACCCAGGACCTGGGCCTTCTTAGTATAGCAATGGGAAGTCCTTAGTTCTGATGATGCTTCCAGAGTCTATGACTGGTCTGGCTACAAGACTCAGCCAGATCCACATGTCACAGCCTCATCTGCCAGACAGGTCATATCCCACCAACCTTGCCTTTCATCCTCCGTGTCGTGGAGCTCCTCTGAAAGCCATTGCAGTGGTTCTAGCTTCTTCCCAGTGAGCCAGAGGAAGGGGAGATGTTGTGAAGGCAGTGGTCCAGACAGAGCCACTGTCCTCATCTGGAACCAGGTGACTGGGTGCAGGGTTAGTCACCACCAAAACAAAACTATCCATACTTTAGTTCCCTGAGTCATTTTCAGGGCTGAAAGAACCTCTTTAGACCAATCTTCACCCACCCATCCATCCGCTGAGTCTAATTGTCTACCTGTCCATCTGTCCATCGCTCATCAGTCCGTCCTTCCACCTGTCCACCCACTTAACCATCTCTCCACCTACCTATCCATCCACTCGACTATCCACACACTTATCCACGCATTCATTGATGCATTCACCTACCTACCAATGTGTCTGTCCGTACATCCATCTGTCCATCCATTTACCCACCCACTCATTACCCATTTATCTGCCTCCTCGTTCATCTACCTCTCTGTCCTAGTTAGGGTTTCTGTGCCTGTGACAGACACCAGTACCAAAAGGAATGTGGGGAAGAAAGAATTTACTTCAGCTTAAAACTCCCAGGTCACACTCCACTGGTGAGGGAAGTCAGGCCAGGAGCCTGGAACATGAATGGATACAGAGGCCAGGGATGCGGCTTACTGACTTGCTCCTCAGGGCTTGCTCAACCTGCTTTCTTATACCACCCAGGATCACCAGCCCGGGGGTGACACTACCCGCAGTGAGCTGGGCCTTCTCGCATCAATCATCAATCAAGAAAATTACCATAGCCTTGCCTAAAGGCCAATCCTATAGAGGTATTTTCTCAATTGAGGTTTCCTTTCCCTAGATGATTCTAACCTGTGTCAAGCTGGCATTAAAACTAGCTGTCACACTATTCATCCTCCTGCCTACCCATCTATGCCCCGACTCACCTGTCCATCTGTCTATCCACCCACCTACCAATGCAGTCACTCACACTTTCACTTCCCTGCCTATCTGCCCGCCCCCATCCACCATTCCAAAACCACCTATTCAGCCATCCATCCGCCCACATTTCTACCCACCTACCAATCTACCCAACGCAATCATCCACTTACTCCCTGGTGGTCACAGCCCCCAGCCCTGTGCTCAAGCTGTAAGTTTGCTGCTCAGGGGTAGATTAGGTCCATGGGATCCCAGATGCTGGCAAGCAGGAGACTGATGAAAATCATCTCAGAGACACATGTGGGATTCAGAGGGCAAGGTCCAGCATGCCCTTCCTCAGGAATGATGACGAGAGAAGAGTGACTCCGAGGGGGGACAAGACAGAAGGGCATGTAGCGGTTAACAGCCAATGACAGAAGCACGCAAGAAAGTCCATGGAGTCTGCAGGAGGCAACGGAGTTTGCAGGAGGCTTCAGCTGATGCTTGTGATGGGGGAGTGAGGTGAGGCATTGGGATAGGGCAGGGCTGGAGGGACAGAAGACACAGCTAGGAGACTGGGCCGGTGGGGAAGGTCTGAGTCTGTTGAACAGCCATAACAGGAGAGTGTGGACCAGGTCTGCACAGAGGCTCAGCGGGGCAATTTTCTCTCTGGATCTGGTTCTGTAGTGGGGCTGGGGGAAATACAGGGACCATTGGGGTTGCAGCTCCATGGTGTGGTGAAGCTCCAACTGGGAGGTAACATGTGAGGGGAGGGTTGGGGCTGGGACCCTGAAGATGGAGCAGGGAAACTGACTATCTGCAGCCAAGTGAGTGGACTCAGACTGGATGTGGGCTGGAGGGAGGGGCTGTGTGGGGTCTCTCTCTCCCTTGTGGTTGAGGCAGCTGAAGCTCACGACAGGAAGGGGAGGCTTTGCTGCCCATCCAGCACCAGCTCCTAGGTGTTGTAGGTTTTGGAAACTTCTAATAGCTGGGAACACCAGTTTTCCAGGCCTGTGGCACATGATGCCCTTAGATTCAGCCGCATCGCATAACTAAGACTGGAAGTTGGAGACCCAGAGGAACGAGCTGGTACCCTAAGGGCTCCTTGCATCATTTCTGGTGGTGATAGCCTTTGCTTTGATGTCCAGGTAGAAGAGTGGTGATGCCCAGGTAGAAAGCTGGGTGAACAATGTTATCTCTAGGCCAATATCCACAAGGCTAGCCTCAAGGGAGGACAGTTGACATCTGACCCCAGGGAGCATGTGGTGTGGTAAGAAGAGAATCCTTTCCTGGTCATGCCTAGCATCTGCCAACAAAAGCTGGGCAGGAGCACACTAAACTGACCCTGCTCAGCTCCCCCTCTGGCCCATATCCACTGCTGTTATGTCCAGGTCAGGAACTCAGTGCTACCGTTGCTACCAGGACAACAGTCTGGCCTCAAGAAAGTCACGAAGGGAATCATAGAAGGAGGATGGGTGATTTCAATCACTGGTCCAAATCTTGGGACACTCCTTATTTCTGGAGCTGGACCTGACCCCTATTTTAGGAACAGGCCAGTCCACATTGGAAGATGGGCATGGGGGTCTTCCAGAATCTCCAGAGTACCCCAAAGAAAGCTCGTCTCTACCTTTTGGTGTTTGGGAGGAGGAAAAGGCGGGAGAGGTACTAGGATGGAGAATCAGGAACAGTGAAACACCCCAGGTTAAGAGGTCACTTCCTTTCTTAGATTGTCCATTTGGACTGGTGCTTAAACAGGAAGGAAGTGCAAAGCAGCCTCTTCCATACAGGCAGAGGGTACTAGTCCCTATAAGAGCTGTGACAGAGGCTAATTTGAAAGGTGAGCCCCACACAGATTCTTATCCAGGGATAGAGGGTTGGACTAGCCTGTGTGCCTCTCTGGGTAGTCTCTACATCCTTCCTGCGGGTTAAAGAAGGCAATTTGGTGTGGGTACCACCCTGATCCCTCACTGAACACAACTCACTCTTAGGTCACTAAGGATATTCTTTACATCAAAGACAGTTGAAAAGTGTATACAGATGTCCCCCGCTGGGGGTCACTGCTCTGCAGCAACTTGCCATGTGGAGGTTTCCCTGTCCCCATACAGGTTCAGGATCAGTGTCTTTGTTAGGTTACTATTTCTCTGATGAAACACCATGACCAAAACAACTTGGGGAGGAAAGATGTTTGTTTCACTCACGATTCCATATGACTGTTCATCCTCAAAAGTAGTGGGGGCAGGAACCTGGAGGCAGGTGCTGATGCAGAGGTCATGGAGGAATGCTGCTTACTGGCTTGCTCCCCACGGCTTGCTCAGCCTGCTTATTTATAGGACTCAGGACTACTTGGCCAGGGTAACACCACCCATAATGGGCTGGCCCTCACCCATCAATCACTAATTAAGAAAAAGCCTTATAGGCCTGCCTACAATCTGATCTTTGAGAAGAGAATGCCTACTTGAGGTTCCCTCCTCTCAAATGATGTTAGCTTGTATCAAGATGATGTAAAACTAGCCAGTACAAGCAGAGAGATTCAGGCTCAGGCTCTCTAACACTCTCTACCATGCTCCCAGGGGTTGCGGGGGTCTCCAGATGGTGACTGTGGGTTCACAGCCTCCCCGGCTTTTCTTGTGTAGAGAGCTGGTTGCAGTGATGTCACAGTGCGGAGCTCCCTGCTAGTCACAGGGCACGCCCGCAGTCCAGTGCTTGGAAAGAGGAACCTGCCACTGGTTTGCATGATTCTGGCATACACTGGCAATTTCCCAAGGGCATTTCAGCCAAGCCACCAGTTAGTTGGAGCAGAGATCTGGGCTCTGCTGAGGAAACCACAGAGCGGACCGTGGCCTGCTTTCAGTTCTCCTTTGTTGGTTCTTTTGAAATGTTTTTTATTGAAAGAGTTTGTGGAGAAATTGCAAAATTAAAGTGCTTGAGAAAGAAGCAAGAACTTGCTTGTTCAACTCACTAATCAAGTGTGGAAATTCCTAGATGGCCTCTTGAGTATAGATCAATCATGGTTTGTGTGGGACTGGAGGATTTCCTAGATTAAGGAGCCCTCAACAAGTGGGTCAGCCTTTTCTAGTGTAAGCATTGCCTTCCCACAAAGCTCAACGGACGTGCTGACCAGCCAATCAGAGCCTGTTTTTGTTTGTTTGTTTGTTTTTAAACATGCAGTGCCTCCAGTTCACAGGACAGGATGAAGACCACACCAGGTACTCTCTGGCTTGCAAGGAGCAGGTCTCTAAAGAGCCTGGCAAGGACTGTGTTTCTCTCTCTCTCTCTCTCTGACTCTCTGTCTCTCTCTGTCTCTCTCTGTCTCTCTGTCTGTCTGTCTCTCTGTCTGTCTGTCTCTCTCTGTCTGTCTCTGTCTGTCTCTGTCTGTCTCTCTCTGTCTCTCTGTCTCTCTCTCTCTCTTTCTCTCTCTCTCTCTCTGTGTGTGTGTGTGTGTGTGTGTGTGTGTGTGTGTGTGTGTGTGCAATCATGCATTCATAAGCCTGCAAGCCCGCCTACCTATCCCCAGAATGACAGGGTGAGAGGGCCAGAAGGATGGAGGGAACACCATGTGACTAGGCCTATGTCGTAGCCTATGCCCACTCCACAGGGCAGGGAGCCAGCACCTTAGAGATGACTATAGGGAAGAAGAAGGCCGAGGAAAAGGCATTTCCATACCATAAATGTTTAATTTCACCTGTGTTTCTCCCATGCCGCGCATACTGGGATGAATCTTATACATTCTGCCCATGTCTCAGTATCCTTCAGCAAGGTTAATCCTGTCCTAATGCGAGTTTAAAAAATTAAATCCACTTCGGTGAGCAAATGCCCTGTGCAGCCTCATCCCGATCTCTTACCCAGAGTGAATATGTTTGTGTTATGACTCTGAAAACCGAGCTCCAGGGCAGATGGCACACAGGGTCCACACAGCTCCACGCAGCTCCACGCTCTCCGTCCCTGCCTCCACTGTGCTTGGCTCATGCATTATATATGAAAGCCCTGTTCCACTCCTGCCACAGTGCAGGCATGCGGGCAGGGACCTGTCAGCATGCTTAAATCAAGAGCAAGGCGGATTGTGTTCTGGGCCCCAGGAACAAAAGGCTGTAGACAGATTTGGGTTTTTAAGAACAACTAGGTTAACTCAGGTGGGGACAGACTCTTGGATCTGGTTTGTTCACAAGCTTTAAAAACACGGCGAACTAAGCAAGAACAATCACAAAGACAGAACAAAACCTCAGGAAAAGTGTCAGCCTTGCCTGTCTGATTTGTCGTGCCTGGGTTTCAGAAGGTGACTGTGACCTTCATCCCAGGTGGAGCTGGAAGAGGATCTCCTGAATCTGTTTGTGCCATACTTCCCTAGGGCTTGTAGACTCGATTAAGATATTACAGGACTTGGGGAGCAGAGTTCCTCCACAGTGCTCTGTCTTGGTTTGTGTCTTCCAGCAAGCAGCCCAGGGCAGACTCGCATGTCCTAGGGATGCAGGAATGGTGTGAAGAGATGCCCTGTCTCGGGAGATATAAATTCCAATTTTCTGTGACACAGACTATTATGCAGCAAGCACTGGTCATCTGTCTTCGAGGGCCTGGCAGGTGCTTTGTGCCCCATTATTATCTCTGGGAAATTAAAACAGTCCATGGGTGAGGAATGCTTCCTGCGGAGCCCCAGGTGGCTCTGTCTCATGGCCCAGGCTGACCTCAGCTACCACCACTGCAGTGTTGCTTCTCAGAGGCTGGGACTGCCTGATATCCTCCCTCACCTGCTCTGCCCCCCACCCCAGGGCTGCCAAACACTTCCTAATACCACGTAGCTAGAAAGTGGCTTTCCCAAGACAGGGTCACAGCAGCTTGGGCTCCTGACAAAGGAAGGTAAAAGAAAGGGAACTGACAAGAGGAAAGGAGGGAGAGGGGGAAGGAGGAAGAGAGAGAAAGGAGAAAGAAGGGAGAGAGGGGGGAGAAGAGAAAGGAGACAGAAGGCAAGGACTCCTCCCACCCTGTAACCCTGGGCAAAAGGCAACACTCCCTTCAATTCGTCATTGTAGGAACTGGAAAGATGTCTTAGTCAGTAGAGGACTTGCCTGCAAAACATGAGGACCTGAATTCAATCCTCAAAACCAGAGAGAGAGAGAGAGAGAGAGAGAGAGAGAGAGAGAGAGAGCTGGGTGATGTGCTACATGCTTATAATCCCAAACATAATCAATATGAAGACCAGCAGCTTCCTGGGGCTCACTAGTTAGTCAGCCCAGCCTAACTGGAAAGCTTCAGGCAAAATCCAAGATGATGGCCCACACGGATGCTTGGCGGGTAAAGGTACTCGCGACCAAATAGGACAACCTGACTTCAATCCTGGACCCACACGATAGAAGGAGAGAACCAGCCAATGTCCACTAATTGTCTTCTGACCTCCATAGGAATGACATGTGAGTGCAGACACATATTGTGTGCATGCACACACACACACACACACAATTAAAAAATTAAAACAACCAAACAGAGGCTGGGCATTGTGCGCACGTCTTTAATCTCAGCAACCAGGAGGCAGAGACAGATGGTTCTCTATTCTACAAATCAAGCTCCACGCAGCCCAGAGTACATAGTGAGTCAGACCCTTTCTCAAAACAAAGAAACAAAACCCAAACTAAGTAAACAAAAAAGAAACAGAAAACAAGGTAAACAGAGAGTGTGAAATGACAGCTGGACCAGACCTCCAGCGTATACATGTTCGTGAATACTTGTGCACACATACCCATACATACATGAACACACACACGCACTGCTTAAGGACCTCTGACTTGTATCCCTGGATCTGAAGGTGGCCTTTTTATCCACGTCTCCCCAGTCCCTTTATCTTTTGACAGCTTTATTAATAGACTCTACACACCACGGAATTCACCCGTTTGAAGTGTTCGATTCAGCGGGGTTTTGTATTTTTTAAGAGTCATGTGTCATCGACATATTCTACAGTTCTATAATAACTTGGAAAATTCTCATCACCTAAAAGACAACCCCAGACCCATTGTCCCCACGCCCTCTCTTCTGCCCCAGGCTCTGACAACTACTATGTATCTTCTCTGTGAACCTGCCTGTTCTGGGGGCACATGAAGGGGCTTATACAGTGTGGTCTGGCCCTCCCGTTCTGGAAGTTCATCCACAGTGTGATATAAACCGGAACTTCAGTCCTCTGGATAGCCGAGGGCGTGCTGATGGACGGCTTGTGTTGTTTGTTCATTCACCAGCTGAGGGACATGCATCTGCTTCCGCCTTTGGGCCCTCATGATCTTACAGCTGCGAAGGGATGAATCTGTGGACACACACAGCCCCAGTACTTTCAGATTGCCACCTGGGAGCCAAGGTTCTGGGTCATGTGACAACTCTGAGTGTGTTTCACAACAGCTGATTACCGACCTTTGAGCTTGTCTGCAGGGGCCAAGGGGAAGAGCGTGGGATGTGGAGCACCAGGAAGGATCTCAGTGGGGTGGGGACAGACAGGCTTGAGGACCTTTGAGATGAATGACCCTCAGCCAGAGATGATGGAACGAAAAGATCTCATGATGTTTAATGATGGCCCCAGCAGAGAGGTGACTGTGGAGGGAGGGAGAATGGGGAAGTTGGTGACTCCAGAACCCAGGGGTGGGGAGGGCCAATTAAATCCACTGGCGGGAAGGGCGGGGTGAATGGCCTAAGGCTGGGGAGAAGTACCCCACCGGCATAGACACCTCTGAAATGGTTCAAGGAATTCTTTTCCTCCCAAACAGGAATTGTCCCACACTGGATGGTGAAAGGACCTTCAGTCCCTTTCTTGAGCTCTGAATTTGGCAGATTTCCTCTGTATCCCAGAAGGGTGGAAGGCAGATGTCCTCACAGGGGACACAGCTATCCTGGTAGCTCAGAGATGGAGCAATGCAAAGGTCCCTCCCACCGCCTTCCGGGCTTCATGGGGGTGTGTGTCCCTAGGAGAGGGACAGGGGAAAGTCCAGGTACTCTGGAGAAGAGGGCCATACATGGTGTAGTGGCTAGGTGGCTGCCTCAGTTGTGATCCTGGGAAGGGAGGCTGAGGAAGCCATCTCCCCTAGAACCTTCAGAGCAGCCCCAGCCCTGTGTCCTAGCTGGAAGCGCCCTTCCCCCCTGTCCGCTTATGCCACAGCCCAGCAAATAAGGAACTATTCATTACATCTTTCAAGGTTTTTTGTTCCATCAGCAAGGTGGTCACAGTCAGGCTGTGTGGGCATGGTCCCTACAGAAGGCACACTCTCTCTGTCCAATTCCCTCTCTTCTGGCTTCTGCACTAGCACTGGGAGCCAGAGAAGGTTATAGTGCTTGGTTGATCTCCTAGAAGTGAGGGTATAGAAAGGGTCTCTGGGCCCTCCATACCCCAAGCTTCCTGTGAATGGTTGGTCTGGAGCTTCAGCAGGAGGCAATAAGGCTGACCTTGACACCTGTGCTGGCTCTTCTTGCTCTGACCTTCCTTTAGTGAACCAAAACATCCATTCACCAAAGCCCAAGAAACTTTAATACGGCCCTACCCAACCTCCCAGGTGAAGTTCCATGAGTTCCACGCACCAGGTTTCTCTGGGAGGCTGGAGTCTTCTTTCTATCTACTTCACCACTAACCACATGCTTTAATCCCACTGCTCAGGTCCCTCCCTACTCATAAACTTTGCACAAACACAATTTAACTATAAATGTTCTTTTTGTGTATGTGTGCATGTATGGTGTGTGGTGTGGAGTGTATGCCTGTGCCCGAGTGCATGCGGTGTACTTACATGTTTACATGTGCTTGTGTGTGCACGCATGTGTGTAGAGGCTAGAGGTCCTCCTAATGGCTCTCCATCTCACTTTTTGAGAGAAGGTTACAGATGCACCCTACCAAACCTGACTTTTATGCAGATGCTGGGGATTTGAACTCGGGTCCTCACACTTAGCCTGTACCCAACATTCTTTTAATTCGTGTTTCTTTCATTTAGTGCTTGGTCGTTTGTGAATTCCAGCAAGCTTCCGCAGAAGCTGTGATGGCTTTATGCCATGGCTGTACAAACTTCCTCAGTATGAGACCCCCTACAGAGTAGTGACCATTCTGCAACAGGTGGATCTTTTGTCTTCCTGTGGGTCCCAGCATCTCCCTGCTGAGCTACCCGTGGCTGGATGCTGAGTTTACTGGTCACAAAGAATTGTGGACATCATGCCAAGGGGCTTTCAGATGTGTTTATACCATGTGCACCCTCTGTGATAGTGGATGAGGGTCCCCAGTTCTCATGCAGTCTCACCAAAAACCCTATGTAGTTTGCTTTTTTGAAAAAATTTGTGCTAGATTGAATGGATGGTTGGTGTCTAGTGATGTTAAGGGTACTGCTCCGGTCACCTGAGCTGTGTGTGCTTTGCTGCGTCTACTGGAATGAAGCATCTGTGCTTATAAGTATCTCTTGGGGTTACTGGTCCACTTTCCAGAGGAGGGTGGCTCCCAGGAAGCCCTCTTACAACAAAGCAAGCCCTCTACCATGCGTGCATTGACGTGTTTCAAGTTTGTCTTCCCTCACACCTTGGTGTAGTTTGAAAAACAAATGCTGTTCTCCATGGTTCACCCTAGTTTCTAAACTTTCCCTTTGTGCCTAACAATTTTCTATCCCATATAAGACATCAGTGAAGCTGTTTGATAACGTATAATATGATCTAACTAGATTTTACCATTCATGTTAGGGTTTACAGTTTTCCCAACATTGATTTTATTTTGTACGATTGGATTCAACTCTCCCTTCTTGTTTTTCTATACACACAGTCAGTCGTTTGGAGAATTTATTCAAAGTTTTCACTCCTTGTTTCTCTATAGAGCCTCCACTGGCACAGATCAAAGGGTGGGACACACCCTGCTTTGTTGCTGGGCCCATTGCTGGCCCTACTGTCTGACTGCAAAGCCCTAAGTCAAGAGCATCCTGTCTGAGTTACTGCTGGTTTTAGGAATGCTTTGGTGCCAGGCAGAGCAGACCAGTGTCTCCTGGTCCTGCTCATGAGTATCATGGCTTTTCTGAACATTTTAAGTCCATCTTGTCCAATGTATGCTGGGAGAGCTAACTGATGGTATATGTAGTGGACACGTAGCTCACTCAGGGGACACGTGGCATGGGCACCCTGATCCATCAATGCAGAACAGACTTACATGAATACAGTCCTCCAAGATCCTGGTCTTAGTGAGGACTCTGGATTCCTGTTTCAGAGGATGCTCTCAGGCATTCGCTATGAGGGTGTAGCTTTGGCACCTGTGACTTCTGTGTTCCATGTCCTGGGTTCTTGTTACTGGTTCTTGGACCTGTTGCTTTTCCTCCCTTCGAGCATGGTTGTCTCCCATCCTTTTCTGACATTTACTTACACACACACACACACACACACACACACACACACACACACACACACACTTTGTAGAGGGCCAGGCATATGACTCAACAGGCAAAAATACTTACTGCACGAGCCTGACCACTTGAATTTGCCGTCCATTACCCACTGGGAGCAGTGAGTGGCCGCACATGAGACCTCAGCTCTTCTTTGGAGAGCCTGGAGATGGAGACGGGAGAACTGGTCAGAAGCTCGGGCCAGCTCACCTAAAGTACACCATGCACAAATATCAGGAAAGGGCCTCAGAAATAAGGTAGGAAAAGGGAGCCGACTCCCGTAAGTTGTCACCCCAATACACACACACACACACACACACACACACACACACACACACACACACTATAAAAATCTTGTGAAGCCCATCAGGCAGGCACGAGCAACCTGGGAAGACCCCGAGACATTTCTCAATCTTAGCCTTCTCCCTGGCACACACCTCCTCAAAGGCAGTTTGCAGCAGTGCTGAGGGAGCTCACCCTGCTTCTAGGTTGGAGCCTTTCTGGATCCCAAACACAAACTCTTCCTAGTCCTTGGCACTGACCTTTGGCCTTTAGCACTGCACAGC
Source organism: Microtus ochrogaster (assembly GCF_000317375.1). NCBI lineage: Eukaryota > Metazoa > Chordata > Mammalia > Rodentia > Cricetidae > Microtus > Microtus ochrogaster. Next base: position 49,084,447 of record NC_022011.1, read on the forward strand.
TGTGCAGTTAGCTTTTGAGTTTGATAAATTCTCATGGCAATAAAAGAAACTGGAAGCCTTATTTTCTTTCTTCAAAATTTATGTTCCCAGAACTTAGTGGTTGTGGTTGCAAGTCTGTGACCTTTTGCTGTTTGCCCCCAGTAGGATCGACAGTCCTGAATATCCAGATTGCCATTGCCAGAGGTCAGTGTTTCCCACACAGCCAAATGTAAAATATTTGACTGTAGCAGAACCTGGATATATTTGTCTCTTTTACATTACTGACAGAGCAAAGAACAGATGATTCATAAATAAGTGAGTTTTGTTTATGCTCGTGGCTCTGGGCATGCAAATTCCAGGTCTGCATCTGGCGATGATTCTCTTGCTGGCAATGGTGACACAGGTCCCTGGTGAAAGGCAGGAATGCTTGTGAGTGTTTATGCATATGTATATGTATACTTGTGTGCATGCATGAATATATATACATGTACCAATGAACACACATGTATGTATTACTATGTGCATGTGTGTGCATGCATTACTATTTATAAACATGCACCCGTGAATATACATATGTGTATTACATGTACATATTGCACACATACATGTGCTCATGCATGTGTATGCACTTGCATGAAGGTATATGCACACACATGGGTGCAAACACGTAGGTGTATGGATATGCACACATGTGTGTCCTGGTCCTCCCTCTTCCTATAGAACCATCAGGACTGACTGTGGAACTTACTGTCTGACAACTTTACTATGTGGTTTAAGTGAGATGTCCCCCCATAGTCTCAGGCATTTGAATATTTGGTCCTCAGTTGGTGGAATTGCTTAGGTGGATTAGGATTATGGCCTTCCTAGAGGAAGTATGTCACTGGGAGAGGACTTTGAGGTTAAACCTGCCATCTCCAGTGCCCTCTCTCTGCTTTCCTATTTGCCCTTTGAGACATGAGTCTTGACTGCTGCCCCCGCTGCCTCCCACCTGCTACCTCTGATCTTCCATTATGGGCTCCAAACCTCTGGAACATAAGCCCCAAATAAACGCTTTCTTCTCTTTGTTGTCTTGGCTGTGGTGTTGTATCACAGCAATAGCAAAGTAACCAACACACTGACCTCGTCTTAACTGCCCCAGAGGCCCCACCTCCCAACACTGCAGTGGAATCAAACGCCTATGATCTTCAAACCACGGCATCTACAGTCTTCACAAGCCATATCTCAGCAGCCTTTCCCACTACAGACGGTACTGGTGACATCTCCCCCGGTGACTGTGTGGAAGGAGTTGTGCCAGCAGAGGCAGCTGGCATATGGGGTCCAAAGACTTACTCCCTCTCTCTGACTTGACCAAACCCCAGGTGAACATCCATCCTGAACCAACTAGTTGACACAATGAAGCTTGCCTGCCGGGCCTCAGCCCTGTGCTCTCTGGCTCAGGGGTGCTGGGAGATTCAGAAAGAAGCCTGCTTACGCTTGTACAATGGTGCTGTCTAGAACTGCGCACCACACTCAGCAATGGTGCTCCAGCACACACCCCATATTTTCCCAGGCTTCTTAACTCTGTCCCTGCGTCTGTCTACCTTGGCACAAGCAGTACAGCTGGACTCTACTTTGCACAGTGACCCAGGGAAATAGTTGTTCCTTGAAACCCCATCCTCTGACATCATCAGACATCCATATCATTCAGCTGAACAGCCACTGTCAGCTTAGGCTGAGCCTGCAGGGTACAGAACTCAAAACACAGAATTTCGCCTGAAGGCAGGGAGACCAGAGTGGAGGGACAAGAGGTGTCTTCACCTGTGGGTGTGATGAGCGGCCCCCCGGTCCACTGGATCTCTGACAGAATAGAGTCCAGTGTCTGATCCTTGCAGGCTGTGGGATCTACTTGTAAATGTCATGCAAGTTCTTCTACCTTGGTAGCTGGTAACAAGGCAGCGGTACAAGTGTACTTCGGGTGTCACAGGTGCTTAGAACTTCTTTTCCTGTCCACATCAAATCTCCAGTGACCAGCTCACTCCTGACTGTCCTGGTGACTGGCTCCAGAGTCCTATCTAACCACAGATGATTTAGAGCCTTATGGGAAACAAGAAAAGTAAATGGGGTTATGCTTGACTTAAGCCAGCAAGGCAGGTCCTTTGCAAATAGAAGTGACCCTGAGCTGGGCTCAGATGCTTCTGCAGAGGAAGTGAGCCTCGGGAGGCCTCACTGGAAGAACAGACATACCCTTGGAACAATTTCATGCCTCTTGTGCAACCACGGGCCTCCAGGAAGTGATTATCTCCTGGGGATTGGGACACTTGGAGCCCAAGGTGGGGAGCTGGGGCTCCTGCTTTATAAGAGCGGGGTGCCTCTGCAAAGCTATAGAGAAGACTGGGAGCTGATCAGTTACCATGGCCCTGGACACTGCTACCCTCTTCATCGTGACCCTGTCCATCAAAGGCCTGCTCACTCATGCTGCTGACACCTGCCCTGGTAAGATGGACTCTAAGCCCCTGAATGCAGGTAACTACTTAGTGTCCAGGTGCCTGCCTCTTCTGAGAAGCTCCTGCCAGCTCAGTGTCACCCTCTGAAGACAGACTGGAAGTGACCAGCACCAGGTCAGGTGAAGATTTTATAGCCTGGGACTGCTGACCCCGAGGCCTGCAGTCCAACCTCAGGAGCTTCACAGGAGAAGATGACACTGATGTTTTCTACCTTCTTAGGGAATTCAGAGAGAAATGCTTGGAGCCTCTAATCTGGTGGCTGGCACACACCTTGGTAACTTTGGTAAAAATGTACACCATAGTCTCATATGGTACATATAGGCAAGGACTTGGGGTCGGGAAAATCCCTGATTGGCTCTGTCCACCCTGGGGACATTGTTCCCAGGCACAGGACAGCTGTCCTAGGTGATGACATGATTAGAGAAGGGACTCAGACAGCAAGGCACAGCCCAGTCCAGGGAAAAGAGCCAGCAGGGAAACCAGACGGGAAAAGCCTACAAAGGTTCAACCCTGCACAGAGAACTACAGGCAACTGAGGGAAGATGGGAGCGGGAGAGATGGTCCTCCCCACTGAGGAACACACTGAATGACTGTCCAGTGCCGAACGGTCATCCCTGTAAACATACACACCAGTGACATCAGATGGACTCAGTTATAGTCAGGAATACATGTGTACAAACACACATATATGCATACAATAACAATTAGTGGAAAGGAAGAGACCATGGATTTGAAGGAGAGCAGGGAGGAGAGAGGTATGTGGGAGGGCTTTGGAGGGAGGAAAGGGAAGGGAAAAATGTAATTATAACCTCAAGAAAAGAAAAAAAGTTTGGCAAAAAACACACCAAAGACCCGCCCTTTTCTGATAACTCGAGTTCTACAAGGGTGTGTACTCTGCCATTACACAATTTAACAATATTTTCAAAAATGTAGCAACTTCTGTTGGGTGCCAGCTGTGCCTTGAGGCATGCATATCCCCTCCCCAGAAGACCTCTTCTAGCCCAGTCATTCCATGGTTAATCCTCAAGACTGAGAGACAATCTTATGTTGATTGAATTTCTTAGCAAGATAGATTCTTATTTTTTTTTTTTAGAAACAGTAACCATTCACGAAGTTGTCTCTAAATGCCAGAATGATGGCAAGATTTTAGTTTTCCAAAGTCATTCTCTTAGTGAGCCCCTGCCACACCCCTATTCTTTAGGGAAACCATATATTTAAATGTGTATGGGTGTTTTATCTGTAAGCCTGTGCCTGCAGATACCAGAAGATCCTCTGGAACTGGAGTTACAGGCAGTTGTGAGCTGTCATGTGGGCATGGGGAACCAAACTTGGGTCCTCTGAAAGAACGGTGCTTTTTGTTTGTTTGTTTGTTTGTGTTTGTTTTTGTTTTATCAAGACAGGGCTTCTCTGTAGCTTTGGAGCCAGTCCTAGAACTAGCTCTTGTAGACCAGGCTGGCCTTGAACTCACAGAGATCCACCTGCCTCTGCTTCCCAAGTGCTGGGATTAAAGGCATGTGCTACTACCACCTTGCTAAGAACTATGCTCTTAACAGCTGAGCCATCTCTCCAGTTCCTACAACCGCTTGGGGGCTGAGGGGACAGAGTCTCAGGGGTCTTAGGTGATCTGTCAAAGGACCACAGCACTGGTAACTGGAGGACTCATTCTTGAGCAGGCTTCCTCTACTCACGCGATAGAGCTGTATCCTGAATTCCTCTCTCACCTGCCCAGCTTCCCGGGACAAGGACAGACCTAGTCGCCATCAAAGGAATCTGACTTCTGCCCCATTTCTGCAGAGGAGGCTGGGGATTCTGGCTGTAGCCATCTACCCACATCTAATGTGGCTGAGCTGGCAGTTGGCCTCAGGGCAGGTGGCCCAAGATAAACTAATTGATGCTTGTGCTGTTCTGCAGAAGTGAAAGTCCTGGATCTGGAGGGCTCCAACAAACTCACCATCCTTCGAGGCTGCCCTGGGTTGCCTGGAGCCCTGGGACCCAAGGGAGAAGCTGGTGCCAAAGGAGATAAAGGTGTGTTCTGGAAAAGGGGGTTGTGTGGAAGGTACAGAAATAAGGGAGGGGCCCTGAGTCTGGTCTTCTGAACTTGGATGACCACCTCAGGTCCTCTCTGACTCTGGGTCTTGCACTGGGCACTGGGTACCTTTGGCACAATGGTAAATGACAGAAACTAAGTCCATCCAGTCTGGGAAGATCCAGGAGGGTTTCCCTGGACCATCTTAGGTGCCTCCTGGTCTCCTACCTATGTTTCCTTCACTTGATCACTAGAAGACATCTAGGCAATAGGCACTTTGGCATCCTCACCTGCAAGCTGGGCTATCACTTTCTTCCCCACCTGCCCCAAGTGACAGAAGAAAGGCTCAAAAGGGACCAGCTCCTCCCTGAGTTGACCTCCTGAGAGAGTGGGGCATCCTCCATCTGGGGTCTGCTTCAGAACACAGTCCCTAGAGCCCAGAACCACGACCTTAGTGCCTGTGGGGACCTTGAGCACACTTGTTCTCCCCTAGTGGGAGACAGTGGTGGTACCCATGTTTCCTAAGTCAGACTCCGATGTACACTCGGGTTCAGCAGCAGAGCTGCCTGGGTGAACGTTCCATGTCTGAACGTTCCCCAGGTGGACCCTGCTGATGATCTTCTGGGGACAGGACAAACACGGACACTTCTGATACCACTAGAAGATGCCAGGCTTAAAGCTGATGTGGGTGGCCCCAAGTCAAATCTTACTTACTTGCTCGCCTCTGTGGTCCCACTAGGGGAGGGGATTTCTGTTCCCAGAACTTTGCTGAGGGACATTGGGGAAGAGATTATCCCACGACCAGAATGGGACAGCCAGCAATGGGGAAGGGGTGTTGACCTCTTACTTTGGGCCCCACTTTCTTATAACTAAGATGCTACCAATGTGCATTGCTGATTGGAGTCAAGCGGGAACTAGTGTTCCTGGGTGCTCTGTAGGGTTAGCGGGCCTGCCGCAGTGTCCCCGCAGTGAACTTGCTTCTCCTGATGCACATGTCCATCTGTAGAGGACCAACAAGTCCACTCTGTCCATCAGGTGACGACGGGAGCCTGGCATCCTCAAGCTGCTGCAGACACCAGCAGGGCTGTGCTGGGGGCCAGTGTGATTCCCGCTATCAGAACCTGCAAGGAGGACCTTGTGACCGCCTCATAGCTTCCATTGAGCCAGGAAGCGTCTTGGCTGGGTTTCTATGGCTGTCATAGAACACCACAACTAAAAGCAGTTCGGGAAGGAAAGGGTTTATTTCATCTCACAGCCTGCAGTCTGTTATCCAGAGAAGTCAGGGCAGGAATTTAAGACGGGAACCTGGAGGCAGCGGGTGATGCAGAGGCCGTGAAGAAATGTTGCTTACTGGCTCATTTCTCAAAACTTTCTCAGCCTGTCTTCTTGGCTCCAGCACCACCAGCCCAGGAGTAACACCATCACAGTGACCTGGGCCTACCACATCAATCGCTAATCAAGAAAATGCCCCCATAGGCTTGCCTTCAGGCCAGTCTGGTAGGGACATTTTCTCATTGCTATTCTCTTTCCAAATGACTCTAATTTGTGTCAAACCAACATAAAAACTATATAGCACAGGGTCGTTGGGCACGATGCAGCCACGGCTTTCTACGTGGACACTCTGTGAGGAAGATCTGCCCTCTCCTTGTGGAGACCTATCAGGACAGCATCTCTGAAGACACATTACCTGTCTCTGTCTTCCCCTGTGAGGTCGCTGTGGCCCAGGCCTGGGTCACTCAGGTTGGACAAAGGAATAATTGAGAGCTTACTGAGAGCCTGCCCGAGGCCCCAGTACCCAGCCTACCTCTGCTCCTTCCCGAGCCACGGGTTAGGCTATACCATCCTCCATACCCTCCATAGTGAGCCTGGCTATAGTCCCAAAGGTCGCTAAGGCCATCATGACAGGGTCAGGAGTTTACCATCTAAGCAAAGACTGTCCATGGGAATGATGGTGGATACTTTACTCAGAAAGTATATTTGGATTTGCAGGAGAGAACGGCCTCCCTGGACATCCTGGGAAGGCAGGACCGATGGGGCCCAAAGGTAACAGCCTGGCAGACAGCCAAGGGGCATTAATAGGTACCTCGATCTGTCATAAAGACATGGGGGTTGGAGAAAGAGATGGGAGGCCCCAGTGCCCAACCCGCCAATGCACCCTCCCCAGCCATGTGTTAGATTATACCACCCTCTGCATCCTCCACAGCGAGCCTGGCTATAGTCCCAAAGGTCACTAAGGTCAGCATGACAGGGTCAGGATTCTGCCACCTAGGCAAAGACTGTCCATGGAGACAATGGTGGATGATTTGCTCAGAAAGTACATTTGAATTTTCAGGAGACAACGGCCTCCCTGGACAGCCTGGGAAGGCAGGACTGATGGGGCCTAAAGGTAACAGACAGCCTGGCAGACAGCCGAGGGGTGTTAAAAAGTCACCTCAGTCTGTCCACGAAGAACATGGGGGTTGGAGAAAGAGATGGGAAGGGAGCCTGCCCTACCCCAAGCCTCAGTGTCCCTTCCCTGTCATAAACAGGGGTTGCCTGCCCCCACTCTTGCTGACTCCAATTCCCCAGCTGGCCCTAAGCGGTGCCTGCCTTAGGTAACCAGCCCCTTTGGTGAGTCTCCTGATCGTCAGATGCTCTGGGCGCCAGCATCTTGTTTTCTGCTTCCCCAGGAGACCGAGGAGAAAAGGGAGCACGTGGAGAGAAAGGTGAGTCCATGTGTTTTGTCTTGGGGGTGTCCACAGCTCTATGCAGAGTGAGGTCTGCCATGCTCAGCCATTCCTAGGGAGAGGGAGGGGCTCAGTGGGTAGAGTAGGTGGCAGGCGGGCACTACGACATTCAAACCCTGAGGGCTTACATCCTAGCTCCTACCTGTGGTCTAGCTGGGTGATTAGCAAAACTGAATTGAATTTTTTCTAATTGATGCTTACTTATTATTTTTTTTTAAAAAAATTATTAAACTCTAAGACAGAACCTCATGTTTTCTTTATGATTGAGAGGGAGCTACCTTAGTTCTGAATGCCATGGACATCCCTCACCCACAAGGCCTCCTGGTTAGACACTCTGGCAGAGCATAGTCTAAGCATGCTGGGAACAAGAAGGGGGTTATCTACTCCCATTGGTATCCAAGGCCTCAACAAGGGTGTTGTCAAGGACAGTACTTACCACAGCTGCAGAGGAAAAGCCAGGCAGCTGGACCATGTACCTCAAGAGGAGGACCTAGGCGAGTCCTGGAATTACCCAGCTCATGCATTTGCGGGGACTTAGGGGTCAATGGGGATGAAGCTGATGACCACACACTTACAACCAGATTGCTTCTCTCCCCTCACAGGAGACACCGGCCTATCTCAGTCATGTGCTACAGGTGACCACATCACCTCCCCTGTCCCCGCCTCCCCTTCTGGGTCCCTGCCATGTGATGTTGGGCTTGTTGCCTACCTTCTCTGAGCATACCTTCTGGGTCCCTGCCATGTGATGTTGGGCTTGTTGCC
>NC_022011.1:49092522-49109860 GCF_000317375.1 Microtus ochrogaster
GCCTACCTTCTCTGAGCATACCTTCTGGGTCCCTGCCGTATGATGTTGGGCTTGTTGCCTACCTTCTCTGAGCATACCTTCTGGGTCCCTGCCGTGTGATGTTGGGCTTGTTGCCTACCTTCTCTGAGCATACCTTCTGGGTCCCTGCCGTGTGATGTTGGGCTTGTTGCCTACCTTCTCTGAGCATACCCGGGTTCCAGTCCCACCTTCATTCCCTGCTTCCCTCCACAGGACCTCGGGCCTGCAAGGAATTGCTCACCCGGGGCCACTTTCTTACTGGCTGGTATACCATCTACTTGTCAGATTGCAGGCCCCTGACTGTGCTGTGTGACATGGACACTGATGGTGGAGGCTGGACTGTGAGTATTGGGCTAGCCCTCAGGCACAGAATTGTCAGAACCCAAGTTCATGGCCCACAGGAAATGAGATCTGTGGGCTTCTCTGTCCCGTTGTGCCTCAGAGGGAGCCCTTTCTTCTCTGACGACAGAGAATCGAGAATGCTGGCTGGTGACCTGTGCGGGGGAGCCCATGTTGAAGGGGAGGACCAGATGGAGCCAGCACACTTCATTTCCTGCTCTGTGGCTTGGGGCACGTTGCCTACTCTCTTAGCTGCCATGTACTTGATTGTGTGGGGTTTGCGATGGCATGTATACGGCACTAGGTCCCCAGTGTTCTGGGGATCATGGGTTCCTGCTCTATTCTGAGACTTGGTCCGCCATGTTGTGGGAAGTTTGCCTGCCTCCTTGACTTCTGTGTATCTGTCCCAGGTCTTCCAGAGGAGGCTCGACGGCTCTGTGGACTTCTTTCGGGACTGGGCCTCTTACAAGCAGGGCTTCGGCAGTCAGCTGGGGGAGTTCTGGCTGGGGAATGACAACATCCACGCCCTGACCACGCAGGGTAGGCAGTGCCAGTCAGGTTGGGTAACCTTGAGACCCTGAGTGCTGGACCAGGGGGCAGAAGAGCCTCAGGTGGTTAGAAGGCACATTAACAACACCCCAGGGCATGAAATCAGTGCTGTGACCTTCCAGAGGGTGAGGGTCAGAGGATAGGACTCTCTCTAGCTGCGGGCTACTAACATCTCAGAAAACAACGGAAGAGGTGTGCAGGTAGTCTTGGGGACATCCCTTCGCAAATCTAGCTGTTAATTCATCCAGAACACCTGCCTCTGGCTCCTGTTGAAGTCCCCCTTGCCACAAAGAGTAGGCTCCCCAAAGCCCTTCTGGCCCCACTGTGGTACATAACACCAGCCCATGGTCTGTCCTGTGATCCAATGAAAACCATGTCACCTTTGTCTCCTACTCACTGCCAGGACACCTTATTATGTCTGCTCCTGTGCATCCAATTTTTGAAGGGAAAAAAATAGAAAGAAAGAAAAGAAACCTTCACATTCAGGTTCAGGCTACTGCATTTGAGGGCAGAGCCCTCTGGGAGAATTCACAGACTGAAGCATGCCAGGCCATGCCAAGGGAACACTGCCAGTGGGTTTTCAGGTACTGCCTGGAGAATAGAAGGGAGGGTGCCTAGAAATGGTGCCCCCACTCAGGCCAAAAGATGTTGGTACCTACCCAGGTGAATTCTCCGGGCCTGCCTAGTGTTCAGGGTCAAAGGTTGACTCTTCACACTCCCCCCTCCACTTCCTGCAGGAACCAGTGAGCTGCGAGTCGACCTTACAGACTTTGAGGGCAAGCACGAGTTTGCCAAGTATAGCTCCTTCCGGATCCAGGGAGAAGCCGAGAAATACAAGCTCGTCCTGGGAAATTTTGTTGGAGGTGGTGCTGGTGAGCAGCTTGGGAAGAGGCTTGAGATGGGGGCTTCTGAACCAGTCTGGGAGGAAAGGGGCCCGCTTTTTGTCTCCCCCTGGTAGCCTTGAGCTGAGTCTATGGCTCTGAGGCTAGGGTTGCCATCTGAAAAACACTAATATTTGCATCTTTATGCCAGGTGAGGACCATAGATGCAGTCTGATAGCACTCCCAAGACTGCCCAACAGCCCAGACTAAGGGCCCCACCCTGCTCCACTGCAGAGTGAGTGGGGACCACTGACTACCATACCTGATAGAGTCAGGAGATGGTCATCTCTCCCTAGGTGCTAAAGCCCCATTTTCCCATAGAAAGAGCACCTTTGGGACACTGAGTTAGTCAGACCCTTTACTGTGGACCAAAGGTGAGGAGGAACATCATGGTGGAAGCTTCTGATAGAACAAAGCCTCTCATTTTAGGGTCAACGGGAAGCAAAGAGATAGACTGAAAGGGAACACCTCTCAAAAGCATGTCTCTAGTGACCCTGACTTCCCAGAGTCACCATCTCCCTAAGGGCTACTGGGAATCTATCAGTGACTAACTCACTGATAATGTCTCAGCTCTCTTAATCCAATCACCAGAACCCCAAACACTGCTTGCCCCAATTGAACCTTCAACACACATAGTTTGTGGGGGGGAGGGGCAGTTCATCTGAACCACAGCAGCTTTTCCCAAAGGACCCTGGCCCTGTGGCTTGGGAAGTGAATCCCACGAAGTAAGTGCCCGGCTGGGTACAAGGGAGTGGCAAGATTCCCAATGTATCTCAGGGAGCTGTGGGGCGTGACCAGACCTATTTAACTGCGAAACCCACAGCTAAGTGGGGCAGGCCACTCTCTGAGGAACTTCGAAGGGGAGCATGGCGTCATGGACCAGGAGGAGGGGTCATATCTGTCATTATACTCTTTCCCAAGGCTTGCACAGATGGGTCCTTCACCTGGACCTGAACTGATGAATTCTCCAGCTGAGGATAGGCAAGACACAGGCAGGGCCGTCTAGTGGATGTCTAGCATCTATCTACATGATGCATGTTCTTTCTGAACAGGTGACTCTCTGACTATCCAAAACAACCAATTCTTCTCTACCAAAGACCAAGACAATGACCAGGATTCTTCCAGCTGTGCGCAGCGATTCCACGGAGCCTGGTGGTACTCGGATTGTCACGCTTCCAATCTCAATGGCCTCTATCTCGGGGGTCCCCATAAGAGCTACGCAGACGGTGTCAATTGGAAGTCATGGAGAGGGTACAACTATAGCTACAAGGTTTCTGAGATGAAGATACGCCTCACCTAGCTGCCCACACAGGGACGTCCTTCTGTCATCATCGCCAGCTAAGGAAGGAGCATGCCCACCCTGTCCAGCTCTGCCCTTTACCCACAGCCCATACAGCCCGTGACCTCCAGGACAGCCTTCCTCACACACCTGCATTTTCATCTCAAAAGAAAAATTGCCTTTCCAAAAACTGCTTGTTCTCCAACAGACTTGTGCCTGTGAACTTTCCATGTTACCTTTGAGTATTTCTTCGCATCTGTATCATCCAGCACAGCTGTCTATGACCTTGACAGTCAGGAAGAGTTGCAAAGTCCATTTATAAATGCGGAGGAAACAACCAATGTCTGCTTCCGTAGGGTCATCTGCCTCTGACCCCCAGCTTTGCTATTATCATAAGTGCCCTGTCCCCATCCCAGCCCCGTGTCCCCTTATAGCTCACTGACAGCAATTAACATGACCATTAAAAAGTCACGTAGAGCTAGGAAACATTCATAAGAGGTTGGGAACATGCAGAACCCTTTCTTGCTATGCAAATGTTTCTGTGAGACAGTAGCTTCGCACGAATTGCAGATATGGGGAGCACTGATCACAGGGCTGGCAGTACCGGGGAAGATGAAGAGGGGCCCGATCACCCAGGGCACATCTCATCTCCAGAACCTCAGTTCTAATTGAGGGGGTTTCTGGGGTCGAGGAGAGGTACTCCTCACACACTAGGGCTAGTGTCTCCCTGGGACTCAGGAAGTCTGAACAGGAGGACGATCTCAGTGGTATGCCCTGCTTCATTCAAACGAGCCCATCTGCTTATCAGGCACAAAGGAAGGAAATAAGGACCCAGGAGAATACAATCTCTCTACAAACTCACGTTTAGCCCCACACCTCTGCTTCAACTGTCACCCACACATTTAGTGGCTTAAAAGAACAGGATCTGTTACCCACAGTTCCCAAGATAATAAGTCTTGTAGAGGTCCAGCTGGCCAAAGTCAAGACACTGGTGTGCTTTCCTCTTGATGCCTGGCTTGGAGCTTGGCTCCCACCCCCTCCAGCTTCCTGGGTACCCTAACTTCCTGGGCCATCGTTTCTTTGTCCAGCTTCCGAGCCAGCAGCCGTGTCTCAATCTGATCTACTGCTGTTCGTCACCTGGAATGGGTCTCCATTTTTAACTGGAGTTAGATATGGTCAGCTTAGACCTGCCCCACAGGTCTCGAGAAATCACATAGTCAAGTTGCTTCCTGAAACTGTTTACAGGTTCTGGGCATCAGGCAAAAAAATCTTTAGCAGAGAACGTATTACCCTGCCCACAACATCCTATTAGAAACAAAATAAAGCCGGGCGATGGTGGTGCATGCCTTTAATCCCAGCACTCGGGAGGCAGAGGCAGGCGGATCTCTGTGAGTTCGAGACCAGCCTGGTCTGGTCTACAGAGCTAGTTCCAGGACAGGCTCCAAAGCCACAGAGAAACCCTGTCTCGAAAAAAAAAAAAAAAACCAAAAAAAAAAAAAGAAACAAAATAAAACAAAGCAGGACTAGGGACACACCTCAGTTTGTTGGGTACTTGACTAACATGCAAGTGCTGGATTTGGTTCCCAGAATTGCACAACCTGGATGTGGTGGTGCACACTCTAATCCTAGCATTCAGGGGATGGAGGCAGAAAGATCAGAAGTTCAAGGCCATCTCAGGTTTGAAGCCTGTCTTTGATACATGAGCCCCTATCTCAAGAAAATAACCCAATAACAGCAACAGAAACCAAACAGCACAATTTAATAATAACAGTAAAAATACCCGCAGCGGGTCAGTGAAAACTAGTATTTGGGCTGAAGATGGAGCTTGGTGGTAGAGCCCTTGACCAGCATGCACAGGCACTGAGTTCGAAAGGCAGCATTGAACAAAACAAAGAAAGCATGAGATTTGAGCAACTGTCTCATGAAATTGATTCCGATGCATTTGGTGAAAGGATCCAAATAATTTAGACTTCTAAAAACACTCTCATATTTGTAAAAAGAGAGAAAGAAAAGGTTCAATTTACTTATAAAAATTGTATCTATCAGAGAGATGCAAATCATAACAAAATGAGGTGCTAATACAGACTACAGCTCTAAATGAGCAAGACCAAGTTTAGGGGACAAAGGGTCTACTCACCAGTAGTGGCAACCCGAAGGCTATGGCCAATATGAAAACAATGAGCATTCGTTGATGCCGTGGAAGGGCCTCAGTCATGATCATACTACATGCCTCATACCTACAGGGCGCCCTTCATGGCATGGAGGCACCAGTGTGGCTGCAGGAGGCATGGCCCAGGAGCTAAAGACTCTCAGGACAGAGTGAATCCCAATGCTCACCACAAGGACAATGTGCCTAGAAAATCACAAAGACAGCAGCCCACAGAGTTCTCCTCAGCAGCTGTCTGCACAGCAGGGGTGGGAGTCACCTTTATCATAGATATACACTTTAGTTGATTATTAATGTGTGCATGCATGTATATGCATGTGTGTGCATGAGTGTATGCACCTGTGTATGCAGGTGCTTACCGAGGACAGAAGACGGCATTGGATCCCTGGGAGCTGGAGTTACATGCATTCATGATTTATACAGCTTGTTACACGGGTGCTAGAACCCAACCCCTGTGCTCGTCCTCATCATTGCACAGCCCAAGTTCCCAATCTTGAAGCTACCTCTCTAGCCCCGCATATAGCTGTTTGTCAAAATGCAGTTCTTCTGGTGATAAATCCCACATTTGTTATCCATAAGTGTGTTTAATTTGCCCCATTTTATTTTCATTTATATTTATTTAGTGTGTGTACGTGTGTGGGAGCAGTAACATGCATGCCAATTCAGAGGTCAATCTGAATTGTGCTATCCTCAGTCATCATGCAGTTTATCTGTCTATCTAACATCTATCTATGTATCTATCATCTATGTATGTATGTATGTATCTATCATCTATCTATCTATCTATCTATCTATCTATCTATCTATCTATCATCTATTTATCATCTAACAACTATCTATGTATCTATCATCTATCTAACATCTATCTATCTATCTATCTATCATCTATCTAACATCTATCTTTCTATCAATCATCTATCTATCTAACATCTATCTATCTATCTATTATCTATCTATCTAAAATCTATCTATCTTCTGTTTATTTGAGACAAGATTAGTCGCTATGATTCGGGGCTTGCTGGTTAGTCAAACTGGCTGTCCAGTGAACTTCAGGAATTCTGTCCCTGCTTCCCCAGCACTGAGATTACAGCTATACACTACTACGCTCACTTAGAAATTATTTTCAGATTTATTTATCTTACTATTTTATGTGTATGAATGTTTCGTCTGTATGTATGTCTGTATACCGCATGTGTCTGGAAAAGGGGCATTAGTTCCCCTGGGACTGGAGTTACAGATGGTTGTGAGCTACCATATGGGTGCTGGGAATTGAACTTGGGTCCTCCACAAAAGCATCAAGTGCTCTTAATTGCTGAGCCATCTCTCCAGCCCAAGTACTGACTTTTTATATGAGTTCCAAATGTCAAACTTAATCTTTGTGTTTTTTTAAAAAACATATTTTTATTGATTCTTTGAGAATTTCACATCATGCACCCCAATCCCACTTATCTTCCTGTTCCTCCATATCTTTCTCTTAGTGTCACTCCCAAAGGAAAACTAAAAAAGAAATAATAAAAATCAAGATTAAAAAAAGGACAAAAGAAAAATTTGAAAAATTTAAAAGTACAAATAATATCTATATCAATTAAAAACAAGCAAGCCAACAAACAAAACAAACCCCACGTTGACCCTCTCCTCCTTCTTGCCCCCCTCCACCTCCTCTTCATTTGTCTTAGCGGCATTGGGTGCAGCTGTGTAGACCCTTCTATCCAAACAGCTTTACTTGCAAATGCTCACTGTGCAATGTGTTGTTGGTCAGGTTCAAGGCCTCTGGCTTCTGGTACACCATCAATGCTGGACCCTCGTGGAAATTCCTCAGATAGCCTGCTCCTGCCCTGAGTCAGGGAGATCCTGCGGCTATGGTTCTGTAGGACCGACCCCTCGACACACCCCAGCAGGTCATAGATGGGGTAGATATTGGGGTATGACAGCTCAAAATCATGGATCTGTATGTGGGAGGCTGCTGAGTTGGTCAGTCCAGGCCTTTGGGACCACTCCCATTAGGTGAAGAATGAGGCCAGCTTTCCATGTGTGGGGGCCAACTCTTTGTTTAGGGGCAGGGCCAGCTTTCCCACCGCAGTCATTGTTTCCAGGACTGGTGAAGGGCATGGTTAGCTCATCCAGACCCTCCTACTTCAACACATGGTTCAATACATGGTTTGCATGGGCCCCTGGGGTAACATGAGCAACAGACATCAATACAGCTCCCCAGATGTGTCAGCATCACGGACCCAGACATAGCCATCAGCTGTAGCCTAGGCCCAGATGTCACTATAACCCTGCAGGGCAATGTAGGCCTTTTGGATCAGCATGGGCCCAGCAGCAGTGTGGTCCCTGAACTCCAGTATGATCTCAGGTAGTGTCCCAGACCCTGAGCAGTTGCACCCTGATGGCAACAGGAGCCATGGACCTCAACACAGATGTTGGCTGCAATAGAGCCACAGACTTAGACACCCCTTGACCCTCCACCACAGCTCGGGCCAAGGTCAACATGGCCCTGGGTAGAAGCAAAGGCCCCCCTGATCTGTATGGTATGATGGCAGCATACTCCTCAGGCATCAACATGGTCTCTGGTGTTGACCCGTACCCCAGGCATCTGCACAGCCTTCAGTGGTAAACAAAAGTCACTAACATTCACATAGACCTTGTCTGCGGCAGGGCCATGGACCCAGACATGGCCCCTGACAGCAGCGTGGGTCAGTCAACACTCTGGCCACAGGTGGCCATGCAGTCCACTCCGAGCAGCGTGACCCCTGGCAGCAGCACGTCCCTCGGATTTAACATGGCCACTGGTGACAGCGCAGAGCCCAGATATCTGCGATATTTGTTGGTGACACAGGCCGTGGGCATCAACCCAGACCCTGGCTATAGTAGGACCATGGCCCCAGATACGGTCCTAAGAGGTAGCCTGGATCCAGATGCCACCATGGTCATGGTTGCAGCAAGGTCTCTCAGATCAGTATCACCTTGCCACAGTGTGGTCCTCAGACACTAACACAGCCACAGTTGGAGGCCCAGATCACAGGCACCCACCCAAGCCTTGATGGCAACGGACACTTTGGATATCAACACAGATCCTGGCTGTGGTAGGGCCACAGACCCACACGTGGCTTAAGCCCAGACAACAATATGGCCCCAGTGGCAGCCCAGGCTGCTCAGATTGTGGTGGCCCCTGTAGCGACATGGCCCTCGGGCACCAACGTGGTTACAGTGGCAGCCTAGATCCCAGGCATCCTCACGACTTAGGATGGTAATAGGAGCCACGGACATCAACGTGGATCCTGGCTGTCATAGGGCCACAGACCCAGACATGGCCCTTGGCAGCAGGCCAGGACCAGACGTTACCACGGCCCAAGGTTAAAAGCAGGCCTCCGCCATCAGCCTATTTCTCACCACCTTTGCCTCTTCAGATCCACCTCTCTCCACAGGACATGAACCTCTTTGCCTCTCTCTCCCTCCTATACCCCTCTGCATTCGCTCACCATAAAGGTGCCGGACTGCCCTGACAACCAGTGGTTTCTTCCCGCCCACCTGGTGCTGTGTGAGTTCATCTCCTCTGATTGGTCCCAGTAGCACTGAGCAGGCCTGTGGCTTCTTCCTGCCCGACCAGGGCAAAACTCCAGTTCCCGAGTTTTCAAGGCAAGCATTTAGCTAGCTTGAGCCTCCCCCAGCCGGTACTTTATTTGAACTATTATTATCATTTATTGTAGGATCCTCACTGGCAACTGTTTTCTTTCTGCAGCTTTTTTTGATTTCCTTGATTGCTTTTGGGCAGTGCTAAGGATAGAACCCAGGGCCTTGGGCTAAGGATGCCCTCCCTATTCACACCTCAAGCCCCTCGCACCGGGAACATGCATGGCTAGTTTTGTAGACTTGTTTTCTACAGAAAGTTAGCGAAAGCAGTGTTCCTCTGAAGACTACACCACAGGCGACTACTCCCCCACCGTGTTAAAATTTGATTTCTATGCTTGGCTTTTTTGTTTTTCAGTCTTAAAACTTCCCTTTGACTCTGTCTTATGGCACCTAGGTCTATGATGGGGACAAAGCCATTCATTTCAAGAGAGTTTGTCGTTACCTCTTGAAGCATGGTCCTGGAGTGTCTTGAGTCTTTGGCGCTCCTAACTCAGCTGGATCAGCAATGCAGGGTTGGGTGTCTTTCTGCTGCAGGGTTATGTGTTTCCTTGATACTTTGTATCCCCTATACAATTTGGGACTGTGGGCTGGACTTTTCAGATTTTGTTCTTTTGGCACCCTGGTCCCTTTAAACCCCTTCTGGGACAAAGTAGATTTGTTATTGTTTGAGCAGAGAAACCTCTTTCTTAGCAATGTTAAGAGCCCCAGTTTTGATCATCTCTCCAATAGCCTTTTTTCCTCTTCTTCGGGTCATCAGGTACTTTCCTTCACTTTGAAGATGCAGATGTCTGAAAATGTGCCCCGAGTGTACGCTGCACAGGCCACGGCTTCATTTTCTGGTTTTCAAACTGACTTTTGAACCTCCCAGAACTCCCTAATTGTTCAGGCTCTTTTACTGGTGACGACCCCAGGTGATGACCAACTGTAAATATCCTGCAAAGGGTCCCAGCTACCCTAGGTCCCTGTCCCTCTGGGTCCCTGTTCCCCTTAGGTACCTGCTCCTTTGGGTTCCTGCTCCCACTGGGTCCCTGTTCCCCTGGGTCCCCGCTTCCCTGGGTCTATGCTCCCCTGGGTTCCTGCTCCCCGAGGTCCCTGTCCCTCTGGGCCCCTGTTCCCTTGGGTCCCTGCCCCTCTGGGTCCCTGTTTCCCCTAGGTACCTGCCCCTTTGAGTTCCTGCTCCCACTGCGTCCCTGTTCCCCTGGGTTTTTGCTCCCCTAGGTCCCTGCCCCTTTGGGCCCCTGCTCCTTTGGGTCCCTGCCCCTCTGGATCCCTGCTCACCTAGGTCCCTGCCCCTTGGGGTTCCTGTTCCCCCTGGGTCCCTGTTACCCCTAGATTCCAGCCCCTTTGTGTCCCTGCCCCTCTGGGTCCCTGTTCCCCTAGGTCCCTGCCCCACTGGGTCCCTGCTTCCCTGGGTCCCTGCTTCCCTGGGTTCATGCTCCCCTGGGCCCTTAACCTTTTGGGTCCCTGATCCCTTGGGTCCTCGCTCCTTAGGACTAGTCTCCCTTTGGGTCCCTTTTCCCCCTGGGTCCCTGCTCCTGGTTCAGTGCCCCTCTGGGTTTTGTTTATTTGGTTTTGGAAG
The DNA here is from genome assembly GCF_000317375.1 of Microtus ochrogaster. NCBI lineage: Eukaryota > Metazoa > Chordata > Mammalia > Rodentia > Cricetidae > Microtus > Microtus ochrogaster. Next base: position 49,102,968 of record NC_022011.1, read on the forward strand.
GAATCTGACCCCCCCCACCCTTCTAATTCATTAAAGGATATGGATAGCTATACTTTTTATGTTTTAATTTGAAATGTAGTTTACATTTTTCATAAGTTTTATTTTATGTAAGATTTTATCTTATGCATGCAAAATTATACAAAATTTTATTTTATATATACATAATTGTGAATTTTTATGTAAAATAGTTTGTGTCTCAACTTTGCAGTTATTTTCCATGTTACACGTGTTTGCCCATTTAGGTTTTTAAACAGCCACTCACCCATGTGAGGAAATAGTCATTCTTTTACTGTAGACGTGGGTCCTGCATAGCATTCCACGCGTGTGCAGACGCAGCCTTCTCTCCGCTGTTGGCTTTTCTCCCAGGAGTGAGGTCCCTGGTGAGCCTGTGGATTCAGAGAGCATTCTCTGTCACTGACGTGAGGTCAGCAAGATTCAGCCACCACCAGGCCCCCGAGGTAAGGCAGGCAGACACTCTCCATCACCAGTCTTAGCTCCACCCAGTTTCCTTCCCATCTCTTTCTGATTCAGCTCTTTCATGCCTGCACTCCAGGCTTGGCTGGAGGTCTTGGGGACAAGTGGCCTGTAGGGGTAACCTGTGGTTGACAGGTCTATTTGATGTCCTGAATATGGTTTGTGTGTGTAGTATATGTGTGTGTGTGCACTCAAGCACATAGAGGCCAGGGGCCAACATTGGGTGTCTTCTACTGCTCCCCACTCTGTTTTTTGAGATGGGGTCTCTCACTGAAACGGGCGCTTACTGATTGGCTAGACCAGCTGGCCAGCCAGCATCCAAGGAGCCTCCTTCTCCTCTCTTCCCCTCAGCACTGAGGTAACAGATAAATATCACCACACCTGGTTTTGCTCATAGGTGCTGGGGGTCTGAACGCAGCCCTCATGGTTTAGAGTGTTTTACTAGTTGAGCTGTCTTCCCAGGGGCCGTGTGTTGCCCACTGGGATTCTGGGATCCTAGGCCTGAGAAGGGCCATGACTCTCTTTTTTGAGAATCTTTCTGGATGGTTGTGATGGGCAGTCAAGATTGGGGACCTGCAGGATCGGCAGGTGATTACAGAGCAAAGGAGAGCACACCCCCAGGCTGTCAGAGAAAAGCTCATTTAAGAGCAGCCGTCCTCAACCTTCCTAGTACAGGCCCTCGTGTGGTCGTGACTCCCCAACCATGAGATTATTGTCGTGGCTACTTCCTAACTGTAATTTTGCTACTATTATGAATTGTAATATAAATCTGTTTTTTAATGTCTTAGGTGACCCCTGTGAAAGGGTCATTTGACCCCCAAAGGGGCGTTACCCACAGGTTGAGAATCCCTGCTTTAGAGGGCTATGATTCAAAAGAAAACTGTGTGGAGCAATCTTCCCATTGGGAGTCACTGGGACCCAGTTCACAGGACCTGGATTAAGGGCAGCTGAGAGCTCCCGGCAGCCCTGTTAACATGACCCTGAACTTCTGCCCTCTGCCACTCTGCGGAGCAATGTGGGTGGCCACGCCTGTACCACAGCCAAGCCTGTCCTGTGATAGAAACCTGGGTCAGACTTGGTTAGGTTATGTTTCAAGCCCCTTGTCTTGGCCACCAGCCTGAGCAAGCCCCTTTCTGTAGCCCAGTGTGTGGCTGTGGGCGTTCTGCTCTGCAGGTGCTGAAGCCCACACAGCTTCTCTTAAAATGTATGGTCTCCTTCGGTGGGAAGACCTGCGTGCCCAGAGGGACTGTCCTGCCCTTTTCAGGACACTTTCGAGCAGCCTGTGCCTGCAGGCTCCAAAGATTTAGTGGCTATGGATCATGGGTAGCCGAGAGGCCCGTGGTCTGGGTGGACAGGGGACTTAGTCAGCTGTGAAATGTGAGTCTCCCTCCAACCCCCCTTAGGGTTAGAACTCCTCTTACCACAGCACGACAAAGCTCCAAGAGTCCTAGTTGCCGTCTTGGGACAGATGGGTTTTCAGATGGCCGCTAGCTGCTTTACTGGCTGGGACTCGTGACACATGGTGTGGTGGGTGGTGGGTGGGAGGGACAGAATCGCTGCACAGCTCCAGGAACCACATCACTGGCCGCCCCCCACCCATATGTTCCAGGCTGGCTAGTCACTATGACGATGACAACAGCATAAGTAGTTCAGAACCACCAAAGAACAGCTGAAGAACACAGTAGGCCGCAGCACTTGTAACAGCCAGGGGGTCTCGGGGCTGCTGAGAGGGCTTCCGCCACTCCTTGGTCCTCCTCGTAGTTCTCTGTCCACCATCTCTCCCTGCAGTGCATCTGGGCAAAGCACCTGCCTCTCGGGGATGGACACAGATTCACCCTTGCTGTCTCCCAGGTCTTGGGCGGAGCAGGGCGTGGCAAGCAGAGCGGGGTCTTGGGAGCTAAGAACAGGACCCCTTTGGACATATAGACCTCTTCCCTCCGGCCCTACTGGGGCTCCCACTGAGACAGTCCTCAAGCGTTTCCTGCCTCCCTGTATATCATGAGGCCATCTCCCTGAGGTGGTCCAGGCTCAGGCAGGAGGAATCTCTCCCCCCCTCCCTCTCTTTCTCCCTCCCCCTCTCTCTCCCTCTCTCCCTCCTTCCCTTCCCCTCCTCTCTCTCTTTCCCTCCCTCCCTCCCTCCCTCCTTCCCCCCCCCCCGTGTGTATGTGTGTATGTGTGTGTGTGTGTGTGTGTGAGAGAGAGAGAGAGAGAGAGAGAGAGAGAGAGAGAAAGAGAGAGAAAGAGAGAGAGCGCATGTATGCGTGTGTGCATGTGTGGTGTGTGTGTGTAAGTTATTGTTCACATGAGTAGGTAAGAAAACAAACTCAGATGCTGTTTCTCTGGAGTTACTCACTTTTTCATTTCATTTTATTTTATTTTTTTATTTTATTTTATTTTTTGAGACAGGGCCTCTCCTTGCCAAGTAGGCCTGGATGGCTGGCCTGACCTATGGATGCACATCCCCAGCTCTGGAACACACGTGTGTACCACCATGCTTGACTTTACGTGTTTCTGGGGATCAAGTCCCTTAGGCTTGCGTGGCATCACTTAGTTCCTAGGCTGTCCCCCAGTCAGAAGAGACCTTTAACACAAGGCCTCAGTCACTGTATAAAAAGTATCTGCTGGTCTTGGTTGCCAACAGGAGCTTAAAACCTCTCTTATTTAGGAATCTGGAAGTGTACCTGCATTTTCCACTGCTGCCAGCCCTCGGCCTCCTGGAGCCTCAGCCTGCTTTGTTCCTGTCTGCCAACTGCTAAGCTTTGCTTTTCCTTGTAACACCTAGCCAGGCCGCCAAGAAAAAGAAACAGACACCGTTAGAATCTTGTTTTTCCGGCTCTCCCCAGGGGGCCATAAAGGATGCTGTGCATCCACCCTTAAAGTTGTTGTTGGTAACGCATTGATCAGACTCCGTCCTTTGCCCTGCAGCCCCTACCAGCACTGAGGCCTGGGCGGCTTTAGATTTAAATCAAAAATAGACCTACTACAGATTTCCTTATGAGTTAGCAAGATAGCATATGAGTATTGTGATAGAAGCCCTGGGGTCACTATCATGTTGTCCCTGGTTCTGCTGTATACCCTGACAGAGTGCCTTGGGGGTTTCTACATGGCACAAAAGACCCAGGAGCTGCAAGTGTCTGTAGAACCTCTGTGACCATCTGAGAACTGAGCATCTATAGTGTGGTCCCATCTACTGCCTGGTGGCTTGAGAAATGTGTCTTTCCCCCAGGAAGAGGACCAAAGACCGATGTGAGCACCGCATTATTCCATACAAAGACATCTACAAACAGTGTTGATCCGATGGAAAGGGGGATTTCATAAAGATGCAGCAGCCTCTTCTTCACAGACGTGTGCTCCAGTGATGGACTGGAACATGAGCTGTCTGTGTTTGCACTCACACTTTGAAGTGCATGGGCTGGAGAGATGGCTCCGTGGGTAACGTGCTTGCTGTGTAAGCACAAGGACCTGATTTCAGTCCCCAACACCCATGTATTGGCGGTGCACCCCTGTAATCTCTGTGCTGAGGAGGCAGAGGCGGGAGACTCTCCTGGGCTCTCGCCAGCCAATCGAGCCAAAACTGCAAGTGGCAAGAGCCACACCCAGTGAGAGACCCTGTCTCAGAAAGTAAGGTGGAGAGCAATCAAGGAAGATATCAACACTGACATCTCATCTCCTCATGCACACACATCAGCAAATGCACCAACACACACACACACACACACACACACACGTGCGTGCACACACGTACACAAGCATACACGCACGCACAGTGAACGCAGGTCTGATAGGTGGGGGGACATGGTGACTCTAGAGGATTGAAGGGAAACTTAAGCCAACCTGGTTAAAAAAAAACAAACAAACAAAAAACAAAACACAGGTCATGCTTCTGCCTCGCTCAGTTTCCTGTTTGTGGGGTGCAGCTAGGAAATGCTCCCCTTGTCTCAGGGAGAGCATGTGCAGAAGACCCAAGAATCAGGACACTTTCCCTGGTAATTTCAAGAGAGCGTGACATCTGTGGATACTCCTGGGACTTGTGGCGTGTACACCAGTTTCAGTCTCTCAACCAAGTGATCAGTGCCACTTGCAGGGAAGAAAAGAGAAGGCAGGCACTTGAAGCAGATGCCTGTGCTGGCCTGGAGGATGGGGGTAGGGGCTCAGCTTGGGGTTTTGCTTTCTATTGTTAACACCTGCGACCCTTCCTGAGCTGACCTGGTGGTGGTCAGTTTCAGGTGCAATTGGATTAGTGGAAGGAGAAGCCAAGGGCTGGGTGAATAGCACACAGTCAGCGCATTGCCACAGCAGAAATGATGGGGTGGGGAGGCAGCAGATGGAGGGGAAGATGCCATCTAGTGAGTTAGCTCCACCGCGGTGGACTCTGCAGGGCCCCACAGCACACATCCATGCCTCTCTCCTGGGCCTCGGTGACACAGCCTGGATCAGTCTATTACTTCTCTCCCTCCCTGTGATCTGACAAGAGGCAACTTGAGGAAGGGTTTATTATGATTCGTAATATGAAGATACAGTTTAAGATGGTAGAAAGTCTGAGCAGCAAGAGAAGCTGAAGGCTGTGGCAGCAGGAACATGAGACTGTATAATGACATCAGGGTGGACCTGGAGGCCAAGAAAATAAGACAGGAAGCAGGCAAAGTTATGAAGCCTCAAGGCCCTTGGGGTTGGGTAATGGCTCATCAGTGAAGAGCATTTACTGCTCTTCCAGAGGACCCAGGTTGGAGTTCTAGCACCCACATGGTGGTTCCTAACCATCCATAACACCAGTTCCAGGGAGATATGATGATCTCTTCTGGCCTCCATGGGTATTGCAAGCACATGGGGCACATACACATATTGGCAAAGCACTCACGCACACAAAATAAATAAACCCCCCAAAATAAAAACAAACAAGCAGGCAAAGCAAAACTCAAGGCCTGCCTCCAGCAATTCACTTACTCCATATAGACTTCACCTTCTTAAGTTTCACCACTTGTAAAAATCTGAAGCTTTTAAAATTGTACTGGGAACTGGGAACAGAATATATTTAAACACACAAGCCCATGGGAGGTGTTTTCTATCTAAACCATAGTGAATAGGACCCCATTTCAGAGGAGCAGTCACATGCTTCCCAAACCCAGCGCAGCATTTGCTGACATGACAGCCTCTTCAAACACTTCTTCCTGTTAACCATCCAAGGCCTGGAGTTGATGGACAGGTGCTGTGCTTTGGATGCTGTCTCCCACAGGCCCATGTGTTAAAGGAGAGGTGTGCAGTGTGACTCCTTTAAGGGGTGGGGTCTATCTGGAGGTTTTTAAATACTGTGCGTGTGCCCTTCAAATAGTCTATGGGACTCCTCTTCCTTGCTCCTCTTTGTACCCCGATTATAATGTAAGTGGCTTGTTCCACTGCACAAGCCTACTAGGCCTCCTTGTGCCCAACTGACCATGGATTGGAGTTGTTAAACCCATTAGCCCACATAAGCCTTTCCTGCAGAGGCAGAACCTGGAGAGACAACCTTTCTTCTCACGGAAGTTAATGGTCTCTGGTCTTCTGTTATAGTAATGGAAAACCAGTTCGTACAAACCAGCCAGGGAACCCATGGTTCACAGAAGAGGTGGCACATGGGACCAGAGACAGAATGGGTGGGAAAAGAGCATCAGTTTGGCTTCTAGAAAGACTTGAAGCCCTCACCAACCAAGCAGAGAGGCCTTCAGATGCCTTCCAGGAACCCACAAACACTTGCTCCCATATGCACCTTATTGGGGTGATTTCAGAAGACATCTCTCTCTCCAAAATATATTGGCCTTTTAATAAATATTTTTAAAATCTTATTAAGATAAAACAAAGATGCTCATAAGCAAATTACATCAGGGCTCAAATTTTCGAAATTTATTTATAAAAATTATTTTTAGCTCATCACTCACTTAAGCAAAATTTAAAAACAACACTTTAGGGAAAAAAAAACTTTGAGCTTGACAGATTAAAAAATGTTTCTGTCTTTAATCGTTTATTTTTGTCTCCTGCAATAATGACACCTACTTGGGAAGGTAAATGTTTTTTGAACAAGCATCTCTCAAGGTTTAACCTCAATTAATCACAGCTTCAAAGCTTTCTCACTTCCTGGAGGAACCAGTGTCTCGGGAGAACCTGTGTAGATTCAGAGACCAAGCCCTGGGCTAGAAATTGGAGCTGGGGCTCAGAAGGCTGAGCGATTGCTTAGCATACAGGACGCCCTACCTTTGATTGCGGCTCCACATTATCCAAGCTGGGACTACACACTGCCCGGCTCAACACTCCAAGGAATATGGAGACTTAAGACCATCCCTGGCCAGCCTAAACTACACAAGACCCTACAAATAAACTCCCTCCCTCCTTCCCTCCCTCCCTCCCTCCTTCCCTCCCTCCCTCTCTGCCTCCCTCTCTCTTTCCCT
>NC_022011.1:49110260-49162534 GCF_000317375.1 Microtus ochrogaster
CTCCCTCCCATGACTGTAGTTACATTGGCCCTGGGCCCTACTGGATACTGTGAGTGCAAAAGGAAGGGCAGCATCCCAAACTGTGCAGACCTGGGGTGCTTTTGGAGGTCCAGGGCTACACTGGGGATCCAGAAGTCTCCACCAGGAGAAAGAAACTGGTCTGTGGTTGGACTGCTTCCTGGATCAGTAGCTAGACAGAGAATAGCAGCTCAGAGTGTGAGGGGAAGGAGCGGGGTAGCTGTCCAGGACACATGACCTGTGTGCTATTGCAGGGAGGAGGGGCCCTTTAATTTTGATTTTACAACATATATAAAATGTTTTAGAAACTTTAAAAGTTCTACAGTCTTAAAAATTCAAATACCTTAAGTTTAGTCTCTTTTTAAAAAAAAAATCCACAGTCTCTTTTTTAAAATCCAAAGTACACAACTGTAGGCACTCGCGCGTGCACGCACACACACACACATATGTTAAATACTTGTTTTCTTCAAGAAGGAAGAGCCAGGTACAGTCACAATCTGAACCAAACCAAACCAAACTCCCACAATGTAAGTAATTTAGCATCCAGTGTCTGGGATCCACTCACCAGGTCTGGGCACCTCCAAAGGGTCGCTTCTCCAGCTCTGCCCTCTGCAGCACGCCCAGCTTGTCTTGTCGGCTCCAGCAGGCTCCACGCCACTGCTGCTGCTGCTTGTGGCGGTCATCCCACGGTGCTGGCATCTCCAAACTGCTGGATCTTCTGCTGCAAATGGGCTGCACTTTCACCAATGGCCTCTCGTGGGCTCTCCCTTTAGGGACTACAGCCCTGCCACACAGTGCCAAGCCTCAGCTGCTTTCTATGACCCCTGCATGTCTTCAAAACCAGGTACAATTCACCGAGTACTGAGTACTCACCCCTTACCTTACTGCCAGCACAAGGTACAGTCTTGACTACCTCGGGAACAGGGCTTCTGCGTGTTGACCCTGAGAGAACATTTCCCAGAAGACTTCACCTCAATAATGCTGACCTCTTCTTAGCCACAGCTGATCTCTAGCCCCCGGTGACCAGTACCCATTGCCCCAGCAAAGCAAAGAAGCAAGTATAAGGCCTTAGCCTGTGGGGAGACTGAATTCATAAGAACAGCCTAGAGTGCCTGGGATACCACCACTTAGGGGCTTATTCCCACTTCTGAGCCAGGAGGAAACAGAAGCCTATGTTCCATAGCCCCACCTACAAAGACCCCTGAGATGGAGAAGAGGGGCTGCATTTCCAGCCTCCCCACGCTGTCTCTCCTTCCTATACACCTTCAACAGAGGGCTTCCACTGAGATCCCAAACCTAGTGGAGACTAGACGAACCTAAGAGATTCGTGCTACATGAACCTTTCCAGCGAAAAACAGCTCAAGAGATAGCTAAGGCTTCAGAACACTTACCATTCTTCCAGAAAGCCTGGGTTCAGTTCCCAGCAGTCGCATCCAGAAGCTCACAACCACCTGCAACGTGTCCTCTGGCCTCAGTGGTACCACCATACACAGAAACTCATACAAGCATACAACATAAATACTATACATATAAAAATAAAGAAACCTTCTTTTAAACTTTTATTTATTTTTATTTTATGAACATTAGTGTTTCGCCTGCATGTATGGGTGTGTGAGGATGTCAAGTCCCCTAGAACTGGAGTTAGAGACAGCTGTGAGCTGCCATGTGGGTGCTGGAAATTGAACTGGGTCCTTTGGAAGAGCAATCAGTGTTCTTAATCTCAGAGCCATCTCTCCAGCCCCTAAAGAAACCATTTTTTAAAAAATAAAGGTAGATTCCCATCCCTGAAAGTACCATAGTAGAACTAAAGAAGTTGAATTCATTTTGAACAACAAAGATGTGACATCTTTGACAGGTATAAAACTGCCCACAAAATAACACATGAGCAAAATAGAAACAAAAAGTCCCTGAGTCCCCATCATGAGAGCTTGGGGCCATTCCTTCACCTTCTTGCTTCTGAGGAAGCCACGGTTCCAAGCGGGGCAGAGGTGACACAAGGTTCACCACCAGCCCTACACCGCCCACCTGCACTCCTCCACTTCCTCTTTCAGAAGTGGCCCTCCACAGCTCTGCCCAGCTGCCCAGCATGGTTCTGGCATGTGTTGAGCATGGTCACGCTGGGAGGAGGGAGATGGAAGAGATGAGATTAGAGGTAGAGGGGTCTGCAGCCAACGTTTGGGCCACAGCAAAGATGCCCACAACATTCTAACCACTAAAGGAACAGATTCAAGCTATACAGAGAAAGCTCTGAACTTCTGTAGAAACCAAGGAAATAAAGGGCTCTAGAAAACCTATAAAAGTTCCCCGAATATCTGGCTACTTAATAACTTTAGTTTTCTTCTAAACACCATAGATAGCAGGTGATGGTGGCTCACACCTTTAATCCCAGCACTCGGGAGGCAGAGGTAGAGGCAGATGGATCTCTGTCAGTTCGAGGCCAGCCTGGTCTACAGAGTGAGCTCCAGGACAGGCTCCAAAGCTACACAGGAATTCCTGTCTCAAAGAACAAAACAAAAACTGTAGACAACAGAAGACATCAAAAGGAAAAATTACAGCTGATTTTGAGCCCAAGGAAAATAAGAAAACATAAGCTCTCAGAGCTGGTGCACTGGGAAGTCAAAGCAGGAAAGGTCCATAAGGCGCGCGCGCGTGCGTGCGTGCGTGTGTGTGTGTGTGTGTGTGTGTGTGTGTGTGTGTGTGTGTGTGTGTGTGTGTGTGTGTGTGTGTGTGTGTGTGTGTAGTGCTGGGGCGGCCCTTTCTACCTCAGCCCTGGAACAAAGAGCAAATTAAATCCAAACAGGAGACAATGAACAGTGATGAGAAAGAGCCAGAAGTGGTGGAGAAAAACAATAGAACCAAAGTTGCTGGGTCTTTGAAGAAGTCAATAAAATGTATAAATCTGTAGCCAGGCTTTTTAAGAGAGAGAGAAAGAGAGAGAGAGAGAGAGAGAGAGAGAGAGAGAGAGAGAGAGAGAGAGAACAAAACATTAGTCACTTTTAGAGTGATATCATTAATATATACTCTGCAAACATTAAATGAAGATATTATTTTTCAAAACTTGTGCCAATGAATTTAGCAATTCTTGAGCACCAAAGTCACTCAAGAAATACACAGCCTAGAGTCCATGAGCTGTCTGGGTAGATTAAAGCCATTACTACCATGCCTGACACCTGCGTTTAATCCCTGGAACACCCACAGTGGAAGGAAAGAACTGGTGCCCACAAGTTGACCTCTGACCTCCATGTGCACAGCATTACATATGTGTGAATGAACACACACACACAGCCCCACCCGTCCCATCATACACACATTAAAATAAGTGAAATGTTAAGAAAAAAGTTTTTAAATAAATACAGAGCCTGAAAAAACCCCATATGGATAAAAGGAATTGAAATGACAGTACACACACACACACACACACACACACACACACACACACACTTTATCCTGTAATGTGGCATTGCTCGAAAGGCAATTTCTTGATCAATGAACAGAACAGAGTCCACGGAGGAAACCCAGACCCAGGTGGCTTTAAGGATGAAGTCATCCAGACATAATAATAGCAATTCTATCCCTACTATTTTCTGAAAATCAAAAAGTTACATCTATTTCCTAACTCATTCTTTAAGACCAGCCTTCCTCAATACTAACGCCAGAAAAAAAATTATCACAAGAAAAGAATAATGATAGATCAATAACCTTTGTGAGCGTGGATGTAAAAATTCTAAGCAAGACTTCAGCAAATGGAGCCCAACTATACAACGTCTAAAATACAGCAGGAGCTGCTGAGGGTTCGCCCGGGGGTGGGAGGTGTGTTTACCATTTGGAAATCAATGCTGTTCTTCATCTTACTGGGCAGAAATGGAAAAACCTCATGGTCATCTCAAGAGTATGGAAACACATCTGCAATCGTGATCCATCCCCCATCTCAAAGACTCTTAGGAAACAACGGGTAGAAAGTCCTAGTGAGTTACAGCACAAAGGAACACAGTCTCGTTCTCCTGAGGTTTGCGTGTGGGCCCAAAGCCTACACACAGCTTCACTGAGTCCGCTACTGAGGGTCAAAGGTGACAACCAAAGTTCTACCATCCTTGAGATCCGCTGAGGAAAAGCTGTGTCTAAGCTGCCTCAGTTGCTTCTCAGAGTCTAGCCTCTGTGGCTGTAGAAGTGGTGGATGCGGCTCTCTAAGGGTGTTGGCTGGAAGACGCCATTGTACCTAAGGGCTGCCTGCCCATGGCTTCACTAACATGGGCGACTTCCTATCTCAGAGTGGGCAGGAAATGAGAGCAGCAAGACTTGCCTAGCAGGTACTGCCATTTCATGTGACACACACACACACACACACACACACACACACACACACACACACACCTTATCACCTCCATTGCACTCCACCAGACAGAAGCAAGCCACAAGTTCTGTCTACAGTCAGGGAGAAGGAACCTGGCAAGGTAGGCTAGCAAGGCACAAGGAGCCTGGGGACCCTTATGGGTCTGTCACCACAAAGAGAAACTTGCTCAACCAACTATGAAAAAAAAGTCCCCAGCTCTCATGACATTAGCGATACAAAAGTGAAGGCACAAAGAAGGGTCGAAAGCAGGGGCTGGGGAGATGACTCACTTGGTAAACTGCTTGCCTTGAAAGCATGAGATCCAGAGTTCGATCCCCAGCACCCACTTAACAAACTGGATGCAGTGGTCCATGTGTGTAGTTCCAGTGCTGGGGAGGCAGAGGCAGGTGGATCCCTGGAACTTCCTGCCTGCTAGTCTTGCTGAAATGGAAAGATGAGCTCCAGGCCAATGAGAAACCCTGTCTCAAAAATAAAACAGATAAGGTAGCAAGGGACTGGCAAATGACACTGATACTTGAAGTTGAAGTTGACCATGTTCTCCATGTGCATATGTACACACCATCCTGATGCACACACACATGCACACAAGCACATGCGTGCACACACACGAATGCTTTCTGGTAAGATGAAAGGCATCTGATAAGATGAAAGCTGATTCACAGGGCAAGAGGTCCAAGGTTAAGGCAAAAGGTTAAGACTGATTCTGTCTGAAATGGATCTAATGATGCAACTGATTCAAATCAGAATCCCAGCAGCCTTTATCTTCGGAGCCATTGGAATTGAGCCTAGAAAGACACAGAATGTAGGACTGCCCCAAAATCTCTGAGGAAAAAGAAAGAATAAATTTGACAGATGTGGCATGATTTCATTTGTTATTATGTTAATATTGCTACATAACTTGATGGGCTCTGAATTACTGGAGTAAGAATTATCAATACAATTATGGTATTATCTCAAGATTATTAACTCAGCAATGGGGTATTCATTTAAAGGGAGACAATGGAACAATGAAACAGAATAAGGACGCAATAATATATGCTCAGATAAAGAGACGGATGCTGGGCCAAGGCATGGAGGAAGTGTAGAGAATAAGCTGTTCAGGAGGGGATGCTGGGAAAACCAGCTTGAAACAGTTGATGTCGATTCCCAGCACTCCCTTAAGAAACTGGGTATAGTGGTACATGCATGTAGATGCTGGGAAAACCAGCTTGTAACAAGAGATGCCGACCCTACCTCTCATTGTATGTAAAATCAACCTGAAATGGACCACAGACCTAAATTGTAAACAAAAAATAGGAAGCATCTAGAATGGAAAAACAAAGGTCCTGAGTCAGTTTCCTGAAGTACTGTCTCCAATCAGAAAATATCTACAGGGAGACACCCCCAAAGTCCCGCCCTTCCGCCCAGTAAAAGGCTCCTTTGGAAGCATTGTTTTGGTTAATTTCTTCATTTCTGGGATCAAATGCTAGAAGCAGCCCAAAGGAGGAAGGACTTATTTTGAATTGCAGTGTCGGTGTAGGGAGGGCATGGCGGAGACACTTCACCTCCTGGCCGGAAGTATGGACTATCAGCAAAAAATGGACATCATCTTCAAGACCCTGGTTTCTGCTTGCTAGGTCACAATGTCCAAAGGCTCTTCAACCACCCTAACTGTACCAAAGCAGGAGACTGTGTTGAAATGCGAGTCTATGAGGGACATGTCACACTGATGTGTACACACACACACACACACACAAATGTGTATATATATATTTGAGACAGGATCTCACTATGTATCCTTGGTTGCCTTGAACTTGCTATTTAGACCAGGTTGGCCTGCAACTCACAGATTCTCCTGCCTCAGCTGGTATTAAAGGCATATACAACCGCACCCTGTTGACATTTCCACACTGAAACAGGAGTTAAAAGAAAAGACTCAGAGAAACATTTCTGAATCTTATGTAGTAGCCTGAATAACAGTCCTAGAACCAATGAACCACATATGACAAAATGCAGCTACCAAAATCTCTTGGTGCCCAAGTACCTTATTTAATGTAGTATGACACTTGCACAGAAAGTGTGCACATCCTTCTGGGTGCTTTAAACCATCTCTGGGTGACCTACAACACCCAGCACAGTGTAATTGCTATGTAAACAGTTGTTGTATCGTATAGTTCAGGGAATAATTTGGAAACAAAAACACAAAAGTATACAGATGTTCCATAATATGCAAATTTCCCTCCAAAGAGTTTCAACCTGTGCCTGGCGGAATATGTGGGCATAGAAAACAGACAGAATGCCCCTGGTGCCATTGGGCACAAAGAGAGATGAACTGTAGGTCCTCTAGGCCACCACGACTCTCAAGTACACTGACTGCTTGTTCACTGACAGGAAACCATTAGGGAGGGCTGGAGGGACAGTACAGTCCATCAAGTGGTGTCTGAGCAGGAGGCTCTGCACTTAGTCTCCGGGTCTATATAAAGAAGCTGGACGTGATGGGACCCACTTGTAATCCTACTACTGGGGAGACAGGCACAGCTGGATCCCTGGAACTCAGGTGGTGAGTTCCAGGTCAGGGAGAGGTCAGAGAGAGACCCTGTCTTGAAAAATTAAGGTAGATGGTTCCTGAAGACCCTTGAAATTGTCCTCTGGATTCTACAGGCATGCCCTTACACAGGGGCATGTATATACTCATACATGAGTGCTGTGTGGGCATGTGGGCATGCAAACCACACACACACACACACACACACACACACACACACACACACACACAAGGGAGGGGAGAGAGAGAGCGCAGGCTCATTTACAATGGCAGAACAGATGTCACCTAGAGAGCAAGGCACTGAAATGCTGGATGAGGGAAACTTGGTGAGGTGACAGACAGGTGTGTTCATCATCCTGACCAGGGTGATGATTTTATAAGCTGATTGAATGTCAAGATTACTCATCTGTACACTTAAATTACATGCTGTTTATCATAAGTCAAGTCCATCTTGCCGATCCCTGACAAACATAAACTGTACATGGCCCAGAGTGCAGGCTTCCAGAGGTCCTTACTGTTGCCAACAGGAAAAGGCGCCTTCTTTGGGCTCCAATTCACACACAGGAGAAGGATGAGCTCCTGCCCTATGCTGTGGCTCGGCAGCTCTTGCAGATGCTGCTAACTGGTCTCCAGGCAGTTCTTTACAGCCAGAGTGCTTATGTCATGGCTCCCCAAGCTATCCTGGCAGCCAGAGCCAGCAGCTCCTGGCAATCCTCGCAGCTCTCCCACCAGCCTTCAGTGTGACTTGCTCAGCCCACTCTAGTCAAGATCAAAATCACAAAAAGGTGAAAGCAATGCAGTCTGAAAGAGACTTAATAGGAATTGACTGCAGCATGAGGGGTAAGCGTTGGAGGGCAGAGTAAGGCAGAGGCTTCTCTGGCTGATGAGCAGTACTGGTATGTTTTGTTTATGTCTTGAGACACGAGCTAACTCTGTTAGCCCAGATTGTCCCCAAACTTACTATGTAAACCAGAATGATCCCCAAATTTTGGCAAACCCCCTGCCTCAGCCTACTAAGCGCTGGGGTTAATTGCCTCAGCCTCCTAAGTGCCGGGATTAAAGGTATGAGGTGTTACAACAGAGAGGGGTGATTTCACAGTTAAGAAGCTGGATGGTGCTTTGTGACCCCCCACATGGCCCTAGTGCCCCTGGCAGGCTGGATCAGGGACAACTGCAATGGCCTGGAGACAGGGCCATCCAGAGTAGCTCTGGGCATTGGAAAGATTGGCTCCAAGACCCCATATCAGGGAAAGCCATCACGGGTTGAGAGCATGGAGTCTGACAGTTTCTTCTATGATTGTGAACTTTCCTTTCTCCTTTTTCAATTCATGCACGTTGTGTTGAGCGTCTCTCTCTCCTCCACCCTGTTAGCTCTTCTTGTCCCTCTCTATCGTTTTATTCCTACTTCTATGTACATACGTGATTTCATGTGGCTGTGTGAAATCCAGGAACCTCAAATGAGAGAAAACCTGTTTGTCTTTCTGAGAAGGATTTAATTCATCGTTCGTTTTCCTGCAAATGAGACAACTTCCGCCTTCTTTACAGCTGAAAATATTCCACTGTGTGTGTACCACGTTTTCTTTCTCCCACCCTCTGCTGCAGATGCCTGACTTGGCCCATCACTTGGGCATTGTGAGCTGCAGTAGCACAGGTGTGCTGGTATCTCTGTGGTGTGTTGGCTCGGAGTCCTTTGTGTAGAATCCCAGAAATGGCGTAGCTGGGTCCTAGAGGAGAATGCTTCTTAGTTCTTGGAGGCCCCTCCATACTGATTTCCCAGATAGCTCTCATAAATGATAAAACCATTCACTTTCACTAGACATCAGAATGACCCCCCCTCGTGTGTGTATGTGTGTGTTCCTGTGGTGTGTGTGTTTCTGTGGGGTGTTTGTGTGGGGTGTGTGCTCCTGTGGGGTGTGTGCGTGTGTGTGTTTCTGTGGGGTGTTTGTATGTGTGTATGTTTGTTTCTGTGGGGTGTTTGTGTGTGTTTTGTGGAGTGTTTGTGCGTGTGTTCCTGTGGTATGTGTGTGTTTCTGTGGGGTGTGTGTGTGTTTCTGTGGGGTGTTTGTATGTGTGTATGTGTGTTTCTGTGGGGTGTTTGTGTGTGTGTGTTCCTGTGGTGTGTGTGTGTTTCTGTGGTGGATGGGTGTTACTGTGGAGGAGGGTGTGTTCCTGTGGGGTGTGTGTATATCTGAGTACGCTTGCTTGTGCAGGAGGGTGCGAAGGCCAGAGGTTGACACTGGGTGCCTTCCTCTGTTGCTCATGGCCCTATTTTTTGACACAGAGGTTGACACTGGGTGCCTTCCTCTGTTGCTCACGGCCCTATTTTTTGACACAGGGTCTCTCACCGAGTCTGTGTCTTGCTGGTTTTGGTTAGACTGCCCAGTGAGCTCCCAAGACCTTCCTGTTTCCACGTGGAGCTACAGACACATACTGCCACACCGGGTGCCACACCCAAAGGCAGGTGCTGGGGATCTGAGCTCAGGTCCTCATGCTCACAAGGCAGGCACTGTACCCACTGAGCTATCTCCCTGGCACAGTGACCTTTCTCTAAACCTCCAGACCTCTCCAGGACTGAGGAGGTGCTGCATTCTGTGGGTTCACCCAGGTAGGGGCAAGATTCCTTAGATGAAATTAGAACAGAGAAGCCAGAACCAAGCACCTGTTCTTTGCATGGCATCCTTCCTTGGAGATGTTGGCCAGAGGCTCACAGTGGCCTGATCCCGCTCATTTGGCCTCCAGACCAGGAACAGACCCATGCTGGTGTGTTTCTCCCTGAATCTGGACAAAACGGCATCGAGATTCTGCAGCAGCTCTTTAGCACCTGGGACATTCGCCATCAGCATCATGAGCACTGGCAACGCCTGAGGGGATTTTTGCCTTTAGGTGATGATGTCACAGTCCATCTGGAAAGGTGACACTGAGCGAAGAAACGAGCTGGTCATTTCAATGTGTTAATGCGTCACAGGAGAACAGCTAAGCCACCCCCAAGTTCATCAAACTCATGTTTAAATAGCCAGATTTCTAACAATGAGCTCATACCCACAGACTTGGTTGGAGCAGGCCTCAAAGACATAAATTTGAATAGATTAATTTTGAAGAATGCAATTAAAATGTTTAAGTCTGTTAAATCAGATAAGCCAGTGAAAAGGCTGAGAGTCATTTATGGGTTCCGTAAAGAAAGTTATTAAAGTTGTACATCGTATGAGAAGTCAGGTTTATGAGCCAAATTCAAAGCTTAGGAAAGCACTGGGTTTGGGGATGTCACTTTAAGACCAAACAAACTACACTTGAATGGAACTTTTTTAAAAGCTGAAGGTTAAGATTCAGAGTCACCTTTGCATAAGAAATAAGATCTCACAGGTGATAAAACAGCAAAAGAGAAGCCTTGCCACTTAGACCAGGCCCAGGGCAGCTGCCTCTCTATGATGGGGAAATTGAGGCTGAGGAAAGAGAGAGGCTCTCTTGAGGCTATTTGGCTCTCTAAGGGTCCCGGAGTGCTTCCGAACAGAGCAGCCTCCGGCACCCTCATCCACACCTACCCTGGGAGCCCATCCGCATCCTCCTGAGGTGACGGGTTTGAAACCTGCTTGACTTCTGCCCATGCTCACAAAATAATTCCTCTTCATTGTCAATCAACTTCATCAGATTTGGAATCACCATGGAAACACATCACTGGTGCATCTGTGAGGATATCACCAGAATGGTTTAACTGAGATGGGAAGGCCCATCTGAATATGTGTGACACCTGTTGACCTGAAGTCCCAGAGTTATAAATAAATAAATAATAAAGGGGAGAATGATCTGAGCGTCAGCATTCATCTCTCTGCACCTTCATTGTGAATGCCATGTGACCAGCGACCTTCAGCTCCTGCAGCCATGACTTCCCTGCCACGATGAACTGAATACATCTCAAACTGTGACTTGAAAGAAACCCTTCCTTGCTTAATCTGCCTTTGACAGGGAATTTGCCATAGCAACGAGAAGCATAATGTATAGACTTGTTGTGGCCTTGGATTTCATTTTTACACAGATTGTGAGCCCTGACTACACTCCCATTTTTATCTTAGTCAGTGAACGTTTATATCTAAGGGGCTTTCTCTCTGCCCATCGCTCTCTCTGCTTACTTGAGGTAATGTCCCACATGTAGTCTCAGCTGGCCTGCTGCCCCGTCTCTGTCATGCTAGGATAACATGTAGGGCTGCCAGGCCTGACTTCGCACCATCTTAACAGGGAGAAATGCATTCTGGAGACCAGCTTACCACGGTGATTTCTCTCACCACTACGAATTGTTGCTTTTCTGTCCTTTCCTGTGCTGCCTCAGCTGGAGAACACTGCAGCACAGCTGGGGCGTGGGCCTGCCCACAGTCCGAGTTTTTCTCTTCCCGTGTTTCCACTCGATGTGAGTTCAAGGCCGCCACTCCTGCTCATTGTTTCTCTCGTCCTCATCTTTCTGGTCACTCTTCCTGTCGCACCCCCGCTGCTGTCTCCAGGAATGCTTCCTTCACCCTCTGCTCCCTCCCGGAAGAGGCTTCTCCTGTTCTCCTGTGTCCACGCTGTAAGTCCATCTCCCTGACTCCTCGGATCAGTAGTGTCAGCTGCCGCTCATCACAGCCGAACATCTTCAGCCTGTATTCCTCCAACTCTGCCCCCTTCCCCTGCCCCCCCGCTTGGTCTGAGTCCCACTTTGTCTGTTTGCTCCTTACCTCCCAGGAGTGAGGGCTGACTGCTCTTATTTTATAAACCATATCTCTTTGGGGTGGTTGAGAGTGCTGGCTGCTCTTCCAAAGGAACCAGGTTGGGTTCCCAGAACCCATGCCGGTGGCTCGCAGCCACCTGTAACACAAGTTCTGAGAACACTGACTTCCTCTTCTGGCCTCCAAGGGTAGATGTGCATATACAGACACATGCGCACACACCACCACCACCACCACCACCACCACCACCACCACCACCACCACCACCACCCCATAATTAAAAATAAATCTCCGAAAACATGGCTTCTAAACCCCCAATGGAGCAATGCTACCAAAGCTCTCTGTATCCATGGGTTCTCTGAATTTCCATCTTCAGCATTTACACTTAGTTTATGCTTGCTTTTTTCCCACCTCTTCTGAACCCCCCACATCCTCACCTGTGGTCTTCTTTTCTGGCATATATATGGTTAAAGTACTGGCTGAGAATTCTGACATCTGAGGCATTCACGTGTTTCTTCTCCTTCTGTTTTTCTTCTCCACGCCCCCCCCCCCTGCCTCATGGCAGAGTTTCTACGTGTAGTGTAACAGTCCCAGCTGTCCTGGAACTCGTTTTGTAGACCAGGCTGGCCTTGAACTCACTGAGATCTGCCTGCTTCTGCCCCAAGTGCTGGGATTAAATGCGTGTGCCCTACCGCCCAGTTGTTTCTATTTCTTCTTGGCAACAGGCTCCACGTTCCTGCTAGGGCATATCTAGTAGATTCTGATTCTATGCCAGCTATCATGAGTACTCTACTGTGCAGTCTGAAAATGCCACGTGCACTGTGTTAGTATGAACTGCTCTTCCTTAGAAGAGGCCTGGCAGGGTACTTTAGACAGGCCCAGCAATATTTAACTACTCGGTCCTGAGGGGCTGCAGTCCTGCAGGGCTGGCTTCCAGGCTTTCATAGGGTGCCTCTGTCTGGTCCCTTTAGTTGTTTAGTTTAGTGATGAGCTGGGGTGGAAGCTAAGCACTAAGCAAGCATTCACCGCTCTGCTCTTGACTATGGCTGTGATGTGACCGGCTGCTTCAAGTTCCTGCCTTGACTTTTCCGCTGTGATGGACATGTGAACTAAAATCTCCCCTAGTTCTCAGTCAAGGTCTTTTATCGGAGCAACAGAAATAATAACACATATGAGACAGTAATAACACAACAGAAATAATCACAACATATGCCCAACCATGATGCTAACCTGGATCCCTGGGACCAAGTCGTCTGTCTGATAAGACAGCTGCCACCTTGTCGGGAAAAGTCATTATGGTCCATCTTTTAGAAGAAGTACATTATAGCAATGTGCAGGTCAATGTACATTATAGTAATGAATCACAGATTAGCAGGAGGCTCTAGGCCCCTGTGTTCCTAGCTAGCTGCTGGTGCCTACTCAACTGGGTGCTCTCGCATTTAACTTAGGGTTGAATGGTCGCATACAGTCAAGAAAGAGCAGAGAGACCATGAGCTGCGGGAGGATGGGGGATTTGGGGTGGGGGCTATGCTAGACAAGTGACAAAGATGGTATTTCTTCTATGGAAAACTCACCCAATAAAGAACTCAAGGGACAGAGAAACACCATTAGGAATATAAAAAAAAAGCAACAACAAACAAAACACCTCTGCCATGTGCCAAAACGACACATCAATGTTTACTCTAGTCTCAGTGCCGCACTGTGCAAGGCTGTAGAATAAATTGCTTCACTTTTGATTCTCTGAGTCTACATTATTCCTGTTTGTCTCTCATAGTTCATAGTAGAGGAAAGCCAACAAGAGAGAGCCAGGCGCCTGCAGGTCTTCTCCATAGAGCCCTTCTCCAGCTTCCTCATCTACAGCTCACCTCCATATGAGTTTCTTTTCTATTTCTATGATAGCATGCCATGATCAAGGCAGCTTATAAGAAAAAAAAAGAGAGAACATGTTTAATTGAGCTTATGGTTCCAGGGGGTTAGAATCCATGATGGTGAAGCAAAGGCGTGGCAGCAGGGACAGCTGTGAGCTCACATCTCAAACCCTAAGCAGGAAGCAGAGAGAGACATTGGAAATGGCACAGGCTTTTTGAGGCTCCCACCCCTACCCCCAAGGACACACCTCCTCCAACAAGGCTGCCTCCTAATCCTTCCCAAACAGTTCCACCAAATGCGGACCAAGCATTCAAAACTGTGAGCCTACAGGACCATTCTCATTTACATGACCACGCCCACATCAGCCCCCAGTTGCATTTCTGCTGTGCCTTAAAAGGGTGTGGCCATAGTGGCCTTACAGCCCAGTTTCCTGAACTATACTGTGAGTCATGAGGGTCTTAGAACCGAGTGTGGGTGGTGACAACCTTGTCAGTAGTGGAAGGTTTCTCAGTGAATTCAAGATCACTCTCATCCAGAGTCCATGTGTTTCTGGCAGCGCTGGCCTGTGCTGAACCATGGGAATGGCACTGGGCATGTCATCGGATCATGTGTCATCAAGCCGCCTGAACTACATTGCTCAGATGTGAGGCTCTCGCCTGCTGTGAACTGCAGGGTCTACACTGTGCCTACAGTTTCCGACTTATAGAGAAACACAGAGACTTAACTACAGGGGGAGAAAGTCAAATAATTCCCTCCCGTCGTTCTTCAGCATGTAAATATCATGTCAGTATGTCTTTGGATTGAGACTATCAGATTTGGGGCTGGAGAGATGGCTCAGCCGTTAAATGCTAAGCTCACAACCCAAAATATAAGAGAAGTTTTGATTTTTTAAAAATTGTTTGAGTTTCTGACTTGAGATTTATTTTTAAAAATGCTCAGTGAATTTTGGGTTGGGATTAGGACAGAATTTCCAACAGTTCTGAAAGTGTTTTAAATATTTCCCTACCATCTTGTACTATGTTTATATGCAAAGTGGCATTGACGGCTGTAAGATCAAAATATCAATCGACTCTGAAAAAGATTGAAGAGTTTCTAGGTCTTATGGTATCAAATATTCAAGCGAGATTAGATCTTTATGTAAACACAAGCACATCCATGCAACACAACCACACAGCACGGCCATGCAGCACAGCCATGCATGCAGCACAATCACATAACACAGCCATGCAGCACAACCACACAGCACGGCCACACATTGACAGGAAAATTTTGTTTTTGTCTTTAATGAATGATAAAATTAATATGTTTACCAAAGTTTATTTTTAAAATAGTTTCTTTAATATAGTTAATCTAATTTCTTTTACAAATTACTATCTATAAATGCTTGGTATATATATCTGTTTTATGTGTCTATATGCTTGTAGTTATATAAAATTTCTTAGGAAAGAAAGGGTCAAAACCACAAAAAGCTTAAGAAGTCATGCCATGAAATATTTGTGTTGATGATGTTAGGGAGAAATCTTTATGATCCATTTTCAGTGTGAGGTGGAATTCATTAAGGAATCACAGATAAGCAGGAGGCACAGGTTCCTATCTTCTCCTAGTTGGGAGCTAGCTCCTGCCTGCCTCAATGTATTTTAGTTTATCTCGGGGTTAAAAAGGTACAGTATCTGCTCTGTGACCAGACTCTCAGAACCCATGTACCAGGAAATGGAGGGGTAGTGTCAACCTGGAGCCCCAGGAGGATGGGGAGGTAGGGGTGGAGTATCAACCTATGGGAAAAACAGGCAGGAACTTCTCATGATCAGTACTAAATTGGTGTGTTGTCCATTTTGCTTTTTTTCTGACATCTGACGTCACAAAGCAGAAGAGTAACCTTCTCTGCATTTGCCTCTCTGAGTCCTCAGTATGCTCTCCTATGAAGCAAAATCGCTGTCCATCACATTGCAAAGACAGACACAGGCAGCCTTCCAAGTGGGTGTTCACAATCCCCACTCTGCAAAGTGATAGGTGAGAGGTGGGACTCAGATCTGCAATACTAGGGGTGAAGTCTACAGAAAGAGGCAAAAACCTTGGAGGATTCCAGACATAGCAAAAAGACCAGGGCACCAGAGAACAGTGGATGGAGACCATGGAAAGATAGGTCTAGGGAGTTTGACTGCACGGGTGTGTGACAGCTGATTTTGGACCACAGAGACATCACAGGTGGGTGAGTGACACCCACCCTTGGCCACCCAGATATTGATATAAAGGCACATGATGTCCATGTCTCCATTGAGATGCTCTATATTTCACTGTCCTTTCCAATTATCTTCCCAATGGCCTCTGTGTCCCGCCCCAGGCCTATCCCCTGTGCCAAGCCCACCTCATAGCCATGCTCCCCACCAAAAGATCCCTTTGTCCTCAAAACCCTTCCCTGATGTCCCTTTTGTTGTGAAATGGAACCTCCCAAGATGGGAGCCAAATGAACCTTTCCTCTTCGTGCGTTGATTTTCTCAGGTATTTTGTCAGAATCACGGAAAGCTGATGGATAAACTAAATGTACAGGAGTGGCCCAAGCCACCGCCACGTTTTTACCTGTGCCCAGCATCCTGTGTGGCCTCCTGGGACTCACCAACACTATCTCTGGGTGGGAGCTGCTGCCATCGAACTGCAGGGCCTTTCTGCCCCTACGTCCCAGGCCCATCGCCTTTCCCAGCTGGGCATATACTCCTTCGTTAATCTGTAAACTCGTCCCCCCAAGTCATTCTTTTTCCTGGGTACCGGAAGACCCTGTGTTGTCAATCAGAGTGGGAAAAGCCACCATCTAGCTCTGGTCTTCTTCAGCATGGAAACATCCGCTAGAGTCTCAGGCAAGGAGGGATGTAAGGCCCTCCTGGCAAGGGAGAAAGAAGAAACCCCAGCAAACAGGTCTGCAGCAGTTAAGAAGGCTTCCGCGCTGCCATTTCCTTCTTGGGCGTTGTTCTGCACTCAAGTTCCATCCTGGATGAAGGTGGCTGTGTTCGTCAGCCTTGTTGTTGTGACAGAATGCCCGAGAAGATCAATCTTCAGCTTCCATGGCTTCATGGTCACTTCCCCTGGGTGATGTGGAGCCTATGAGGTCATTGTGTGTCTCAGAGGTGGAAACATGAGGGAGGGAAGCCTATTACCATGGCAACAGAAAAGCAGAGACAGGAAGAGGCTGGGATCCCAATACCCCTTTCAGGGGTACTTCCCCAATAACCTAACTTCTTCCCAATATGTTCCACTTCCTGGGGTTCCACCACCTCCTAGTAATGCCACAGGCTGGTGTCCAGGCCTTAATACACAGCCTGTGCAGGCTGTTTAAGATCCAGAACACACTACTTTACTCTCACCAGTGTAATGACGTAGGTTGCCACACCAGAGAGACTGCCCATGAGAAAGGTCAGCAATGGCTGCCCATCAACAGCACCCAAGGACCCGAATCCTGCCGCCACCAAGGGTGCTAGGAAGTAGGGCCTTCTGTGGTCATCTGGTCAACCCTATGAAAAAGACCTGGGTCCTCACGGGCACCTGATTGCAAGGCCAGGCGAGACCCTGCACCTCAAGGCCTGCTAAAGCTTTTTCCAGAGGCTGTGGGGTGAAACTATGAGCTGTCTCAAACCTCTATGTCCTTGTGTTCTGGGTTACCCCACAGTGAATCCCACGGACACAGAGGGGGTGGGCTGTCTGACTGGGGAAGAGTCTTCTTAATGGCTTCAACCCTGAAAAGGCTCTCTGGGTAGAGGCTTCTAGTTTGAAACGAATTTGAGGACGTCCCAGAGGGCAATGGATTCTTGCACAGCTGAACATGTTGGCTCACAACATATGCCTGGAGACTAGATGTCTCCCAAACGGACGTGATTTCCACCCGTCAATATGGAAAGGAGGGATGTGGCATGCCTGTGGGAGGACACAAGTGTGGTTCCTGTGAAGGGTTTACTCTTGGGATGCTGCTGGGGAGGGGCGTCTTCCTGCCTGGGGCCTAGAACACACCCGGTGCCTGACAGGAGTCCCGTTAGTGCGGTGCAGGCAGTGGCAGATGCTCATGGCTCATGTTTGGGAAGACAGGGAGCAGACGGAAGTCTGGGCCTTGCATCCCAACATGCTGATTTCCACAGGTTGAGGGAGGGACGGGGCAAAGAGCTGAGCTGGCACTTTCCAAGATCAAGACTCACTACAGCCAAGCTGGGGAATCTAGCCTGGGTTCCTGCTGGGGGTGGGGGTATCCTCACCTACCACACTGCGGTAGGGCAGGGAGCTTCCAACACCCAACACAGTGTCTAGCTGTTCAATCATTCAGAGAGAGTCAGCTGGCCATTCCAGTCCAAGAGTCTCACGGAGAAGCTTTGTTCAGGCAACAAAGGCGGGGAGGACCGCAGAGGGCCTACCTAGGCAGGGCTCTAACCTCTAGCTGATTCTTTGAGCAAGGTGAGGAGGAAGAGATGGAAGGGGCGTTCTGCTAGAGTTGCCAGCTCGGCCCCAATTCTCTAACCCCAAACCCCACACTCTCATAAAAGCACCCAAAAGTCCAGTTCTGCACTCCTGACTGCAGAGCCACTCCCCCTAACCCCCACAAAAGCTGCTAGCTGCTCAAGACCCCACTGACCGTAATTTTGGGCATCAACAGCTTGTGGAGGATGCATCATCACCCCGTGCCTGCAGGGTATTTAAGACCCCTCCTTCATATCGGTCATGTGGTTTATCTCCTGTCCCCTTCCTCCACCTCATCTCTGGGTGGGGGCTGAAGAGTCACGGGGGAATGCTTTGCCCAGATAAAGCCGGTTCTTTACTTTTTAATTTGCCTTGATCTGGTTTACTGCATGTGTAGAGAAACCTATTGTTTGGGTACAGCAACCTATCAGAGGATCCTTGCAAGGAAACTTGGCCCAGGAGTCAGGAGTAGAGACAACTGTGGCCTCAGTGGGACCCTATGCCCTTCCTGAGCCTTAGTGGAATTGGCTTAGAAAATGAGTTCATGGACCATGTCTCTATGTGCACCACAGCCAAGGGTCACTTGGAGAAGCCAGGAATGTCACTGTTCCTGTGGTTCCCCAACCCACACCTAAGTTCCTTAGATGGTTCTAGAACTTAACCCAGGAGGAGAGAGCCCTCAGGCTGGAGACCCCTAACCTAGGTGGTGGGACTATAATGCTAAACCAACTGTTAGAAGCCAC
This sequence comes from Microtus ochrogaster, assembly GCF_000317375.1. Lineage (NCBI taxonomy): Eukaryota > Metazoa > Chordata > Mammalia > Rodentia > Cricetidae > Microtus > Microtus ochrogaster. Next base: position 49,128,894 of record NC_022011.1, read on the forward strand.
TCTGTCTCTAGAGATGTGGGGCCAAGCACAGGTTTATGGGCACCCTAGAACAGATTTGGAGCAGCCCAGTCGGCCCCTGGCCTTCCCATTCTCAGCCAGAAAGCTGGCCCACTCTGGTCTGAAGGAGGCTCTGCCTTCAAAGTGTCTAACCTGCAGGTGCAGTTCCCAAGGAGGTGAGCCGGGCTGTTTTCTTGCTGTGTGCTGCTTCATATGGGTCCAAAGTCAAGGGACACTGCAAGGCTTCATCATCAGCTCCTACCGACCCTGCTGGAGGCCATTTCTGTGAATCTTGTCTCTTAGCAGCCAGCTTTCCACCCATGCATTCCTGATGCCCCACCAGTGGCACCTCCCGCCGTGGCTCTGTGGACCTCCTCTTCTCCTGTGGGGCTCTTACATCTACCAGCCTTTGACAGTGTCAAATCATTGGTGTCCCTTTCCCAAGTCACTCACTGCAACCCATAGGATGTATTGGTGTCATCTGCTCCCACTCCAAGCCTGAATTCCAGCTGCTCAGCCACAGTGGCCAAATTCTGATGGGTGTGTCCTCCAGAGCTTTTCTCAGTTGGCTGTTTCATCCAGCCCTGCAAATCCTCAACTCTGGAGGCCTTGGAGGCTTTGCTCTCCACAGTTCAGGGCTGTTTTCCTCCGGATATTACCTCATCATTCACTTCCAAGCCTTGGAGCTATCTAGTTATTAGTGAGACTCAAAGGCCTGCCTGTGTGTCCGACAGCAGCTTTATGCTGGGAAAGAAGGGAGGCCTACCCTCCAGGACCAAGTCCTTCACAGTTCAGGGGGCATCAGGACAGTACTCGCAAATGGCCCAGTCTGTGAGCATCTATAGAGCAGAGTGGTATGCTGCCTGCCGTCGTGGGGCTGCGAACCACACTGAGATCCTCTGGCCTGGGGCTCGGTGGTAACAGGCATCCCTTGAGGTGGCTCAAAGTAGCAAAACCTGCTTCCAGGAGTGATGGTACATGTTCCTGAGAGTCCGGAGGCTGTGACAGCAGAACCTGCAGGGATGTTGCCATGACTGCTGGTATACAAAAGAGCCGCTCCTTCAGAAGCAGGAGGTACAGGCCCCATTTGCTGAATGAAGGCCATTGGCTGAGATGAACCACCTGCGCCTCCTCCAGCCACAAACAGAAAGGAGTGTGACCTGATTATCTAGTTGCAAAGGTGTCACCTGATGGATTTGGTGACACATCCCCTCTGGGTGTCAAAAGCCCAGGGTGAAAAGTAAGGCCTCTGAGGTCAGCACCGGCTACATCCTAATACCCATTCATGGATACAAAGCAGCCCACAGCTGAGCCCACAGCAACATGAGGTCACAGCCGGCAGCCATTCTCCACCCCTCCTAGATCACCACCCCCCAGTTCATAGTTCTTAATGTCTGGGACTGTAAGCCAACAGAAGCATCAGGTGGCAGAGGGCCTGGCCATGCAAAGGAAACAGCCAGTCAAGTCTCAGGTGTAAACAGTAAACTCCTTTATTGAGACACTGTTACAAGGATTCCTTTAGTACACGGTTTTAAAATATTTTTGAACACTTTTCCTATGGAGAAGTGAAATTTTGAGGCTTCCAGTTGGACCTCTGGGAAATATACAATGTACCCTTTGGCCTGAAATTTTAAAGGACCCAAGGTCCTATAGTTTTTTATCACAGCGTTCTGTTTGTGCTTTTGTGTGTATTTTCGCCACCATTTGCCCAATTATATATATATGGAGAAAGAGGAAGAGAGAGCACACACCAGAGAAAATGGAGACATAAAAATGATGCCAGGAGCGTTTCTGCAAATATAAGAAGTAATTTTATTGTAAAATATTGAAGGTGAAGTGGACTGAGGAGAACAGGACACATTTTGGACTTCAATACAAATTGCAACTTGGAGGGGAACTGACAGAAGAATGGGACAGGGTGAAAGGGTAAACCAGATGGGGAGAGAGGCAGACACCGAATCACATGACCTACACAGAATCCACAGGACATCACATGGCTGTCTTCCAATATGGCTTTTCTCAGGCAGAGGCACGCACAGCAAGCGGTCCCTGGCTCACGATGGTATCCTGGCTTTCAGAAGCAACCTCCAGGCCAGGCTTTTCTTTGGCAAGAGTAAAACTTGTTGTTGAGGAAACCCGGGGATGCCTGTTGGCGGCATTCATCAATCCTGGTCACTCCCAGGTGCTGTGTTGTGGTTTCCTTCACTTTGGGGTGGGGTGGGGACAGGAGCACCGGAGCATGATGGCTGACTCCCTCGGCACCATAGCCTCCTCACGGTGGAAGGAGAGGCACAACAGGCGTGTGACTCACAGTGAGCCATTCTTTTCTCTTGCTGGTCCTGGAGACCTCTGCACCCAGAAGGCAGCCTCTCCATCACACACACCTTGGAGGAGCAGGAAGACGACAGCATGCAGAGGGATCCATCCCGACCCCAGAACTGACACCTGTGCCCAGAACACCCCTCTGGTGGAAACCCAAACAGCAGCCCTGGAGCCACGAAGTCCGTCGTATACCTCTTAGTCCACCTGCCGCTCACAGGGCAGTCTGGCTATCAGCGTGGGCACCCAGTGGCTTCCATCCCATCCTTGGCACGCACACAGAAATTAGCACCACGAACATTCAGCAACTGAACACAATCATGGATACGCAATGTATCGTGCAGGAAGTCTTTGTTTTGCGCGTGTGTTTTCAAATGAAATAAGCGGAGCCCGAAGGGGATTCGGGCTTCAGGAAGGACGCCCCACCATCATGAGCACGGGGTGCCTTCAAGGAAGAAAGGTCTCTGGCACCGATCTGATCGTTAGGTCCTTGGCAAAATTTCAGAATGTAGAAAAATGGCCAGGATAAAGGCAGGTGGGGGAAGGAGGCGCGGCGGGCACCCTAATGCAGCCTCTAGGACACATAGCACCACGAGAGACAAGTGTAAAAAAATCAGCACCAATGTTTATAGTTACTTATCATCTACAGAACACGTGGTTCTCAAGCTTTGGACACTGTCCCATCAGCCTCTGCAGGAAGAAACATGGAAAAAGGAAGCAATCAGGATTAATTTAAGCCTGTGTTTTAATCTGAGTGCATGTAGGAAAGGCAGGATCTCAAATGCCTATTTTTCCCTCCCCATAAAAAATTATCCAGAGCTAATCAAAAAGAAAAAAAAATAATTAAAAGTCTGGAAAGGGCCCAGGCACCTGCAGTGGCGATGCAGCTTCTTGCCGACTGAGCAAATTTCCAATTTATTGCACTTTCTTGCTGGGTGGGGAAGGGGAGAGGAGTGAGGAGATGCCCTTTACAGAGAGCCGGATTGCAAACCCGAGCTGGTACCCCGTCCCAGCTGCCCACACTCCCCATGGGCCTGAGGCTGGGTTTCCATGCAAGATTGAAAGCCAGGCACACTTAACATTTATAACAATACAATACAAATATTTACTTAAAACTCTCACAAAAACATAAGCACCTTTAATCCATCGGAAAGGCACGTGTGGAATGACATTTGGCCTCTGAGTGGATGTGTTGAGGGGTGTTTAAAAAAAAAAAAGAAGGCTTTGGCGACCTTTATAGGAACACCTCAGAGCATCTTTTGAAGGTCAAGGGGCGATACATATCTTCAAGTTGCATCTTTTTAAGTGATTTCCAAATACTGCCCCACCCTAACTCCCTGCCAACAGTCCATGAACGCCTTTGATGAACCTATCAGGAGAGCTAGGGACCAGGGCCTGCAGCGTGGCAAGAGGCTGTGGTGTGGCTAGGTCATGTGATTCGGCTCCGTGGGGGACACGGCTCTTTCCCTTTGTTCTCTCTGGGTGTGGGGTCCAAGGCCACGGAGGGTCCCTCCGAGGCACGGATGAGTCAGGCAGGCAGGGGTGAGAAACGTTCACTGTCCGGGATGGGCCGTGCACAGGACACCCACAGCTGGGGTGCTGAGGTCACGAGGTTGCTCTGAAGACCGGTGGGCTCAGCAGCTCCTAACCCAGGAAGCAAGCTGGCCCCACTTCAAATCCAAATTTCTGTGAGGCTTCACCAAAGTCGTTGAACATGATGTCCACGATGGGGACTTGCTCCACTTTGGGTGTGTCAATCTCCAGCACCGTTTTCTGGTAGCCTTTCTTGGTCTAGGAAGGGGGAAGAAGGTGGAGGCAGTTAAAGCCGGGGGCTTCTTGCAGTGGTTAAGGTGTTTAGGTCACCTACCACCCCTGGCCCAGTTCCTCCTCTGCCCCAAGACCCTACCAACTCCCTGAGCCACCAAGAACAGCAAGTTGGAGGAAACATGGCCAAGCAGAGAGGTGATGGGACTTCCCGTAAGACTTCACACAAGAGCTGCAATCCCAGGCTTCTCCTGGACAGGCGAGGGAACTTTCCTTACTACCTGTTCCAGAGAGAACTGGGTAGACTGAGGCACAGAAGGGCCATGATGGTGCAGGGCCCAAGCAGTCTGTGCCCTCCTGTGATCAGATCAGCACTTTTGAGCGGAGCAGGACAAAGCTCTCTTAGGAAAAGCAGGCTGAGCCTCAGGCAGGTGGAGGGAGTTGCCAGCAGAGTCAACCCTCTCAGCCCAGAATATAAGGAGGCCATGAGTACTTCTGTCCCCACCGCCAAGCAAGCTTAACTTAACTTTGAGTGTCAAGAGCATTTATCACAAAGAACAATCTGGTTCACCCACTCTGTCAACTTCCTTCAATGGTGCCCAATGTCTGCCTTTGAACTACAAATCTTGGGCTACCCACTGGCCACCTGTCCTATGCCAGGGCTTCCACTACCATGGATGTAGGCTGCAACTGTGTCTGGCCTGGGAAGGCTTTCGCTCCACTGCGCAAGCCCTGGAGAAATCACGAGGAGAAAGCAGAAGGGCATCAAGCATCTCCTTTGTGGGTACGACATGCCAGGATGCAGCTCGGCAGAGGGTCCTCTACTGACCCTGGGTCAGTCCTAAATCTTTCATGTTTGGTGCCCAGCTGCAGGGCCTTCCTCTCCATGGGTACCCCAAATCCAAATAGGAGCCCAATTACTCAAGGTGATTGTGGGATGCTGGGCACCCACAGAGATGATTGGATCATGAGGATGGACCCCTGGACCCCTCATGAGTGAGACCGGTTCCCTCATGAAGACCTTCTCTGTCTTTGCCATGTGATAACATTGCAAGAAGGTGACTGTGCACAACCCAGGGGTGATGACCCCAACCTCGGACTTCCTGCTTGCAGAACTGTGGGCAGCTCCCATGGTTTGTAAGCCACTTAGGTGATGGTCATTGGTGGCCATGGCCAAACCAACCCAAGCCACCCTGAGCCACAGCTGCAGAGGAAGCCACTCTTAGGTTTCCGATCTCAGACTTGAGCGCACTAGTAAATTTCTTTGTGTAAAACTGCTAAGCTCTGCAGGTTAAGTCGTTACAATAGCGCGGCTACTTGACATCTCCAGCTGGAATATGGAGGGATTGCTGAGAGTGCAGGGGTGAGTGTGGGAGTGGGCAGAGAGAGTGCAGGGGTGAGTGTGGGAGTGGGCAGAGAGAGTGCAGGGGTGAGTGCAGGAGTGGGCAGAGAGAGTGCAGGGGTGAGTGCGGGAGTAGGCAGAGAGAGTGCAGGGGTGAGTGCGGGAGTGGGCAGCTCCTTCTCTACCCGGCACGAGTGTCTGGTCTTCACTGCTCTCAACGTCCACTCGCCCCAGGTTCCGCTCACCCACAGCTGTCCTGATGAGACCCCTCTGTCTTGTTCTCAAAGCCAAGCTAGGGACACACGGAGGCTCAGGAGCGTTTGAACACTGCAGGCTCTGCCCATCCAGATAGACTTGGAGTGAATTCAGAATCTGCAATTTTTTCTTCAATGGGAATCTTGGATGATGTTTGTCATCTATAGTTTTCTGGCTGTCCCTTGAGAAACATTGAAGGAACTTGCCACCAGGAACCCAGCACTAGAACACGGTCCAGTTTGAGGGCTGTTCTGGCCAGGGATGGGTGGTCATACCCTTGCATTAAAACTTACCATGCGATATATCTGGGGGCTAGAAAGATGCTCAGGTGTTAAAATGTTCACTATGCAAATATGAGGAGAAGTTTGAATCCTCACAAATACATAAAAATGTGGCATCCCACCTGCAATTCCAGTTTTGGAAGACAGAGATGGGATCCCAGAGCGAGTGAGCTAGCAAGACAAGTCATATCAGTGAGCTCTACATTTGATTGAGAGACACTGCCCCAGTAATTAATATTCATGATTCCCAACAGACTCCAATGTTAGGGCTCTACATGTGTACATACATACACACACACATATACATACACACAAACAAGCTTGAGTGCGAGCATGTATATACGCAAGTGCATTTATACGCGAATATGTGCTTATGCATGTAAAACATGCATATACACAAATATGTACATCACACACATAAAAAATATAAGAGAAAAAAAAAGACAGGGGCAGTGGCCCATGCCTTTAATCCCAACCCTCAGGAGGCAGAGACAGGTGGATTTCTGTGAATTCAAGGCCAGCTCAGCATACAGATTGAGTTCTAGGATGGCAAGGGCTACACAAATAAATTCTGTCTCAATAAAAAAAAAGGAAGGGGGAAAAAATCTGGGTATCTTCAGGGGCTGGACTTTCATACGCATTGAAGCTAACTGTGGGGTAGCTGAGACCCTCACCCTCCTGGCCAGTTTAGGGAGCCAGACTGGCTACTCCTCATGTAGGCCCTGTTATCTTGGGCTCTGCTCCCCGACCCAGACTTACACGAGGTCAACAGCCTGGCCTCTCCTGGACCCTGGAAGGTGGTATAGTCTTGGAAAGCCATGTGAGGTCTCCGTTTTTGTATACCAGTGAGTCATGAAGCTACAGGTTTACAGCAGGCCCCACTCCCTTTCTTTATGGCATGAGCATGGAGTGGGTCTCTCTCCCCTACTCCGGGGACCACCGTGTGTGGAGCTGGCAGGCGATTTCACGTGGATTTGTGGGGCCCCGTTGCTCCAATTATCAGAGCGCTTAGAGAGGGACGCAGTTAAAGAAGAGACATAAATAACCATCGCCAGCTAGCAACGGCCCCCCAGGGGCGCACAAAGCTGCACAAACAACGGGATTGATGCAGAGTGACTCCCGGCCCCTCCGCAGGGCCAGCCGCTTGGCAGCCCCCTCAATCAGGCTACCCAGCCACACAGTACCAGTATTGGAATTCCAATTTCAGTGGCTGTGATTACAAAATGAATCAAGTTGGCCTCCCACGGCTGGGAAGGCCTTGGCATCACTGGCCTGCATATGGAGGACAAAAACCTCCTGAAGGAGCCCTGCAATTGAATGAGAGGATCGTGACCTTTCAAATCGTGGCCGGACTTCTCTGGGATTTGGGGACCGAGAGCATGTTGGTCACCCCAGCAAGTCTTGCTTGCTGTTCCCTTTGGACTGCCTTGAGCCCGCTGTCCTGCCGGTCTATCCCTCCCAGTACACAGAGCCAGGTTTTTCTATCAGCGGGTTATTCTGTTCTGAATCATTATTTCCCCACCTTTTCCAAGGCAGGATTTTCTTTCAGAAGTAAAAACAGCAGGGGGCTGCTTTTCCCTCTCTAGCCCAGTGGACTTCTCCATCTTACACTTGCCTTGGCATCTGGGGATGCTGATGATGCCACAGCTCATATGATGCTTGGTGCTGTGGATAGAATAGCCCTCCCCATGGTCAGTGTGGGCTATGGTCAGGAGAGCTTGTGTTTTAGCTACACACTTCCACACTCTCTCTGGGCCAGCCTGCCGTAGGAGGTGTAGAGAGAGCTCCTCGGCAGGGTTGGCTCCCCGCTCAGAAATCCAGTGCTGGACTGGGGAGACATTTTAGTTAGCAAAGTGCTTGCCATGTAAGCATGAAGACCAGAATATGATCCTTAGAACCCACGTTTTAAAAGATGGGTGTGAGGGCTCAAGAGATGGCTCAGTAGTAGAGAACACTTGTTACTCTTGCAGAAGACCTAGGTTCAATCCCAAGCCCCCACATGGTGGCTCACAACCATCCATGGCTCCAGTTCCAGGGGATTCAATGCTCTCTTCTGGCCTCCATAGACACTAGACATTCTTGTGGTACATAGACATACATGTGAGCAAAACACTCACACACATAAATTACAAATTAAATAAATCCTTAAACAAAAAGCTGGGTATGGTGGCACATGCCAGCAGTCTTGGTGCTGGGGATATGTGGCAGGGGAAGGCTACTGATTCCTGTAGTTCACTGGCCAACAAGCTCAACTTACTTGCCAAGCTGAAGCCAGTGAGAGACCTTGTCATTTTACAGGAGTGACAATCACTTGTGCCATCCACTAATACATAAAAGTGCGCATACACAAATACAGACATGTTTCCATGCACACAAAGGTGCCCAGTCTGGGTTCTCACCCTGCCTAGAAAAGAGCTATGTAAGTGGAAGTGGTCTCTAAACTCCAAGCTGGACCTGTAAAAGTCAGCTACACCCTGATATGGGCAGGCTGGGGGCATGTTTGGTCCCCGATACATCCCTAGTATACAGCTCAGGGAATGGCACACAGAAGATACAGCTGCGCACCCAAGGGGGCATACAAGGTGACATCACGGGCACACGTGATACTCACAGCACAGCCATCCACCAGGGCGCGGATGTAGGGGTTGTTATCGTAAGACATCTCCTCATCGTTGGAGCCCAAGAAGCGGATAGCCTTGTCGTAGCTGCCTGTGGCGGCATCCTGCCAGGCCACTGACTGGTAGCAGTTGTAGGTGATGTTCTGGTGGGCGGAGGCACTCAGCAGCCGCAGGAAGGTCATTTGTACCACGCCCACAGGGTTGCCTTCAGCATCCACATAGGAGAGCTAGGGGGTGGGTATAGCAAGGGAATCAGCAGGGTAGAGATAGAGCCATGGCCACAGAGTTGCCCACATCCACAGGGCTTCACCCAAGCCCATCTCCCTGAGGCCACTGCCTGGAAACCTCCAGACTCCTTGCCCCTAAGGCCAGCACATGGAATCTCCTGGGAACTCTGGAATCAGGAATCAAGTGAAAATAAACCCTGTTTCCTTCAGGGACTGACAGTCTGCTTATTACCCTTCACCCAGCACCCTCCAGGTCCAGCGCCTGCACTGCTTCCTCCAGAAGCCTGCCTGGATCAGGTTTTCCTGAGTTTGACCCTCTTTTCCGTCTCTAGCTTTCAGGCCACGTCTGAGAAGCCAACCACCTCCTCCCCACTTGGCCGGGTCTGCCTGGCTTGATTGCAATGAATAAACGTATGTTCCGTTAAAACCTACTCTCTTGTCTATGGGACACAGATGGCTCCACACTCCCATCAGTGAGTCAGGGTGCTGGGAGCAAGAGGCAAGGTCTCACTTCCTCGGATCAAATGTATGGGAATAAGGCCTAGGAGTAGAAACAGCTCCTGGGGTTCTGGTGACCACACCCTTTGCTGCCCTGCTAGTTCTTGAGTGTTCTATCCGACCCTGAGCCTTGACAGGAATTCTTCTCTCTCCTGGGCACACAGCCACGGGCAGGAGATGCTGCGACTGTCACATTCGTTCACAGTTCTGCCACTGCTCCTCACGGCTTCCTGAACGCAGCCCTGAGGCTATGTGTACCAGCTCATGTGCACCCTGTGTTCCTGGCCTGTGTGTCATCGTCCTTGAAACTCATATGCCACAAGCACAGAAGCTCAGCCTGCTGTCCCTGTCACTGTTCTTAGCAAAGGAAGGTGGCATGGGCTCTTGTGGAAAAATGGACGGCCACCTGCTGAGTGTTCAGGATGTTCACAGCCCCACTTTGTAAATCTGCTAGATTCAAGAACTAGAACAGCCAAGAGACCTTGGAGAATGGCTTGGATGGATGATCAGCCTGAGTAGGACCTGAGCTGTGTGGGAATTTGAGTGACCGGGAGTACCCTGGAGGTACAAGGGTGTCCTCTTCTGTAGGGATTCTGAGGCAACAAACAGGCTATCCTGCTCACCACTGGCCATAGAAAGCAAGAAACGCGGGTCTCTGGAGACAGGACCCCTCACTGGAAAGCTCCACTCTCCATAGCAAACTAGGAACAGCGTCAGGTAAAGAGAATGCCACTTGGTAAGTGGCTTCCACAGTGTCAGCAGTATCTCAAGCCACTCTGCTTTGCTAGGTGCAGGCTGGCATGGGCATCCCGAGAGGAGGGTCTCGTTTTCTACATCTCTCTCACAGGGAGTTTTCTGAGGTATCAGCATTAGCAGGGGTGTAAAATTCTTAGTTGTGGGACAAACCACTGGCTCCCCCAGCCTGGGTGTGACTGGAGTCCTCTCTCTGGGCAAGGACTAGAGGGCTCAGCTGGGCAGGTCCTTTTCATTAGGAAAGGGGGCTGGCAGAGGTTCGTGTCTCACTCTGGTAATCCCATTTCCGGTCGGCTGCTGCTCTAACACTGCTCTGTGTTGGCCACTTCAAAGGACACGCGGTAGTAAAGGAACCCCGAGGCAATGTTGGGTCTGGTACAGGGCACGGTGATCAAGGAAACAGTGACAACTTCAGAACCCATGTATTCAGAAGCCAGGCCAGGATCCTGTCCTTCCCACCATGGCACTAGGACACCATGGGGGTTCCCAAGCTTCCGGCAAACTTTATTCCCTTGGAGGCAGCTAGAGAAAACCCACAATCAGACTCTCAGAGGAAAATGCATACCAACCAGTGGTCTGGGCATCTGGTGTTCCTGGGAGGTCACATGACTGACTCGAGAAAAGACACATGCCACAGCAGAGGCAGAGCTGGCACCAGACACAGAAGGACCCAAAACTCCAGTACTATCCCCGTTGGATCCCAGTCCTCAAGTGGCCCTGCCCTGGGGCATTTCCTGCCATCTCAGTATGAGCAGCCATCTTTGGCAGCTCACAAAGAGATTGGCTTCTTCCCTGCCCTCCAGTTACTGTGGTTCTTACTGGGAGCTGGGAATGAGGCATTGGAGCCTGGAGGCAGGCTGGTTTGTTGTGGATGGTCCCTGCACCCCTGTTCCTGGCAGCCACCTCAGGAAAAGGTCAGGGGGGGTACCTAGACATGGGTATTCTACGGCTATTTGCTCCTTCAGCAAGGATCGTGGTGGGCGCCCCCTGGGGGACCTGGACTACACACGGAAGCCATCTTGGAAGGGGAGAAGACAGGCCAAGCTCAGGCAGACAGGACCCAATGGATCTCAGACCTGGGGAGTCTCACCCCCTTTTTGCCTCAAGTCTCCTGCCATTGCAAACTAGGCCTCCTTCCCTACAGATCCTTCTGTGCACCAGTGGTTCTCTCTGAAGGAAGCAGAAGAAGCAAAGGAGAAGAAACAACGAGGAGGAAGCCCAGCTCCCAGCAAGGGAAGAGAAGACTGTGGGGGCTGGAGCCAGAAGAACACAGGCTTGCAGCTTCTGTGCACAGGCCGAGCACCTCAGGACCCCGACAGCCAGCCAGACATGCCTCCAGGCAAAGGGATGACAGAGAGGATGGTCCTGGAAGCCACGGAAAGCTTGGGTATGCACGGCTCTGTGCTCGCTAAAGGCAGAGGCTGGTGCAGCGTTGAGAGGCAGTGGAAGCCCAAAAGGGGTTTGTGTGAGCAAGGACCCATAAGGTGAGGCCCACTAGATGGAAGAAGAGAGTCCGAAGAAGGTGTGTGGGCTCTACTCGGGACTGGAACCTGGAGTCCGGCAGGGTGTCACAGAGCTTCAATGGGGCTTTAGGAAAGGTTCAGAGAGCTAAGGGGAAGATGTCCTATTTTGAGTGGAAATGAATGAATTGAAGCAAGTTCCTGGCCTCTGCGCTGGCCACAGGAGCCTTCTGGTTGATGTTTTAAGATCTTTTCACCTCCAAGGTGATGGGGTTCTGAGGTACACCTCCCATGAGTTAAACACAGACTAATATGTGAGGGGCAAGTGGAGACTTCAAGGCCAACAGCCAGAGCCCATGGGCCCTGCACAGCCAAGGAAGAGGGTGTGAATGGCGGCAGCCTGGACGGACCCTCAGGAACCACCTCATCGGCTGTGCCCACGGACTTATGCATGTCGTCAGCTGGGTTGTGCCATCTGTCAGTGGCATGTAACTGGAGTTCCCACCTCCAGCTGTGGGTGCCCTGAATCTCAGTGGGAAGCTACCCGCTGACTTCCAGGAGGGAAGGAACTCTGGGTGAAAGAGAAGGCAAGAGGAAGAAACATCACACCCATCGGACCTTGCTGTCAGGCGTGTGGAGCAAGTTGGCCTTTAGGGCATTAGCAGGTGTGGCCCCAGCTGCAATCAGTCCCAGGCAGCACCCAGAGCCAGGCTGAGCCGCAAGCAGACAGCGTGATGCGGCCACTTACCAGGGAACCCCGTTTGTACTGACTATACCAGGTGGAAGGCTGCTCTTTGGGCCAGCGGGCCATTTTACTCTGCAAGATAGGAGATGGCGGGTTTAAAGTGACAGCTGCAAAGGACGTGGGGTCACCTTACCAGTTTCCCACGCTTGAATTCACTGAACCAGGAACCTGGGTTTTCTTTGGGCCAAGAAGTGATTCTGGCCTACACATCAGGCAGGGATGGTGGGGAGGGAGAGAAACAGAAAATGAAAGGGTTACTTCTGCCTCCACAGTCAGACCTTCCCAGCTTTCCCAGCCCCTGTGTCCTGCCAAGGTGCCTACACTTCCCTTAAGAGCTGAGGCCTTACCACCGTGACACGGGGTGACAACAGCTCTGGAGCCCTACAGTGGCCTAGTACATGTCAACACAGTTATGCCAGGGCTGCAGACCGCACCCTAGCAGCTGGTGTGCACCAGGGCATCAAGTGACATGAAAGGCACCCGTGGGGCAGCAGACAGAAAATGCAGGAGTCTCATGTCGGTGACAGGGAAAGTTGCAGCCAGCATGCAATGTGTGGACATCGCATCCCACTCTCAATCTTGAGACACAGCGGATGGGGGTCTTCAGCTGCACCTGCTACTGCAGCAACATGGGCAGCCCCACTGTGTGGGAGCTGCAGAGGGGGATGTGTGTATGCATGTATGCATGTATGTATGTATGTGCAGTATATATATGCATACATGTTTGCATGATGTGTGTGTGTGTGCATAAGGTACATGAGTGTGGCATAAGTTGAGTACATAGCCATGTGGAAAGCTCCCTCCATGTTGGCCAGCTGCAGGCCATGGGAAAACCAGGCTGAGACTGAGCTGGAAGCTCTCTCCCTTCTGGTTGACTTCCTTAGCACTAGGAGGTACTAAGTAGGCTGCTGGGGGGATGGAGAATTGTCCCCAACAGTCCTGGTTAGTTATGTGTCCTGCAGGCTATTCTACCAACAAGCCAGACAAGATGTGTGCATTGCTGCCACAGTGATTCAACTTTTATGATGTAACCAGCTGATTTTCAATAGGCTAAAGGCTCACTTCCCGGAAGGGAATTCACATCCGGAACTGGAGGGCAGGGGGAAAGCCCATGGCTGTGGAGATGACAGGCTCTAGCGGGGAGGCCACTACACTGCTTTGTTAATGTTGTGACGCCCTATCAAGTTGCCTTCTAACAGTACCGCTGCTGTCTCAGCTGGTCATGGGAGGAAGCTTATTCTTTTGCAGCAGAAGGTGACTTGCAGAGGCGCGTAACTAGTCACGGAGACTATGGGGCTGCTTTCACGACACAGTGGCCGCAGATGGAGGAAAATAACCACACATATTTATCACACTCTCTAGGGCTCAGGAAACATCACAGAAGAAGGTGTGGAAACACTCTTAGAGCCAGAAGAAGGGGTGAAACATTGGTTGTGTAGCTATATCCTCCAGATGGAAACACCTTTTCCTATAGCTAAGCTTACTAAGGCTCAGAAAGTAAACACAACTCACAAGTCTCAGAAACCTGCTCCAGCTTATAGGACAAAGGCCCCTTCAAAGGCTATAAAAACCATGGGAAGAAGAGGTTATCTGACCAGCCACACTGTCTGCCAGTCACAGAACTCCAATGATACAGCTTTGGTAAGCTGTAGGCCTGGGGCAGAGGTCTTTCTGCCTTTGAGTCACCTAAGCCCCTGAAAGTGACCCCAAGAAACTCATAGCTTTGCTCAGCTAGACCTGGGTAAAATAATTTTTTTGTTCTTTGCTCTTTTGCTGGTGCCCTATCTTAGGTGAAAAGATGTTCGTCATTGTCTCCCCAGAAAAAGTCATACAAGAGGTGTGTGTGTGTGTGTGTGTGTGTGTGTGTGTGTGTGTGAAGGTCTTCACTGGGGATTTGTGGTCTTGGGGGTCCTTGGAGCTGTTATGTAATATTCCATGACAAGGGAACAAAGGCTGCCCCAAAGCCCCTTGTACTTTTAGGGCTATCCTTCATCATGGGCTTACTTCGGGCCTCCCTAGGGGAATCTCACTTAGGGTCTAGTGGGTGGTTGAGCCTCTGTAGGTGAGGGTGGGAGGTGTTGTCTCTGTACTGACTCACTGTAGGAGTGGGAAAAGAGAGTCCTCCAGATAGCCTGGCCCAGACTGGGCTGAGCTGGTCCTTTCGAGACCATGTTTGGGACCCGGGTCCGTATGTTAATTAGGGAGAAGAAGAGATATGAGACACTATTGATTGCCCCCCTTGAGTTGGGTGGGTGCTAGGACAGAACAGACTGCTGGAAAAATGAGGTGTCCTGTCTGCCAGAGCCCTCAGAATCTTCCACTTTTCCCTGTTGTTTTCAGATCTATCAGTCAAGGCCACACTTAAATTGTATGGGAGCAGTTCCTCCCAAGTTAGAGACAGAGAGCACAGGCTTAACTCAGACTTCTGCTCAAAGCTGCTCCAGGCCCTGGAGCCTCATGTCCCAGCGCTGCTAGGAGAGGGTCTTTTCATCCTGGACAGGGCAGCCCTGGCCCAGCCTGTAGTTCATACATTGGAAGAAGCAAAGAACCAAAGTGCAAGTGCAGGGTCTGTAAAGACTCCATGTGACCCAGCCCCAGAGACAGCTTGGCTACTGGCGGCTGGCTGGAGAGGGCCAAGCGCCAAGGCAGGTGAGAAAGGTCTCTTAGTTTAATTCCATCCCCAGCTCTGGCCAGATGGAGGAATCCAAGACCCATAGAGTAGGCGCTCAGGTCTCAGACCTCTGCTAAGTCCTGGCTTGTCTCTGGGAACCAAGGAATTCAGGATGCAGGAGGGATGGATGGATGACAAGCCTATGAATCTCTCACCCCTGCTCTGCTCCTGCTGCCACCAGCTGAGTGTGACCCAAGGGCATGCTGGTGCTTGCCACTTTTATGGTGTGATTTAGGGAGGGGAAGGAAGCCCCAGGGAGCCCTTACGCTCCCTCCAGCGGGAACTCACTCCCCAGGTGACAGGGTCACAGGAGGCTGTGGTGTGGAATACATGCATACCTGCTGTGGCATCCAGAAAATGGCATGGGAAAACTATGAGCCATCCCAAGCCAGGTGGAGAGACCCTGAAGTTGGGGTCGTGGTCACATCCTCAGATATGGAAAAGGCTCATCCTGCCTGTTCTAGGCCAGAGTCGCCTTTGCCACAGATTCCCCCCACATAATTTGCATACCCATCACTTGCACACAAATTCCTACCTACAGGACTGAGCTCCTGAAAGACCACAGGGGTGACCAACTGATCTCCCACAAAATTATCTGCCCACAGATTCTTCACACATGCCCCGTCTGGAACCTGAGAGGACAGGGACAAATTCAACAGAAATAAGCTGGCACTCTCAGTTTAGGCACAGCATCCTCTAGATGTCTTGGGCTCGTCATCACACTTGTCCCCAAAGTTTTAGGTTGGTCTGGGTTGTAGCGCTTCTGAGAGCCCCAGGGAGGTTGGAGGGGCACCCTCAGGGCAGCCTTTCTCCCACTTGCTGGGACCTAGGCTGCACCTGCCGCCATGTACCTGAAATATCTCATCTCAGGACCCCTTAAGAGTGACTTCCAGAAGAATGCTCTTGGTTTCAAAACTGATTGGCCTCTGACTTTTAGCCCTAAAGCTGCACACACACATGAAATACTGAAGCCCTGGCCAGACTGGAAGCAAGCGGTTGACATGAGTACTCACCCCCTCAGACTTCTTGTCAGGGAAGACACACGTAGACCCTCCGGCTGTGAAATTGCAGTAGACTTTGAAGGAGTCCCTAGAGCACCCCTGGTTGGGATCGACCCAGTATTCACCTGGTTTCAGAGACAGGGAGGCAGATTCATGAGAATGGCTCTCCAGACAGCGGCAGAAACCACCGCAACATTTCAGTCTGGCTGTTAAATGCCCAGCCAGGGCCATAAAGTCACCCATACAGCCTTCCTTCCTCATCTCAGAGCGCTTCCCTTCTCCTGTGGGGAGCATAAAGAGTAGCAGACAGCCCTGCTCACAAGAACAGAGCCGGGGCATGCAGCACACCATGTACGTGTCTGCTGACCTTGATGGGTGGGCGACAGAAGGGCAAAGAATGTCCTGAAACAAACCTGGAAATCCACAAGTGTGGAGTCAGAATGTACTGGAATCAGACACCCCTCGCATCTTGCTGGAGCTATGTCCCTACTTACTGGGGGAAGACAAGCTGGATTTGGTTTGCTGCTCAATAGGCCCTTGGTTTGAAAAGGGTGAGGATGAAGCCCCATGGTTCTGTTGGTGTTTAAAACCCGCCTTCCCAAGCATCGCACATCCTGACATCAAGCCGCCTTCAGGGTCAGCGAAGTGCCAGGCCAAAGGCATTTTATACATTGTCCATTTACCACCACAGGGCATGTTTCTGTGCCCATTTTACAGATCAGGAGCAATGAGGCTCAGAGTAAAGCAGCCTTGAAGCCTTGGTGCTCAGCCCGTCCGGCCTCCCCTGACTGTGTCACCTCCCTCTCTGATGAGGGTCTAGCCTATGCCTCCTCCCACGGATGGGAGTGAGTGAGGAGTGGCTCTGACTGGCCTAGACTCCCACTGTGGCCCTCCCTCACCATCTGGGAAATCAGGATGGCAGAGCTGTAGGTCCTTGCAGGTACGGGCGGGGTTCTGCTGTGTGCCCAGTGGCCGCTTCATCTGCTCAATCTCCTGCTTCAGGGAGTTCAGGGAGCCGAAGATCTCCTCCATGCCATCTGCGTAGTCCACATAGCTCTCCCCAGCCCCGTCATCAAGGAGCTGGCTAGCATCGATGTTCCGCCGAGTCCGGGATGCCTGCATTGGCAGGGGCTGGATGACCTCCCCTGGAGGGCCCTGGGGTGCAGAAGAAAGCAGTCATGGATGGGAGTGGACAAGGATGGCTCTGTCCCAAGGGCAGAGTTAAGATGATCCTGAACCAGAAATCTGGGTCCCTCGGGCTCTGTGTGCAGGGTTGGAAGGACAGCTGCCAGGTCACACTGCTTGCTCACTCCTTCCTGTATCCTGAATAATCCATGCCCATCCACTTGCCCAGGCTAAGTGCCTTTCTCCCCTGAGCCCAAGGCCCTGCTCTTCTCCAGAATTTAGTGGCTCAAGGCCTTAGCTTTGCATGTTGTTCTGTCATACAACAACATACATGTGTAATGCTCATATAGAAAGATGCCTGAATGTTTATACATTCTTGTTCATACACATACACATGCATAATATGCATTTAGAAACACATACATTCATGTTCACATATATACATAATATACACATCTATACATATACATGTTCGTACATGTATATTCATATATATATACACATACATACACGATACATACATAAAGAAACACATGCATATTCACACACACTTACATATAGAAACCCTAACTCTGACAAACGCAAATGTACAATATACATAAATACATATACACATATGCATGCTCACAATACACATAAGCACATATATATAATATATGTGTAGAAATATACAATACACATTTCATGTTCATACACACATGCACAAAATACATATGTACAGCTACACATATTGTGTTCACAAACATACCTTGTGTATGTACACACATATTCACACATATACAAATAGACTCACACATTCACATTTACAAATTCATGTTCGCACACATATATGTACATATATAACACACAGACAAAAATACACACACTTGCATGGACATGCATGCTCCTGTATGCACATGCATATAAACATCCATAATACATATAAACACATGTACACATATACAAAGAGAAGTATATATACATAAATACATATTTACACACCTAAACATATTATGCGTGCGTGTTCACACACATGCATATAGCATAGAGAAACATGCATGCACTTATACTTACATGCATATTTACACATATATGTATAGGGTACACACAAATGCACAAGCCCATACTTACAACATGTATACAGACATAAGTTATTACTTATAAATATGAATATATACACATAACTAAGTACACATAAGCATGTACAGTCATATGACACACTTACATAGTCACAACCATACATGCACATTCCCTCTCTCTCCTACCCAGGGCAAGTCAGCCCATGAGCTCCATGGACAGGCCTGTGACACTGACAGCCCCCTCTGCATCCCCAGGGACCAGCCTCTGGGGATGCCATCTGAGTTTCACTGCATTTCAGACAGCAAGCCCCACAACAGACGCTCCCTCAGTCTCCCTCCACACTTCACAGACTACTCACGGGTGGGCCAGGGAGTCCTGGGTGGCCAGCCTCGCCCTTCGGGCCGGTGGGACCCTGTGGAGAAAGTGACAAACCAGTACTTGGTCACAGGGCCTTCTATGATCTGACAGACCCACCAGCTTCAGAGAAGTCAGGACAAAGTGAAGGCAAGACTTCTCTTCCTGAGGCTGGCACCCTCCACAGCAGGGAGCAAAGAGCCCAGATGTGTTGGCCTGAGCTGAGCTGGGCTCATTCGGAAAGACAGGAGACAGGTATAAAAAAAGAAAAGAAAATGCCAACAAACAGGTTTATGGAAGCATGCCAGCTGCATGGGCCACAGTGGGGAATGTAAGCCCAGCCCTCAGCAGGACTCCATCCCACCTCTGCCGGCAGGGTCCTTATCAGAGAGACTAAAAGAAGTGCTAGTAGCCGGGCGGTGGTGGTGCACGCCTTTAATCCCAGCACTCGGGAGGCAGAGGCAGGCGGATCTCTATGAGTTTGAGTATCTGTGTGACACTCGCACACCCCCTGTGGTGGCCGCACTGAACACAATAGCTAAGATGTGGGATCAGCCTGGGTGCTCCAGCCAGTGAAAAGGGAATGTATCGTATACACACAGGAGTATTGCTCAGTCATAAAGGCCATCTTGTCTTATGTGTGGGGACACGGGGGAGGGGTGACGACTAGAGGCACTCTGAAATCAGCATTACCAGAAGTACAGTGTAGAATAATTAGAACATTAACAGTTGATAGAAAGGAGATGATAGAATAGTGATCGCTGAGGTTAGGGGAGGGCACCGGGAAACTGGAAGGATGGAAGATGGGCGATGGGTACGAATCATGGTTGCACGGAAGGAATAAAGCATGGTGCTCTATAACACAGTGGGGGACTGACACACATCCTAGCCTGCTAGGTTTCATGATCATATAGAGAGGCTGGAGGGCTCCAAACACAGAGTAACAATAAAGACGCAGAAACGCTAACGACTCCAGTTCAGTCAGGACATGCCATATGCACCAAGTGAGAAGCCACACTGAGCCTGATAAATACACATGTTTGTTACGTTAGCCAGAGTGCAAAAAGGTTGCAGGGTCTGGCAGAGCTAGCTTGTCTCATTTGATTTTCTCCCACAACACCCCAGGAACAGCTACAATGAAAATAATACTTAAAAGCAGCCAGCAATAGAGAGATAGAATCATATTTTTTCGCCAAGGGAAATCTAGAGAAAACAAGGAATTTTCTAGAGAAAACAAGGAATCCCAACAACACACAGTATAATGAAGAAGAGGAGAGGGGTGGAAAGGATCTCTATGGGCCCGGGTGGGCATCCAGGTGACCCACTTCCCAGAGGGTTCCTCTCCCACCTCCAAAGTAGTCTCAGGTATCATGGGCCCCACCAAGGCAGAGTCACTTACCGAAGAGCCTTTAGCACCTTTGGGACCTGGAGGGCCCTGCAGAGAGCAGAGGTCAGAATGTCAGTAAACAGAGGGGCCCCAGGTCCTAGTTTCACTCAGCCTGTCCCTGATCCTGCACTTGCCTGGCTGGTAGGCAGGAGGAGAGCTGGTGGTGGCTGCCACTCACCCCCCTCCCCCAGAAGGCAGAGGGTGTCCGCTGAGAGGCCACCCTGCTCACAATGCTCAGTTTGGGGAATGACATTTAGATATCAAGAGTCAGGGAGTGTCTGGGCTCCTGAGGGGTCTGGAAGGAGTCAGCTGCTGGACATCCATCGCCATGTGAACCCAAGGTCCAGTTAACACAGACGGGTCAGAGAGGGCAGAGCTCAGGGATGTGGGAATAGCATGTGGGAAGCACAAGGAGGCCTAGGCCAGGGCGTTGAAGAGGACAGGTCCCTTATTCTCAAGCCTGGACTGAGATGGCCTGACTCGTGCGCATTAGGAAGAAGAGAGCCAAGACATTTCCCTCCCTCTTCCCAGATGCTTGCAGAAGGATCTGCATTCTTTGGGATGGGGTTCAGGCATAAAAGTTTGCCCTTCCCTTCCCCTTTGGCAAGGCACCCAGGGGACCAGCAACCCCTCTCCTGCTCCTGTGCCTTGGAACCCCGGTGTTGCATTATATACAAATAAATTCTGGTTCAACCATCTCGCCTGACTTCCTTGTGGTTCTCTAGCCTGGCTTATCCATCTCACTTCCGTCCTTGTATCCACTGGGTCCTACATCCCCTGCACCTGTCCTAGATACATACCGGCAGGCCTGGGGGCCCAGGAGGCCCAAGTGGACCAGAGGGACCAGTGATGCCCTGGAAGGGAACAGAAAATTCAGGTTACCGGCTTTCAGATTGTGTGGGATTGAGGAAGATGACAACGAAGCCTGGCAGGCAGCTGTAGTCAACCACTCTAGAACTTACTCCACAGTGAGGGCCTTCATGCCTCCTCGCTAGATTAGACTGATTCACCCAAACACCAGCCACGGGCTGAGGTCCACAGGCCCAGCCCCTCCCCAGGCCAGAAGGAGCTATAAATTAAGACACCACCCCCACCGTACACCACTGGAACTCAGAAAAGCCTGATCCAGCCTCCTGCCCAGCTTGGCCACATATCTCGGTTCATGGTGTCAGGTCTCACCGCAGAAGACAGGGGAAAGCAGAAAGTGTCCAGGAGTCTAGCCTGTCCAGCCACAGTTGACAGCCCAGCCTCACAGAGAAGAAAGTGTCTCCCTGCACTGTTAGCTCACAGGGCCTGGCCTCTGAGTCTCTAGTGTGTCCCATGTCTCTCAAGCCTGTACGCTGGAGACACCTTCTACCTGTAACATGGCCAAGACCACACTGTGTGTGGAGAAGCGAATGAACCTTCATGTACAGAGCCACATAGTCTGAGTGCCACGGAAGCCTGGTGACACTTGGCAGTCAGAAAACCGCCCACAGTGGCTGAGGCAGGGCTCCAGGGAGTCTCCTCCTTTGATGCCATTCACTTCCAATATGACCTAAAGAGGGATATCTACCGTTCACTCAGCCTCCAGAGGCTCCTGTCACCCCCACATTCTGCTATATTCAGGGACAGGCCAAGGCATGGATAAGCAAAGATCCCCAGATGTGAGTGGGTACAAAGTGGGGAGTCCCACTACAGTGAACGGGGGGGTTCCCCATGTGAACATGTGTCTTTTCTTCTGTGCCGTACACAAACTAACTAATTTTCAGCTTGGGCGTCTCCTCCACTTTACCTCCTACAGACAAACCAACATGCAGCCAGGGTTTCCTCCTAGCTGACCAAGGCTGCAAACTAACCCACTACGGTGGATTCAGGGGAAGTCTGGGGTCAGAAGTGGGCATCTGTGACAAGGGGGAGGCAGGGATGTTAGCGGCCATTGCTCTGCCTCTCTCCACAAGTGAACGCGGCTGACGGTCCACCATCACCTTCTGCCTAGTGAGTTAGTGAAGATGGGGAAGGATTTGACTGTTTAGGCCCTCTGATTCTGAGGGTCATCACGCCAATGAGCTTCTGCTCCACCCAGGACTTGGGTTTGGGGTAAGTTCTAACTTGTGCCTTGGGGACCTAGCTAAGTCCAAGTCCCCGCTGGTTCCATCTGCAAAGCAAGATGTGAGATTCCATGGCAATGAGGGCATCCTCCTAGGCTCCACCAGAAGCTAGAAACTGCTCTGGAGATGTGAGTTTCTCTATGTACCTGTTCTCCTTTAGGACCAGACGAGCCCTGGGGGCCGGGGAGTCCTCGGTCACCCTTTTCACCCTGCTCACCCGGAGGTCCGATGAGTCCAATCAGACCTGGATGGCCCTGTGAGAAAATAAAGCTATGACAGATATCTGTGCTACCGGTGCCCTGAGTCCACCACACAGAGAGCCAGGTGACCTGGCACATGGCCAGAACACAGGGAAATGTATCATAGTCAACATGTCGAGGATTGAAAATAAGCAGAGGCCAGGCGACAAGAGAGGCCTCATGGACCCTTGCTGGTAAGGAACGTATCTGAAGAAACACACAGGGAGAAGCAGGGTGTGGCTGAGCAGTGAGGCCCTGGGCTAGCATGTGTGAGGCCCTGGGCTAAACTCTACAGGATGACCACCACCATCCTGGGCACTGGACCCCAGTGATGACAAAGGAAGCATATAGGGGTCTCCAGACCCAGAGGCCATTGGATTTCCCTGAGGGATAGTTTGCTTACTTGAAACATGTATCCTCTTCCTACGAGGCCTGAGGTTGACCCTGAATGGAAACCGCCCCGTGCTAAGGATATTATAGTCACTGAAACAGCTTTCAAGAGAAAAATCCACCATATCTGCCCTATACATCTTTTGGTTTCACACGAGTTTCTAGAATGTTCTGGCAGGGCTGCCAGCTTCCATTATGTTCGTGAAGGATCTCAAAGTAGAAAAGGGTATTCCTTGCTGTCTTCTCTATGGACAGCTGCTTGTCTTATGAGCCCATTTATTCACAAATAAATCAACGTGAGGAGGAGAAAAGACGCCACCAATTAATGATGCTCGGGGCTTTTAGAAGGTTCTTGTCAATTCTGGGGCTTCTAGGACACCTTGATATAGACATGAGTCTCAAAGCCCTGGGTGTACTTCTCTGTCAATCTACCTCCAGGTCCTGCGACAGTCACAGCAGGTACTTGGTGGTAGGTCGGTAACTCCTATGGATGAGTTAATGGTGTTGCTATGGCAATATTGGAGTTCCCTAAGCCTTAGCTCACCTTTTCACCTTTGGGACCAGAGTCTCCTTTGAGTCCAGGGAGTCCTGGAGGGCCCTGTAGGAGAAGGGAGAGGAGTCAGTGTCCTTGTCCCAAGGGTTTCCAGTGCCCGGCCCATACAGAAAACACTGGCATTTCATGCTACTCACCAAAGGGCCAGGGGGACCATCAGGGCCTGGGGATCCTGGGAGGCCTTGTTCACCCTGAAACAGAGTCCCTTGTTGTGATTAGGTGTCCCCATAATCACCTGTCCCTCATCCTATGCTTGCTAGGCCACTTACCACAGGACCAGGGATCCCTCGAAGACCATCAGGGCCAGGCTTCCCAGGGGCCCCTTGGGGGCCAATAGGACCAGTCTTCCCAGGAGGGCCTTCTAAACCGGCTTCTCCCTGTTTAGAGGATGCAGGAGGATACAGACATTCAGAGGCCCCCAGGGTGCTGCAGAGATGCCCCCATGTGTCCTACGTGAAAGCTGACTTGGCCCACGCTCCATCCTGTTAGCAGCGGCTCCCTGACTCCTGCTGACTGTAGTAACCATCACAGCAGGTCACCCACCAGGTGCCTAGCCAAATGACACCCATATGCGGGGCTCACTAAGTCTCAGAGATGACAAATGTTCCCATCTAGGCGTGCAGGTCACCCCACTCAAGAGTAACTGGGTGTTCCAGTCCTGGACACCACACGTACCACTCAGGTAATGCCCATCCTAGTATCCTAAGGCCCCACTTCCTGTGTATACTGTCTTCTGCTCTGTCACAGGTCAAAGACTAGGTGTGACCTCACCCTGGCTCCTTTTGCCTCCTTCCTCTGCTTCTTTATCCTCCCTCTGCCTCCATGGCTCCTCCGTCCTTAGACTGCACCCTGCCATTGCCCCAACCTCCTTTAGACCCACAGTGGTCACAGCCACCAGGGTAATTTACCTTGGCTCCTTTCTCTCCTTGTCTTCCTTCGGGGCCCGCAGGACCTGGAGGACCCTAGATAAACAATAGAACAACTAAGATTTGAGCGCTGAGTTTGAAGACCAGGCCTAGACTCCAGGGAGAGCAACAGGGTGTGAGGCCACCCTGGACCACTCTCCAGTGAAGATTCAGGCCTCCATATGCAATCCTATGACTCCAGAAACCTGCAAAGCTTCTGGTGGATCTACAGATGCCCTAAATGCCTTGTGTATAGAAAGACCTCTCCTGCCTGTACACTCTGTGGCTCAGCCGCCACAGTTCAGGCATCCAGTGACACACTACAGACATCTGTTCCTTATCTTGACTCTCCTTCGTTCAGATAGGCCGATCTATGGACAAAAGGAGTGCAGCTCTTGAGAATTTTCTCTCCCATGATGGCAGAACACACACGTCAGTCACTGGCCATCCTGAGCACCCCTGGTTTAGACTTTGCTTCCTCTGAGGTTGCTCCACCCAGCTGTGTCTCCCCACTGATCTGTGACCCGATGAGCGTGTTCCACATTTCAGATATCCGTGTGCCCTCTTCCGGGGCATGTGGGGCACCAGGGGCTCCACAAAGGGGTAGAGGTCTTTGTGCAGGAAGCAGACAGTGAGAGGGGTGCAGAGGGCAGAAGGACTTACCCTTTTTCCTGGAGGTCCGGATGGACCGGGTTCACCAGTAGGACCTGGGGATCCCTGGTTGGGGGAAAGGACACAGAGCATCAGAAGTCTGTCACATTAGGACACAGGGCTGTGCTGCCACAGCAGAGAAAACACTTGGTGATTCAGTCCTTTCTGTGGCTAGCCCTGAATGGCCCCTCTCTGGTGTGAGTATAGCAAGTCCCATTCCCTGCTGATGGCACTCAAGGACTCCAACTCCTAGCCCATGGCTGTTGTATCTGGAACAAAGAGACCCCCCGGGGCGTGCTTGAGTCTAACACCCTGGAAGTCTGGTTTCCACCACGTCATCACCTACGTCTCACTTGCAGAAGGACCAAGCTGAAACCCAAGGCAGGAGTCATGTCACGACACGTCTGGCTCACAGTCTGTGCCCCCAGCCTTTCACTTCCATTGCTGCCTGTCTCAGATCAACAATACAAGTCTTTGCCCTTCCTTGGGTCAGTGATACAATGGTTTGAATGGTCTCTAAAACCCAGGCTCATATCAGATTGCCCTTGTGCTGGTGTTGAGAGGAGGGGCCTGGTGCTCAGGTCATGTGTATATGCATGGTCTACACCACAATCACAGAAATGAGCTCATCCTAAAAGGTGATTAAGCCCACCTCTCCTTCCCCATCAGGTCAGGATGGCATCCACTATGTTATTATTTGAGACGGGATCTTACTCTGAAACCGAGGCTGACATCGAACTCATTATTCAGACCAGACAGCTTCAAACTTGTAGCAATCATCCTACCTCAGTTTCCTGAGTGCTGGAATCAGAGCACAAGCCACCATATCTGTTCTTACCTTGCTAAGTCACGGCAAGACACCCTTCCTGATCGGGTCCCTCTATCTTGACTTCCTAGCCTCTAGCACCCTGAGTCAAACACATTTATCTTGCTTTAATTCACCTGGCTTGTAACATTATCCCACCAGCAGCAAAAAGACCTAGAGAGTCACTCATTCCTAGGAGCTCACTCCACCTTGGGGGTAGGCTGGAGAGACCTCTGAGTCCAGCACAGTCCAGCCAAGGGACCTGAAGGGGTCACCTGGTCCTACCTCAAAGAGACCACCCTTGCATTAAAACAGCTGCTCAAAACCAAGTGGCCTCAGTCATAGGGACATTGGGCACCTGTTGGGAAGCTTTGACTGACATTCAGGGTGAGACTGGGACACTCCACAGAGACCTTAGACTTTGGGCAGGTCCCCTGGTGGGACCACACATGCATCTTTCCTTTGGAGGAAGGGTCCCAGCCTTCATTAGGTCCCGGGGCTCCTAAACTCTGGCCACAGTCAAGAGGGACCTAAGTTTGGGCTTCTCATAAAGACCCAAGAATGCAGGGATGGTCCTACCAGGAAGGCATCAGACCACAACTCACCGTCTGTCCAGGTTCACCATCATCCCCTTTGTCTCCAGGTGGACCATCTTGACCCTGTGAGAACAAGAACATTGCTTCCACTGGATAGATCAAGTTCACCCTCCAGCCCTAGTATGTTCTCAGATCCTTTCCCAAACCCAAATGCACCTACTGTGCCCAAAAGTTGGGCATTGGAACAGGGATAACCTGGAGGGGTGCTGTGGCCTAGAGAACCCGGTAGAAGGGGAGAAGCAGAGAATGAGCAAATTAGGGATGGCAAGAGGTAGCAGAGATGGGAGGACACTTACTGCAGGGCCTGGCTCTCCAGGGGGACCAGGGTCTCCGGGAAAGCCCACAGGGCCCTGAGAAAAGAGAATGAAACTATCAGCAGCCTGACACACCTGCATGGCCCACTACCACCCAGGTCTCAGGACAAGGGACAGTGCCAACCCTTCCAGCACTTTTGATCGTGAGGCCCCTATCCTGAAGAGTCCACTTAAGTGCAAACCCACCCAGGAGGCAGGTACAGAGCAGCAGCCTTCTGCTCTTTTGAGCCTAGTGAGGGCAGGTGCCCTATCCACACATCCACTCTGGTGGCCCCTTCAACTTCTGATGCAAAATTGGGGCCATTAGGGAAAAGCAGCATCCTGAGCCTGAAGGCCTTCCATCAGGAGCCCCGCTGGCTGCTGCTTCTGTCCCAGGCCTCCCCGCCTCCCTCTTGCTGCTTCATCAGTAGCTGCTGTAGAAACCTCTAGGGTAGACAGAATTACCCTTCAGACACACAGCGTTTGCACAGCTATTCCTAGGTCAGGGAGCACCCAGTGCAGAACAGACGCTGCCTAGACACCACAGCATCTAACATTACTTACAGGGCTGCCTTTGGGACCATCATCTCCAGGAGGGCCTTTGGGTCCAGGGGGTCCAGCAGCACCAGAGGGGCCAGCTTCTCCCTTCTCCCCTCTTTCTCCTTTAGGTCCCTGGAGAGGAAGACAGCTCAGTTCTCAGAGCCCACTGTGTACTCGCCAGAGCCTGAAAGGCGTTGGCCTGGAACTGGCCATCCATGGACTCATTGCTGCATCACTCCGGCAGCCCCTTCCCAGCATCCCTGTGCTCCAGGATGGGGATGGAACTGTTCTTGCCTCTAATTCTCCATAGCAACCTCATGTGTACCACCAGGCAAGCAAAGAGCCCTGGCCTTCTAAAACCTCAGCTCTAGGTAAGGGCTGATTCCTGATCTGATGAAAGGCCACGGTGAGGGAGTCCCATAGTTCAGGCATAGGAAACAGTGGGAAACTGAGACACCTCAGTCCCATAAGATGCTTCCTAGGTCCAAAGCTACTCTGGGGATGTCCTCTCAGTGACCATACCCAACCTTCAGAGGCCTAGGCTAGCTGAGTTAACAGGGTGGCTATGCTCATATCACAGCAGTCTGTGAAAAGGCCTATGTACCACAGATGGCAGTTACCGGTGGCCATGATTGTGAGGTCATTGTTGCGGTCTGCACACGCACACACATGTGTGCTCAGCCCCACGTCTGTACATATGCATGGACACAAGCTCAGCCCCACAAGATACTACACCTTCCCATCATAGTTCTGTTTGGCAAAGCAGGGTCATGACTCCCATTTCATGGGAGGGGAAACTGAGGCAAGAATGAAGCTTCTGGTCCAATGCCTTGTCAATGTTTTCACTAGGCACATCCCCTTGCTCCTCCAGGACCATACTCACCGGGGGGCCTCCTTCTCCTGGAAGACCAGGCTCTCCAGCTTCACCAGGCTCCCCCTGAGAAGACAAGACAGTGCTGGAAGGTTTCCTCACCGATGGTGATAAGGGACGGGCCATGTGGCAGCACCTGCCCAACTGCCCCATTCTGCCTGCCTATCCATGGGTACCGGAGTCCGGAACTTTGTGGGGTCAGGGTATTGCCTCCAGATAGCTCACAGGAGTGCAGTGGGAAGCCAATGCAGAAGAAGGAACGGGAGAGGCTTGAGAGAGATGTGTGTGGACAGGGGTGTCGGAGCACTGTGCAGATCACAAGGGACACCAACTCAAGGCTGTCCCAAGCAAGTGCTCTGAGTCCTGACACACGTGAGCAGCCTCCTCACACTCGGGCCACCAGCCTTTAAGTTATTTTCTCAGGGATTTTGTCACAGCGGTGAGAAAAGAAGCCGGGCAGAAGCGAGAGACCCAGTGTATTCTCGTGCAGTGCTGAGACAGAAAGGAAGGGCCTGTGAGATGGTGGCAAACAAAGGTCGTGCAGGGGTGAGGCAGTGGGGAGGAGACAGCGGTGCCTCTAACCCACACCCACTTCTCTCTCCCTTTCTTATCATAAAGAACACGCACAAACCAGCCTGTCTCGAGCGTAAGGCCTTGCATCAAGAGCAAGCCCCAGGAAGGGCAGGCCGTAGGCTTCTAGCCCTCTCAAGGCCCAAGATGGCCTCCTAAAGCCATCCTCCCAAGTACCCTGTGCGGCTCAGTCTCACACTGAGACCATCACGGTTCAAACACACATGTGTATTCACAAGCATGCATGCACACATCCACACATATCCGTGCCCACATGCTTGGGCTAATGGTGCTCAGTCAGCCTCAAGGGCCAGGCCCTAACCATCAGGAATGACAAGGCCCTGGCTGTGAGAAAACAGAACTGGGAAGAGGCGGTCACAGCAAGCTCAGTGTGGAAGGAGATCTGAGTAGGAGGGAAGGAAGTGGGTGGGGTGTGGGGGAGCCAGCATGCTATTGCTTTGGATTTTGCAAATGGCTGTTACAAACGACCACTGTCAGAGCTCTGGACTTGAGGTCATGCATCTACTTTTAGGTTTCAAGACGGGTGTGAAGGGAGTGTCTCTGTGCAAACATGCATGCGTACATGCATGTCTGCTCACATACACAGGCACATGAGTGCATCCACACACAGGCACATGGGACTGTGTGTACACACAAACACTACTTCTCAGGGAGCTATGGGGCAGACACTGTGATAAGCAGACGGACATCACCTTTGCTCCCACTGCACCAGGGTTGCCGATTCCACCAGGAGGACCTTGTGGCCCATCAGCACCTGGAGCTCCAGAAGGTCCTCGGGGACCCGGGGGACCAGGAGGGCCCTGGGAGAAAGAAAGACCATTGGGCAAGACAAGTTGTAAATACCCTTCCCCAAAATGTAAACCAGGGGAGCCCTACTGGGCCTCGATGGCCCAGCCACTTACCATCTGGCCCACGTCTCCTGTTTCACCCTTCTCTCCTGGAGGTCCTGGCAAACCCTGTGGACAGAAAACTAGTGAGTTGCTACTCTGTGAGAGATGCTCAAGGCTCTCACGAGTGCCACGGCCATAATCAGCCCTGCTATGATTGCCACTCCTATGATGCTTCCTGAAGGCCCTGAAGTGTTGCTTCCGTGAGTCTGCCTCCGCGGAAGGAGTTTTCCTGCTTCCAGGGATCACACAGCCGAGGATATAATCAGAGGAGAATGGGAGGATTTATGGGCACCAGCACTTACGGCAGCTTCCCATAAAACAATAAACCTAATGAGCCGGCAGCAGGGAAGCTTCCGGATAAATCAAGTCCCCACCATATGCCAAGTACCACCACTAACTAAAATTTGTGTTTTCCAAAATAAAGTCTTGTGTTCAAAGAATATTTAATGGCCTTCAACATGGCCCATAACATAAAACGAAAGGCTGGTGTACGCTTTACAGCGCACAGTGAGTTTGGGGTTTTATGGACATCCAGTAGAGTCAGTCACCCTGGGCAGAAACAGGTAACCTAGAGGGCAATGAATGTGGTGGGCTGGGTGGATGGCTGTCACTTCTAGGTGGTTTGTTCAGATGTGAACATGTGTGAGTGCGTATGCATGTACGTGCGCGTGCACACTCCTGCGAAACAGGCGTGCACATTCCTGCGAAACAGGCAGCACTTCCAATCCCTACTACTGAGGCTCAGTTTCCTCATTCTTACAATGACAGGAAGAGTGGGCTCAGCAAGATACTGACACCTCTTCTTGGCGGGGTGGGGTGGGTTCCTGGGAAACTCCATGGTTACCTGTAATCCCACTGGCCCCGGTGGTCCTGGGAAACCTCTTGAACCTTCATCTCCTTTCTGTCCAAACAGGCCTTGTTGCCCGCGAGGGCCAGGTTCACCGTCTGCTCCCTGGAGGAAAGAAGTGAGCATGAGTGAGGATGGACAGCAGCTTGAGAGGCGGGCCTTGCTATGTCATTCAACACAGATACTCACCGAGGGACCTGGCTGCCCGATGGGGCCTTGAGGACCCGTAGGTCCGGGAGGACCCTGTAGGGGTCAAACAGACACATAATTATTTTGGAATTGCAGACGAGTCCAGTGGTAGGTCGATTCTGTCTCCAGAACCGGCTAGGTGAGCAGGATGTGACTTATGAATGAGAGTTAGTCCCCAAATGTGCCAGTCATCAGAGGGACACTAACGATTAGCATTATGGCACAAGCCAGTGGTAGGTTCTGAGAAGTGGGCAAGGCTCGCAATCCAACTACGATCATGTTGCTATGGGTAACAGAAGCGGGCCAGGTCACTCCATGTCCTCCCAGCAATCCCCCCCCCACGCCCAGTTGTGGCAGAAGAGACCCCCTCGGACAACAAGGATCAGAAGTCTCAAAGCTCCTAAGAGCTGAGCTAGGGAGGGACTCCACCATGATCCTTGCTTGCATGCTGTCCTCAAGCACCTATCACCGTGGGCTCAGGAATGGAGAGAGAGAAAAGCCCGCTGGAACAGGCAGCCAGAAGCCTGTACTGACGCCTGGTGACGTCACCACTGGCACTAGTCTGAGGCTTAGGGGAGTCTCCAGTTTGGAAGGAGCTCATGGCGCTGAAGGGGGCTTGTGTGGGAGATGGGGCTACAGCACCCACAACCCAGCACTTCCAATGTATGAAAGGCCAAGGGACAATGAATGTTTTGCTTCTACAGAGCTCTGAGGTCCTCAGAGATGAGTCCCCAGGCAGACACATGGCTGGTCGTGCTTTGCACCAAGAGAGTCTCTCACACGCCTGAACACACATGCACACGGGTGTGACCGGGGAGTTTGCGGTGTTGGGATCACGGAGCATGAACACAGGGTCATTCTGCTCTTGGCAGCCACTCCAGCACACTCTTACCTGCTCGCCTTTGTCCCCCTTGCTTCCCTTCTGCCCCGGCTCCCCGATCTCTCCCTGGGGATGGACAGGAAGGATGTTGTTAGTCCAGTGGCTGGATGTGCCCTTCTCGGTCCCATGGGCAATCTTTCTTGGAGACTAACAACAGTTGCTCTCCACATGGTCCCGAAATTTTCCAAAAGAAAGTAACCCCTTATGTGAACTTGTTTGTTTTTTTTCTGATTTTGATGTCTGTGTATACCTAGGTGTTCATGCATGTGTGTGTGTGTGTGTGTGTGTGTGTGTGTGTATGTGTGTGTGCATAGACTGACTGTATGTCTGTGCACTGGATGCAGACACTCTGAGGAGGCCAGAAGAGGGTGTTGGATTCCTTTTAACCAGAGTTGCAGGCAGTTGTGAGCAGCCATGTGGATGCTGGGAACTGAACCTCAGTCCTCTATAAGAGCCGTCATGCTCTAATCACTGAGCCATCTTTGCTGTCCCCTACGTCTTATCTGCTCCTTTTTGAGACGGGTTTCTCATTGGCCTTGAACTTGCCTCCATCAGCTAGGATGGCCAGCCAGAGAGCCCCAGGGTTCTTCCTGTCTCGCCTCTCAGGTTCCAAGATTACAGACACACTACCACACTGGGTTTTCTAAACTCGGGTTTGGGGATTAGAACTCAGTTCTAATGCTAGCAAGGCAAGCGCTTTACTGATGAACCTGCTCGCTGGCTCTTGATTTCCTTTATGATCCTCAGATTATTGCAAAGGTATTAGTGCACATGGTGATGTGGTAGCCTACGATCCTCTCTGGTGCTTCCATTAGACAGCCCCCCCCCATGGAGACATAAGACTAAGATCTCCTCCGTGTAGAGGTGAGAAATTCAGCAATATCAATGGAGAGCTCTGACAAATGGAGAGCGAGGCTGAAGAGCTCAGCCACACACTCTTTCCTTAATGAAGTATAAAACCCGGGCTCCTCGATAACGGCATCAGAAAGAGCAATAAAAACAGAGCCTCGATCATTCAAGAGAAGACACTTAAAAACATACACAGTGTAAAACCTCATTAAATCCAGCCCCACACAGTCCCCGTCTGAAAGGGTTTCAGCTCTGGTGACGACCTGCACACATCTCAGGCAACAGAAAAGGTGCCAAGGAGCCATGTGCTTTCCAGGCTCCCGACACATGCTACAGGTCTTATTGTTATTTATTTGTGTGCTGCTTTAAAATCATCCCTTCGCGCCCGGTCTGAAGGTGCACAGCACCGATCTGCCGGCTGAGCCCTCTGTATCATATATGATGCTGTCTCCAGGTCTGAAGGTGCACAGCACCACTCTGCTGGCTGAGCCCTCTGTATCATATATGATGCTGTCTTCAGGTCTGAAGGTGCACAGCACCGATCTGCCGGCTGAGCCCTCTGTATCATATATGATGCCACTTAAAACACTGCCCTTATACTTGTTGCCTGACAGGCCACACACATTCCTACTTCTCCGTACCTTATCTCCATCTTCTCCAGGAGGACCCACGGGGCCAGCTGGACCAGGGAGCCCCACGGGACCTTGGAGGCCATCGCGGCCAGCTGGGCCTTGCGGACCTTTCTCGCCCTAGAGAAGACAGGCAATTCAGACTCAATACAGCTTGATATTGGGAACATCGTGCCAGCACCGCTCCTCACCCTGGAGAAGGGTCTGGGGCAGGAAGCTGGGGGTGTGCGGGAATGGTCCTAACATGCCATCCAGGGGAGTGGAGGTGATTCTGCCCAGTTCTGAACTGTGGATGGATGTCTCATTGCTGCACCAGAGCCACGCTCAGAATACCACGTAGAGTAAATTCTCATTAATCCAGTCCCACAGAGTCCAGCCTGAGTGGTTCCAAGGGGAACAGGGAGCTGTTTAGAGGACTCCTTAGAGATGAGGAAACTGAGGCACAGCTAGTGCTGCGTTTGAACATGCAATGGTGAGGCCTTGGTTCTATCTGGGGGTGCTGTGGAAATCTGAGGAGGCTGGACTTCATTTGGAAAAGCAAGTCACTGAAGCTGTTCTGGAGAAAAAGATTCACCTCCCTCCCCCTACGGCCTTCCTGGCTGCCCTAAGGTGAGCAGCTCTGATCCAGCATCCAGCATGTCCTTCACCATATGTTCTGTCCCACTACAGACCCACAGCAATGGAGCCAGCCATGAGCCAAAACCTCTGGACCACGAGCCCAAACAAATCCCTTGATTTAAGTGGTTTCTCTCACATATTTGTCAAAGTGACAGGAAGCTTATTAGCAGAGCTTGTGAACGGAAGTTCCCGAGTCTGCTTGGGCTCCTCAGAACTGGTGAGCAGGGACCATGCTGTGCTACGGGATGGCCTGAGCAGCAGCTTATGCAATCTCTGTTACTCTCTCAATGCTTTGTGAACACCCTGCCTGTAAAGGCATATATACACACATACATGTGACATGTATGCACACACAGACA
>NC_022011.1:49162812-49163872 GCF_000317375.1 Microtus ochrogaster
TGTATGCACACACAGACATGCATGTGCACACATACACATGATATGTATGCGCACACAGAATGCATTGCATACATACACACGACATATATGCACACACGTGTGTCTACACAGCAAAACACAAACATGTATACATACAGACACATGACATGTGTGCACACACATAAAAAAGCACAAACAATAAGACACATATGTCCACAGGCATGCTCCCACACAGGATATGCACAAGCTTGTACATGTGTATTCCCTCCCCCATATACACAAATGCATGCAGACATGCATCTGCACATATACACATGTGTGGCATTCACACAGCATGCCATGCATATACACATACTCGAGCATGCACACGACATATACACATACAAATCCTCATCTTTTCTGCCCTCCTAACTCTGACTTGTTTTTCTCCCTTCATAATCTCCAGAGATCTCACTAGTACTTGCTACACTCAGTTTTGACAAAATCCCATCACCAAAGAGCAACAAGCATTTTCTCACCTCAGCTAGGAGTTTATTTCTTCCAGTGACACAAAGAAAGAAATGTGTGCAACAGGAGAGGGCCATGGATGCTGGCTAGCCGGTCCTGTCCTTCGTACACCTCAGTCCCCACCACTTCAAGTCAGCCTGTCCTCCATAAGCTAGAAAGAGCTCTGGCAGGTTCAGGGTTTTGGCAGCATCTCTCCCTGCATTCTCGGTCAGGTTGGGAGTCTACAGAACCACCGACCCTCTCTCCATATTTTCCTCTTGCTGGATCTATTCTGGGAGACGGTGAGCTTTTCCCTGCTTAGGGCAGTTCTGGCAAGGTTTTTACTTAAATATTGAGTCTCTGGAACCAGTGAGCTTCCTCCAGTTGAGTCTGCAAGTGCTACATGTCCTGAACCTCCGAGTTCTGTGCTGGACTCAGAATCCAGCTGGAGCCGGGCGGTGGTGGCGCACGCCTTTAATCCCAGCACTCGGGAGGCAGAGGCAGGCAGATCTCAGTGAGTTCGAGACCAGCCTGGTCTACAGAGCTAGTTCCAGGACAGGCTCCAAAGCCACAGAGAAACCCTGTCTCGAAAAAC
>NC_022011.1:49163972-49177676 GCF_000317375.1 Microtus ochrogaster
AAAAAAAAAAAAAAAAAGAATCCAGCTGGACCTGTGTCCTGGGTACCTGACTAAAAATGGCACAGTGTTATCAATCAGCAGAAACAACGTTGAAGGATTCTCTGTGGTACTGAAGCTCCAATGTGAGCTAACTGTTCTTCCTCCTTGTGAGCCCAGGAGAGGAGGACACACGGAACACAGCTTCACTGCTTCAGTCAGCGGGCATGTGTGTCCAGCTCGGTGATCCATGCCCACCCTACACCGATGCTCCTTCCAGCACTGAGAGAGGGAAGCTGGGCTGAAATCTGCGAGATCTAACCCCACGGTCGTGGGAAATCCAGGGTGATGGGAGGGCCTGAAACTGCTTATGAACTGTAGACAAAAAGTGGGGGTTTGGCGCCACTACGGATGGGGTGCCATGCTGGGTGATCAGAGAAGGGCTGTGTGGAAACCCAGGCCTGCCCAGTGTCCTGGCTTTAGAGGTCTTTCAGCGCCCAGTGAACTCAGGCCTTACAGAGGAGCTGTTCCACCTTCCGGGGACCTACCTGCCCCCCTCTGCCTGACAGTGTCTCTCTCCTGTGGTCTCATCAACAAAGGGGCCACCCATTCCCAAACACTTGTCTTTCTCCTAAAAGACCCAGTCATGAGGTTTTGGAGGAGGTGATATTTACTCAGCAGATGGTCCAGC
Organism: Microtus ochrogaster; assembly: GCF_000317375.1. NCBI lineage: Eukaryota > Metazoa > Chordata > Mammalia > Rodentia > Cricetidae > Microtus > Microtus ochrogaster. Next base: position 49,164,640 of record NC_022011.1, read on the forward strand.
TACCCAGGAGGCACAGTGGCTACAGAACACAGGTCTGTAGGGGACAGGCCACTGTGGTATCAGCATTCTGGGTAGGCCAGGTTGAGCTGGCTGGGACTCCTCAGAGGTCTATCCCTATAGGATAATCAGACTCATAGCCTCTGTTTCCTCCCATGGCAGGAGAATGTCCATGGAGATAACACAGTAGGAGGGACAGGACCAAACCTGGGAGAGGACCCCAATCCTAGCTGGTACTTACCGGAACCCCTTTCTCTCCTGCTGGCCCTGGAGGTCCCTGAGGCCCAGGTCTCCCTGGAATTCCAATGGGCCCTGCAGCACCAGCTGGTCCTCTCTCTCCTGGAGAACCCTAAAGCACAGTAAGAGAATGACTCTCTTTAGAGGCTCCTGAGCTGTATGGTAAGACTCACTGAAGCACCAACAGGTCACACCACACTTCTGCTCACTTGAGAGCCCTCGGGGGCCCCTAGATGACTTTCTGCAAGCATGGACTGTTCGGTCTAGTATTTAGGGCTGTCATCAGGACCCTTCTTAGCTCTTTTCCTCCCACAATCCCCTTACGCATGCCCTCTCCCCCTACATGTCTGGGAACAAGTGCTATTTTGTCTGTCTTTGGTGGTCTTTTCTGGAGACCCGGCACCTACCCATCCCGGTAGGGTCTGCCTGCCCACAAAGTGCTCACAGAGTTAGAAAAGGGGGTCTTAATCTGGGAGGGGACAGGTACTGATGATAACAGGGAGCCAGGCTAAGCTTAAGGTCACATCGGAAGGTCAACCCAGCCTGCAAGCCCTCCATATACCCTATCAAAAGGGAAAACTAGTTTCTCATTCCATCTGACATCCCCAGCCTGGAACCCAGCTAAGGGAGGTTACTCCCAAACTCATCTGGACTTGATACCTGAGCACATCCATCAGGCTGGCTTGAATGGCGGAGGAAGCAAAGTGGACAGCCCTTACCCGTGTCAGGGAGGAGCAGCCTCAGGCACGGAGCCACGGCTGAGGGCCTGGGAAGGCAGGGTCCTAAAGCCTCTCACAGTTGGGGTACTGGGATTGGCGGGGGATTAGCTAGTTCATGAAACAACATGTAATAGCTTCTGGACTATAGGCTAGAGTTAGACTCCTTCCCTACCTGTTCTGGGTGCTCCGCCCTAGGACACATCCTTGAGCTTCATAAGGAGAGCACCTACTCTCTGTGCTGACCCAAGAGAGGTCCACACCAAGTGTGAGTCCCCCCCCCCCTTCTGACCTCCATGCCCACACCGGTCACTTGTAGATCTCCAAGCTGTCACTCCCCTGCTGCTCCTCATACAAGGTGCTCCTATGATGCTATCAACTCAGCCGCTGGCTCAGGGATACTCTCCCTACTCTCTACCCTGTCCTCCTGACACACTTGATGGGAACCTTAGCAGCTAGGCACGCCCTCCCAGCTCTGAGGGCATCCTACCTTGCCTGAGGAACAAGTCTGAAGGATAGGATGGGATAGAAGACGTTGACTTACCGCAGGACCTGGCGGGCCAGGGGGGCCTTCGCTGCCTTTTAGCCCAAGTGCTCCCTGTGAAGTAGTAGGAATACGGTTGAGGACACTGAGAGGGAGCCCCAGGGCTGTGCACCAGGGCTGTGCACCATACCGCCACACCCACAGAGGAAGCCCCAGGGCTGTGCACCAGGGCTGTGCACCATACCGCCACACCCACAGAGGAAGCCCCAGGGCTGTGCACCAGGGTTGTGCACCATACCGCCACACCCACAGAGGGAGTCCAACGGCTATGCACCAGGGCTGTGCACCATACTGCTATACCCTCCTAGCCCATCACTCACCACTGGGCCGGGGAGCCCTCGGTCCCCAGGGAATCCACGCAATCCTGGAGGGCCATCCTTCCCAGGGAGGCCAGCAGGGCCTGGGTCCCCCTGGAAAGAGAGCCAGAGTTAACCCTACCTGGAAGTGCCAGCTATTGATCTCTCACTGACCTCCTTCTAAGGTGCAGGGTGTGGCATTTGTCAAGATCCATTGGGATCTTGACCCGAGCTTCCTCTAGCCCCTTGGCTTTAAGGAAATTCTCTGCTTTTGTTTCCATTTGGAGGCTGAAGATGGAAGCCCGGACCTGGCACGTCTCCTCTGTTCCTCTGTGGACTTCTCTGTGGACTTGAGCTCAGCCCCTGCACACACCTGGGAACCATGTTCTCCAGGCTGGTTCTGTATGTAGATCTGGGGAAGGGACTCCAACTGTGACTCCCTCTCCCTGTGCTCATTCAGGTCCCAGACCCACAAGGGTTCCGCAATGGGACCGTGTCAAGCTAAGGGCACACCAGTAGCTTGTGGTTAAAAACACACCACTCAGGGAACTTGGCTGCCACCCCAATACCCACTTCTAATAATAGACACCATTGGGCTTGCCCTTCCCAAAAGTGTAAAAGATAGAATATCTTCCAGAATTTTCCCTGGCCTTCACATGGGAAGACACAGATCTTTCTGAACTCAACAAGCTCTCTTTTTCTAGAGTAGATAGATTTATAGTCCAAGAGCTGTATGTGTTAGGGTTATAGATGTGTATTCACATACACACAGATCTGAGGATATATGTCTTTACTTACCCACACACTTAAGGGATGTGTGATTTCCTTCAGTATTTATTTCCTGTATGTCTCTAATCTTATATTTATTTTTATATGATCACATCAACAGATGGGGTGGGCCAGATACGGTGGCACATGCCTTTAAACCCACTCAGGAGGCAGAGGAAGGTGGATCTCTGCAAGTTCAGGCACAGCCTGGTCTACATGGCAAGTTTCAGACTAGCCAGGGCTACACAGTGAAACCCTGTCTCAAAACAATAACAAAAAATAGCCTGAGTGCTTGTATTTTTAGTTACTGACACAGAAATTTGAAGAATTTTATGCTAGCATACAAACATTACAACCACAGATTTGGGGCACTCCAGCCTACTGGACAGACTACAAAAAAAGGGAAAGTCGGCGCTGAGTACAAGGTTAGAAATGCGTTCATTTTTCATTTTCAGAATCTATTTTCAGTGTGTTTAAGCGAGGGGTTTTCAAAGGGCTGTGCTCTACCAGATCTGTATTGGCTGCTAAAGACTCAGAGCCTTTAGCCTGTTTCTGGGAGGAATGGGCAGCAGGGGAAGGCACGCTCCACAGGGTATGGGATGGTTTGATCCCACGTTCCCTCTGTGCGCCAGCTGCAGCAGGTCACAGCCCTGTCTCCGTTCAAGCAAAATGGATCTGAATGTGTAGGTTTCAGAGAAGCATGTGTTTGATAAATTACCCATTTGTTGAGAAAGATCAAGAGAAAAAGCAAAGTTTTAACTGATTCCCTGGGGAAAAAAAAAAGATTCTTCCCACACGAAAGCTTCCGGACACTCACCTTTGTCCCCTCTTTTCCGGCAGCACCTGGGAGGCCCTGTTCACCAGGGGGCCCTGGAGGGCCAGGGTGGCCACGCTCGCCCATCGGACCCGTTTCTCCTGTGGGACCCTACAGGGAGAGACCGTGTTGGTTTTGAGTGAGTGACCTGTAAGGGGGTAATCTCTTCTTCCCGAGCCTAGGGACAGCCCGACTATGGTGCCAAAGCATCCACAGTGGACCTCCCATTCTTCTCCTTTCTCTCGCAAGGCTCCTCCTGGCGTTTGCGCCAGGAGGAAAAGATGAAGCCAGAGGAGAGTTAGCCATGGCTGGTGTCCCCCTGTGCCCACGCCTCTCGAGAGGTTGTTTCTGGGATGTGATCAGAAAGATACCAAGGGCTGCCATATTTGCCACAGGGAGGAGAAGGCCTCATGGGCTCCAATTCTGGGGTGACACCGGGTGTCAGTCTCTTCTCATTATGTCAGGTGTGACTTTCTAAGTGGCAAGGTGGCGGGTACAATACTGTCCTTGGATCTGAAGTCATCAGCCCTAGCTGGAACCTGTGCCCTTCATTGATCCATATTGGTTGGAATCAGGTGTCTCTGCTGTCCACAAGAGGACAAAAAGACACCATTGGTCCCTGTGCCCATGGGGGTAGTTGTGACTCCAGAGCCTGGCCCTGTTTGGCCTGGGGTCACCTGAGCTCTGCTGCCTGCTTTCTCTCAGCACAGCCCCTCCAGGGGTTCATCTCCTGCAGTTAGCACAAACTTTCTATGGGACTTAAGCCTCTCCACTAGCGGGTCCACCCCCCTAGAACTGGGAAAAACTGACCCGAGCCCTGACCCCCGGCCCCAGGATACTGCAAGGTCTCACCTGAGGGCCAACCACTCCTGGGGGGCCTGGAGGGCCAGTCTTGCCTTGGAAACCCTGTGGAGAGAGTCAGCAAACTGAGGGTCACTGCGGCAACACACACCACACTGCTGGAGTCTCTTCAGAAGCCCATCCCGCACCTATCCCGGTGGCTGTGCTCCAAACCCTCACTTTAGAGTCATGCCTTATGCTCCCTTTCCATACTGATTTCATGAGACTACTGAAGTCAGGTGGGTGAACTCCACGCTGCGTCTTTGTGCTGAGAAACCGATTTTAAGCCTGTTATTCTCCATCATGTCACTGCGTGTTCATTTTCTGAGGACACACGAGAGCCGTCTCTGGGCTGGTGCTCATTAGCAACTTTGTAGGACGGTTTAGCCTTTGTTATCTGACGCCTCTGACGCACAGCAGGTGACTCGCCTGCCTGCGTCTCTTCACATTTAGGACAGGCAGGAGCCAGGCCTGGCTGTTCTCTGAAGCTGTCCGCTCAAATATGTTAGTTTAAAGTCACTTCATAGATGCTGTCTCCTTGAGGATCTAAATGCTCATGCTTACAATGGTCCAGGCTCGCCCCCCACTTGGGCTCTGCTGCCCGATCTCTCCTATTGAGCAGGAAGCTGCAGTAAGCTAAGCTTGATCTGAGGCCTGATGGCATAGCAGAGTTGGCACAATGAGATACACCTGCAGCTGCCAGGTATACAAGGATGGATCTACCCAAGGCCTGAGAAGGACGCTCTAGCTGCGCAGAGGTCACTGCTACGGCAGGAGGGTGAGCAGGTGGCTCAGGGCCAGCAGGTGACAGTCTAATATCTCACACAATTCACTGGCCACAGGAACCACATCAGACTCTGCCCTGTCGTCTCCAGAGGGCTCTTCTCTCTCAGCCCAACACAGCTCACACAGCAGGCATTTCTGAGACACATCTATTTGACAGCTAAAAACAAGGGGTGATGGACAGGTCAAGAGGGGGGAAAGCTGACAGGATGTAGGAGCCAAAGCAAAACTCTGCTCATGGCAGTGTCCGTGAGGAGGGCAAGAAAGACCTCCCACCAGGTCCACAGCCACTCGAGGGCCAGGCAGGACCGACAAGGAGGAGTCTGCTCCTTGCTGAAAAACAGGCTTTGGGCTCCCACTAAGAAGTAATGACCACTTGTGTCTGGCCAGAGGAAATGGGAGGAAAAGAGGAGGTGACGAGGAGAGGGAAAAGAAGAAAGGCTACACTCCAGAGGTCTCCAGACGAGTCTCGGATGGCCAGCAGCATTGCCAAAGTGGCCCCATATCTACAGAGGTGGCCGCGGCATGATCGAAGATGCTGGGAACTACACTTTTCCAAGCAAAGACAGGAGGTTTAATTATCTGCAGAATAAGTCTGAGGGAGAAAAGCACACAGTATGCAAAATTCTTCTCTTGTCACCTTGGAAAGGCATTAGAGGAAAATGTGCAGAGCTCTGAAGAAATGCTTTAATTTTTCTCTCTAAACAAAAGAGCAAGGTAATCTTCATTTATCAGCTGGCACGGGCTGCTCCAACACTGGCAAAGGCATAATTAAAAGGCTTCTCGTCCCTGTGCACTGAAAGGCAGAGGGGACAACATCTTAAGGCATGTGCCAGGACTCTATATGACGAGGTGGTCAAAGGTCCACGTCAGGAGGGTCAGTTTCAGCCATGAGAGCCCCCCCAGAAACCTTCAGGCACAATGAACTGAATATAATGACACAGAAGCCTGTCGGCGCCATGGGCCCCACTCTGCTCGGTAAGAAACGCTTAAACCTGTACAAACTGCCCTTTAATGTGGATGGGGCAGGGGACACAAAGAGAGCATTCAGAGTGGTAGCAAGGATGTTGTCACCAGCACTTGGAGGACTCAGTTGCTTCCAGTCTGAAATCCCAGGGTCACAAGTGCAACCAAGGTCACAGGCAGGCATGTGCTCTTTCTGAGATGGGGTCTCTCACTGAACCTGGAGTCCGCTCATTGGCTGGACTAGCTGGCCAGCCAGTCCTAGGGGCCCTCTCCTGCCTCAGAGCTACAGACTTGCACCTCCATGCTGACTTTTCAGATCAGTGCTGAAGATGGGAGCTCAGACCCATGCTTGCCCCATGGGGCACTTCACGCACTGAGCCATCCCACCTCTCCTGCACTGACAATTCTTTATCACGACAGAGGAGGCTAAAGTCGCTTTTTGCTCCCTTCCACCAGCTCCCCAAGCTGAAATCTCCCAGATGAACAATATTGGGATCCATGTGATGCCGCCCTTGCCATGGGGTTCTGTAGCCTAAATGATCATCTATTCACAGGGACAGAGCCCCCTCCCCCAGCCCCCACGCACTCTTCTCTATAAGGCCTGTGGTGTCCCCAGCAAGGCTGCACTCACAGTTACCCTGGGGAAATAAAAGTTGGAGACACAGGTCTTCTGATGTCACAGTACTATGTCCCGATGGCTTTAAACATTGCCTTTGTCCAAAGCTACTAAAACAAGCAAAGAATCACTCTCCAGTTTTCCACTGTGACATCCTGGGGCTCCTGCCCACCCCATAGCCTGACCCCAAGTCAACAGCAGATGGCTGGCCCACAGGAAACCTTGCTAAGGCCTTTGGTCTTTCCCAGCTGGGCAGGACCCCCTGCCTATGCCAGGCAGTCAGCAGTGTGCTATGTGTTGGGTTGTGAGTGACCCAGCCAGAAACGCCAGGCATTGCCGTGTTCCCAGCACTTGTAATACTCACTGTCTCGCCTCTCTGTCCAGGATGTCCAGGGAGCCCATCCTTGCCTGGTGGGCCCTGTGGAAAGAATCACAGCAGGGAAGGCTCATTCAGCAGCTCAGAGAAGCAGGTGACAAAAATTACTGTCATTTTAGTGGCTCTTGAGAAAGGGAATCACCCAGCTGCCACAGGGACAGTAATCATGGAACTAGATGCCATGGAGAAACCTGTCCCGCAATGCTTATAGCTGTCTCAAGGGGGTCAACAGAGACGGGGGGGAGGGGAGCGGTGGTTAGTCAGCTTCCCAAGCTTGAGCGGTTGGGTGACCTGGTTGCACTGGGATCCTCATCTGTCAAGCTTGACAGACAACTGAGGAGGGACAGTAACTCCAGAACCCAGAGAGAGGTCTGGACAGACTTTCCCTGTCATGAACATCCCCTGCCAAGGCCCTTCCCCTGCTGTGGGCCTATGTTCCAGACCCTTTCCTCCCATGGACCTTCCATGTTTCTGGCCTCCCCCTACAGTGGACTATGGTCCCTCCTCTGATGTAAAATTTCCCTGGCATGAACCTCCCATGCCTTGTGCCTTCCCCTACAATGGATCCTTCACAGGCATGGACCTCCCCTGGCATGGACCATCACCTTCCCTGGGCCTTCTCCTGGCTTGAGCCTTCTTCTAGAGTGAATTCTCACTTGTTGTGGGATGCCTCCTACCCTGCACTTTTTCCTTCTGTGAGCCCTCCCTTGCAGTAGGTGGGCCCTGAGTGGGCCTTCCCTTGCTGTGGATTTTGCGGTCAGCCCTGCCTGGATCCTAGGGAGGAACCAGCTTTTGCTGCAGACATGGCTCCAGAATGGACAAAAGACCTTTCAGTTTGTTTAAGAAATCTTGTTTGTTACATTTGTGTGGTCACCCAATACACTAGAACAAACTCAGTAAGAATGTCATGATGGTCTCAATGACAGCAGGACCGGCCATGGAAGGTGCACACAGGGGAAGGACCTCAGCGGCGAGGCTCATGGAAAGGAAATTCTGTCTAGAACTAAACACTTTTCAGAGCAGGAGGCCTGAATGGGTGGGGCATGGCCACAGGCCGCCTTAGCAGCCAGGTTTGGGAGGTTGTCTCTACTGCCCACCTGGAAGGTCCAGTGCACCCTTCTCCTCCCCCATATCCCGGGGAGAGGAGAAGAACGGTGTTCCGGAAACCTGACTTGCCACCTCCATGTGAGAAAGAAGTACTTACCGGGGGACCCTTGGGTCCGGGGAAGCCCGTGGGTCCTTGGGGTCCATTAGGTCCCTGGGAACAGAGAGTGGCAAGTTTGAGAACAGATTTTTTTTCCTGTTAGCATCCCCCACTCTTTCCTCAGTGTGGCACTGGGTGCCCTAAAACCTTCTCCCTATTTAACCTGACCTCGTTTTCCCCACTTGACTCTAGAGAGAGAAGAGGGAGAGAGAACTTAGATAGAAGACAGTAGATGGGTAATAGACAGTAGATTGCTAAGATAGATGATAGGTAGGTAGACAGACAGACAAACAGACAGATACTAGAAAGATGGTAGATGGGTAATAGACGGTAGATTGCTAAGAGAGATGATAGGTAGGCAGACAGACAGATATTAGATAGATGATAGGTGGGTAATAGATGGTAGATTGCTAAGATAGATGATAGGTAGGGAGACAGACAGACAGACAGACAGATATTAGATAGATGATAGATGGGTAATAGAAGATAGATAGGTAAGGTAGATAGGTGGATGGATGATAGATAGATAGATAGATAGATAGATAGATAGATAGATAGATAGACAGATAGATAGACAGATAGATGCCCAGTGGTCAAGTTGCATGGCAATACCGAGTCCTCTTTGCTGTATGAGGCCAAGACAGAATTTTTGTGGTCTTAGTCATCTCCAGCACCCCAAGGCCAGGTCCAGAGGGTGGGATGAGGTCTCTACCCGAGGAACACAGACTTCCAGATATGAGCTCTCAAGCCTCAGCAAGCCCTGCTCTTCTGCAGGGCACTGTTTACCTCCTGTACTGGCTCGCCCAAGGTGAAGGGCCTGGAGTATGTTTGGGGCCAGTTTCCTCCCTGGAAATCCCCTCATAGCCCAGGCCTGAAAGACTCTTACCCGCTCACCAGGAGGGCCAGCTGGGCCGTCGCCTCCGGAGTTGCCCTGAGAGAGGAGAGAAAAGCTCACCATGACTGCTATAGCCAAGGGCTCTTCGAGGGCCCCTCTAAAGTCCAGTGCACAGCAGTATGCAGTGACACTGAGCCTCAGTTCCATGGTAGCCTGCCTCTATACACAGCCAATGGGAAGCTAGCATGAGCAGGATGGTGATACTTCCGGAACAGGCCCCCATGGCTAGTCTGAAACAGACTGTGCTCAGCCAAGAACACATCAAAATGACTGAATAGAAAGAACACACGGCTCAGCTTCTGACTATTCCATGTACCTAGCTGAGAGGAGGAACTTCTTAGGAACAGGTGAGTCCAGTGTGTGTGTGTGTGTGTGTGTGTGTGTGTGTGTGTGTGTGTGTGTGTGTGTATGTGTGATGGGCCTGAAACTTAGTACAGAGGAGCTCAAAAGAGGGGATGGAAAAAAAAAAAAAGAGGATGGGCCAGAGGCATGGGGCATGGGTCAGTGCTGACTCTCTGCTAACTGGAACCTCCTCCCAGAAAGACCCTCCCAGGGATTATTTTTAAAATATTTTTATGTGTATCAATGCTATTTTGCCTGCATGCTGCCTGTGCATCAGTTGTGTGCCTGCAAAGATGGCATCAGATGCCCCAGAACCATAGTTCCGGATAGTTTTGTGCCGTGTGTGGGTGCGAGGAACCAAACCTCGGTCCTCTGGAAGAGCAACAACTGCTCTCAAACACTATCTCTTCAGTCCCTGGGTCTGCATTTTTACTGGTTAGAACTGGGCAACACACCATGCTTGGCTTTCCCCAGGTTTACAGCACAGGGAGCTGGTTTCCCCACTCAGCATGAGGAGTCTGGGCAGTGGTAGGCTCAGCTCCTGCCTGCACTAGAAGGAACCTTCTAGCGAAGCTCTCTACCATTCTCAGACACCCTTACCAGAAAAGAAAGAAGGCTTCCCTACCAGACCTGGGTGGGGCTGTGCAAGGCTGGCTTCCTGGGGTCTGAAGCTCCTGTGTCTGAGAGCTGTCTTAGCTCTGTCTGCATGGGGTCTCCCTAGGGTTACCCTGAGTCACGTGCTTCAATTCACAAAGCGTGCTGAAGGCTGCCAGAGGGCAGAGCCCCCTTTAATGATAGTCAAGAAAATTGTTACACATAAAGATCACAGACCACCCATGGCTGATCTCCACAATGGGAAGATACCATGAACCTACCTTAGGGCCAGGCTTCCCTGTGATGCCCCGTGGGCCTCTTTCACCCCTCGGACCCTGAGCAGAAGGACAGAGAGAAGAAAGGTCAGTTAGCTCAGAGGCCCCCAGACTCACAGAGCCCACCCACCCACCACACATGCTCAGTTTGTACAGAGAAGCTCTAGGCTACAAGGAGGGTTAGTTACCGTTGGGCCTCGCTGTCCCCGTGGTCCTGGCTTTCCAGGTGTCCCCTAGAAGCAGAGAATAGGATGTCAGTTACCCTGGGCACGGATGGCCCAGACCTGCAGGCTGCCCTCCCTGAGTTAACAAGAGACTTCAAGAATCCAGAATGAGGTCAGGAAGGTCCCATCTGGGGGCGAATGGGAAGAGAATAAGGGCAGAAACATTGATGGATTGTGTCTGTTACTTAGCTAGGTCACGGGCTCCCTCCCTCTTCCCCACTCCCTTCCCTGCCTCTTCTCTCCTCTCTTCTTAGTGGGCACAGAAATCATTACATGAAGAGAGAAGAAAGTCAACTCCTATCACACATAATTTTCTTCCGCTACTGTTAAGAATATTAGGCATTAAATTTTCATCAGCCTCTGCAGGCGCGAGGGCAAGCTGCAATTTAACATAGAAATCATATATCCAAGAGTCCCTGGCTTCTCTCAGACTTCAGTCCTTTCACTGCTGCTGATCTGCATTTTCCAGACCCCAGAAAGCAAACGCACGGCATTTGTTTTCTGTTTTCTGCCATAGCAAGGATATAATGGCCCGCAAGTGCAGTTTACCCACAGCGCACAGAGGTAATGGATTGCCCGCAGAGGCTCCAGCACTCTGAGGTTCACCCCGGGTTTATCCTGGCCGCTACCAACAGAGCCAAGTCAGAGCAATAAGCCGAAGCCATAGAGTGAGCCTTTCCTTAGCATTTTCCACTTGTTCGCTAGCAGAAGCAAAACAGTCTCCCATTTTGAAAGGCATTTAATGAAACAAATCACAGCAAATGAATTATGTTTTTTTCTCCCCCTTAACAGCACAAGCGTTCCTGTTATAATGCCTTAGCTCTGTGACAACATCCTTTGGCTGCAGGTAAATATTTGCATATGAAAATTAAGAAAGACATCTGCTGTCTTCTGATGTGTGTGCCCTTACTGACAGTGTAACTAGCCCTGACTCATCTGAGTACGCAATCCAGGCTGGGCTGCCAACACTGCTGTCCCTCTCCTACCTTTAACACTGCCTGGAATGACACGCCAATGCCATCTGACCTTGCGGCATCGCTGGCACCGATGCAGCCTGCCCTGATGGTTCCTGGGGCGTCTAGGCACACTAGCCTTGGCAAGAGGCAAACAGGTCTCAGCCCAGCTTCCATCTGGGCCCTGGGGTAGCATGGTACCCAGCAGGGTATGTGGAAATCTAAGCCTCAGGTGTACCTGGCCTCTAGACCCTGCCAGGAAAAAATAGGGGGTCCCTGAAAGGGTCTTGCCTACAGCTCCTCTGGAACATGATATCAAGCTGAAGTATGAAGAGCTTGAATTTGCTGGGAGACCTCAGGGGGCCTTCCTCTCCTGGGACCCCTCCAAGAGGTGGGATACAGTCTTATCCTAAGACACTGTTCTGCTTGCATCTTGGCTCGGCCTTGGGCTGCAGCTGGCTGGTTGAACAGTGTTGCTTCTGACGGCTTCCCATTTAACCTCCCACTGTCAGACAGTCACGAACCACCAGCTCTGCGGAAGCCAGGCCTCTGGTAACCGAGGACTGAGGTATATGGGTGAGCGGTAAATACGCAATGTGCTATAAGCCCAGCATGGCATCCACAAGAGAGGCAGGCTGCTGACCACATCTTCTGCAAGCAGAGCAGGTCTCCAGCGTGCAGCACAGACTCCACCCCCACCCCTTCATAGCCTTCCCATGCTCTGTCACACGGGACCAGGATTACCTTTAAAATTTTCCCCGAGGTTACCCCCATGACTAAACTCTGGCTGCCTTGGGATAAAGACCTACTCTGAGGCACAGCCTCCACCAGCCCAGGCCTCTGCATTGGGCTCAACTACACCAGCTTCCCTAAGTGGTTCTGTCCCCCTTCCCCCACCCCCAGCCCTTTCTGGTCTTAGCAGAAGCATCTTTGCCTCCTGGTAGTACCTGGGTCTAGGGGCTCAGTTTATACTTCCTTGCATATTCATTACCCTCGAGCCCTTGAGCACTGGTTACTGGCTGCTTCTTATCTTGCTCAGTCACCAAAGCATCCCCTGCCTGGTAAGCTCTGAGCTTAGCAAGGACTTAGGAAGTGTGCGGTGCAAGCAAATAAACTGCCTTCTGTGAAGCCCATGTGACTAAGGGGTCCACAGCACGGCGGAGCAACAGGATAACACAGCCTTAACCTTGGGGTTGGTGTTAATTCAGGAGATGATTTTGCACCAGAGGCTGCTTGCAAGGCCAGTCCAGCCTCCAATCTCCATGGACCGTTAGGAAAGCCAGTCACTCCTAGTGGTCCAAGGACCCCCAATTTTTGGTTAAGCTTTCATGTAGGCAAAGCAACAACCCATGAGCTTTCCATCCTATTCCAGAAGCACCTTACACACCTGTGAGACCCTGGACCTCACAGGGAGTATGTCCAAATATCCAGGGGACAAACCTTCCCACAAACACTAGTCAGATGATTCTAGATAGAGAGTTTGACTGAGAAGAGAGATAGATGATTGGATGGATGGATGGATGGATGGATGGATGGATGGATGGATGGATGGATGGATGGATGGATATATGGATGGATGGATGGATGGATGGATGGA
>NC_022011.1:49177776-49210609 GCF_000317375.1 Microtus ochrogaster
GGATATATGGATGGATGGATGGATGGATGGATGGATGGATGGATGGATGGATGGATGGATGGATATATGGATGGATAGATGGATGGATGGATGGATGGATGGATGGATGGATGGACTATCAATGGATGGATGGACCAATGGATGAGTGGATGGATGGACCAATGAATGGAGAAACGAAAAAATATGTAGAGATACAGAAAGACGATAAAAGGACTGCATGAGTGAGAGGCGATGGCGGCAGTAGATAGTCTCGACCCTGTGCGCTCCTTCCCAGGACATTTCCGCTTTCTGAGTTGTGAGACTGGAGACCATTGGCTTATTCACATGGTCTCATATCCTGAGGTCATTTATCCTGGTTTTTAAGAGCACATCAACTCTGTTTTACACATGACATTCTGATGAAGCAATGTCCTGAGAGGAAGAGCCTCAGCCTCAGCTCTGTGTGAATGGAGGGCAGGTAGCAAGGAGCAGTCTGTTCTGTGTCCCAACCACCAAAGGCCTCTCTCTACGTAACCAAAGCCCAAGATGACCATCACACTTCATCTTCCAACTGGAGGTGCTCAGATCTGTGCCACCACCCAGAGATGTGATGTCGGGGGCGGGGCTTCTACAAGGAAGGCCTGAGTCAACAAGGACATCACAAAAGGTGAAGGGGGAGGGACATGGTTCCCCCAGGTTGGCCCTCAAGATACCTCTGTGAGAATGACAACAGAGGGAACCCAATGGTGTCATGTCTGCCCTGTCTTTACAACCTGGGTAACTTCCAACAGGGACTGCAGGTCTGGGAGTCACTGCACATAGCCCCAAGCTGATATGCACTCCGTGTGGTATATCAACGAGAACAAAATATGACCTTTTCCCCCTCCCTGTAAAGTTAGGATGCAGGGAAGTCTCTCAAAAGAGGATCATCTGGAGGAGCCCTAAGAGTTTCCTGGCTCCCACCCATCAGAAAGCTCCATTCTCCCAGCATGCTTTTTTCCTCCCACTGCCCCTTCCTATCATGGTGCCTCCATAACTGAAAGTTGATGAAAGGCTTAGAGCTCAAGATCCGCTACTTCTGAAAACATAGTTTTGATAACACATGGGGGAAAATCAGCCGAGCATTGACTGGGGAACCAACACCTGCACACCAAGGCGGTCGAGCAACCGCAGTCCTTACCCTGCCACCCTTCTCTCCGTTGGCACCCGGGAAGCCAGGGAATCCGATAGAGCCCTGCAAGACAGTAAAGGAAAGATAAAACAAGACTGCCAAGCCAGGAGCAAGGGCCATGCTGTCGTGCCCACTAGGGCGAGTTCCTGATACTGTTCACATTCCTTTTCTACCCACTGACCAGATCTTTGTACCCAACCGCCATGCAATGCCCACCAAGCCCCCGCCCACCAGCTAGCCATCCTACTCACCCACCCATGGAAAATCCACTCACCTATCCTTCCAGCCTCCTATCATCCATTCGCCTAGCCACCTCCCACTCCACACCCATTTACCACTCCGTATTTCCTGAGCATTCACTAGATTCCAAATCCAAACCCAAAGTTAAGTCCTAACATGTTCCATCCCGTTCCCCTCACTCCCCACACAGAGGCTGTGCATTGCCAGCTGGTATCTGGGGGACGGGAGAACATGAGCTGCTGAGGTTCTGTGGAAATAGGGGCTGCATCTCACAGCTCTGATCATTGACCCTGCGGTCACAATCTGTGACCTGTCCCATAAAGCCTTAACTACAGCATAACGGTTTCCAGGGTCAGAAATGGACCCAAATCCAGGCACAGACTGTAGTACTTAACTATATTCAACTCTATAGATGTACACACGGGCCAAATATGGTTCTCACGACTTTCCAGACTCCATATATGAGCAAAAAGATGCCACAGGGGCTCCTCAGGACATACCCAGGGCAGCCCACTGCGCACCAATGTTGGTGTTGTCTACGGCCCTTTGTGGGTCTCTGCCCTCTGGGTGGCTTAGCATCCTGCCCTGAGCACATTCCTATTCCAGGAAGTCTTTGACTCCATGCCCTGTAGTCCTCCTCTGTGTCCACCTGGCCACCAGGCAGGAGACTGAAACAAGGGGATCTGGGGCGGCCACTGTACAGCCCATTGCTGCATCTAGTCACAGCCCAAGGACAGAGATTCAGATCCTGCTGTCTTGTGTCCCCGAAGCGGCCAGCACTGTGTCATATCCCACCCTCCCCTCTCTCAGATGTCTCCTCTCCTTTTCTCTCCTCGTGAGACAAGCACCTAAAAAGAGGAAGAAAAATGTACCCAGGCGCCCATTTCCCAACACTTGGGTGGACGACTCCAAGTGGCAGATACATTGAGGTCATATCTAAGGGACACACAGAGCGAACAGGAGGACAGGCCACCGCTTGCCCATACAGGCCCTCCTCCTTTGGTTGGCAGGCCCTGGCTCTTGTGAGTCAAAGCCAGTGGAGCTAGCAGGCAGCAGAGGGCAGGGATGCAAATCTGGGGCAGGTTGGCCGAGTGCTGCTAACCAGGTCTCCAGCGCAGACAGCGGTTATTGTTTAAGGAGGAACCGTGAATAATAAAACATGGGATGAGAACAGAATAATGTTCACACTGATTTCCAAAGCCTTCAGGACCTGTTCCACTTAAGCCTGAACATGACTTCAGATAAGACGATAGCTGTCCCCCTCCTGCTACGTTATAAGCAGTCCCCAAACTTCCAAAGCAAAATGGGGCCAAGAGCAGGCTGGTGTGGATAAGCCAGAGGGCTACGCAACCCCAGTAGGCCACCGGGACCTCAAGCTGGCCAGCCCCATGGCTGTTATAGTTTCTGCCCCCTTCTCTGAAAGGCTCAACTCATTGTCCAAGCGCTTTCTTTGAGCTTGATCAAATTAACACACCAAAGGCTGCCTGGGGACTATGAGATCACAGCGAACATATTGTTCTACTGTGACACAGAAGTCACGCAGAGGTGGAGAATGGATGAGGGAGTTGGGAGTGTGCAGGGTGCCGCATGAGACAGTGCCTGCCAGGACATCTTAACATGGCTAAATTACCTTTGGTCCCTGTCTTCCTGGGTACCCTGGCAATCCTGGCACTCCGAGCTTTCCCTAGGAGCAGAAAAAAAGACTCATAAATCATAAACATGACGTCTCCATCTCGTTCTCTGAGCAGAGAGCACTGGTGTATTCTGAGAGGGGCTAGGGCAGATTGGAAGGGTAGGGTCAGTGTACAGAGGCAACTGGATCCCACCCCCTGGAACTAAGTGGGTGTCTAAGTGAGCCTATCTTACCAACATGCCTGGAAAACCAACCACCAAGCAAAGGGATGGCTAGTATGGCCAGGAAGAAGAATGTTCTTACCCAAGGGGGTTCTGAACACTCTGTAAGAGTTCTAGCCCAGGGCAGGATGGAGTGGGGGACTTAAGTCCTCCTTGTGTCCCTTCCTGCCTGGGTTACTAGGGACAAAGTGTAGGAGGGTACTGGTGGTACAGGGCAGGCTAGAGACAGATGTCTACTGGAACCTCATGCACATGCCATGTGTGAGAACATTCTGTCACCCCAAAAGTGGAGGCAGGACTTGATAGGGATGGGTAACTGATGTATGGCTGGTAAGGTCCCCAAGATATATTTGCTTATATCTGGAGGAAAACACTCCTCTAAGATATGGTGGTGGGGTTCAGAAGGGGAACTTGGAACAGGAAAAGGACCAATGGATCCATACACAGACACACACACCCACATACATACTGGGAGAAGAGGCAAAAGACTGGGGGTGGTGACATGGGCTATTCAGAAGTCCCACTACCCCTGCCAAGCATGGGAGGGGCCACCTGGCATTCAGAGCCCTCTAGGCATAGCTAAGCATTGTAACCACAAACCTTCTCCCCAGTGGGCCCCAGAGGACCAGGATCACCATTGGGACCACCACGACCCTTTGGGCCTTCAGGACCATCTTCTCCTCGAGGACCAGGTGGGCCAATCTCTCCCTGTAATCAGAAAAGAGGCGATGAGGGAGATGCTCCCCAGTCTCCACCCCCAACTGACCCCTCCTACTACTCTGGGGTAGGATTACACACACACACACACACACACACATCAAAACACAGACTGCTCAGAGACCAACAACTGCAGAGTGCTCATTCAACCCACTAATCCTTTAAGTATTCACATCTGAGCACCTAGAGAAAACCCGGCTCTAAAGCAAGGCTCTATTTGTAGAGGAAGCAGAGCCATAGTACCGTGCTCCCTCATCTGTTAAAAACTGTGCTCCCAGGAAGTACCTTTTGTATGACTCATTATCTATTTCTTTCTATCTATCTATCTATCTATCTATCTATCTATCTATCTATCTATCTATCTATCTATCTATCTATCTATCTCCTACTTCCATCTCATCTCCAGGGTCTCTCTAAACTGGCTGAAAACTCAAACCCATCCTCCTGCCTCTGTCCCTTGAGATTACAGGCACACACCACCATGGCTGTGCTCAGTCAAGTGGACTCTAATTGTGTGTGCCAAGACATCAGAGAGGAGGAGTCAAAGGGACTTCTGCTGTTGACCTAGGGTAGCACCTCAACCAAGGCAATGAGGATCCTTCATTTGGAGGAGGTCTGGGGCAGCCTTCAGCAGCAGCATGATGGAACACCATGTCCCTTTTTAATTTTCCTCCTCTAGGACATGCAGGTGGCTTCTGTCATTCTCTGACAGGTTGTGGCAAAGAGTCAAGTATATAGGCCCTCTTGTTCTGGAATGTTTGGCAAAGGTTCCTTTGGGGCCTGCTTTGGGGACAATAGGCCCGAGTTAGACAATAGACAACACTCAGGTGTGTGCAACATCTGGGCTACCAGAAGCACAGTGTGTCACCTTCTGTCAGGCTCAGACTCATTCTGAAGTTGTGGAGAACGTCTCAGCAGGAGCTAGCAGGTGGTTCTATGGACCTAGAAACCGCCCTCAGTGCCACTGTTAAACCCTGGCTCATTGTGCCTGCTGTGTTAGGCACCCCCAATCTGAGAAATCCATGCCCTCTTCTGCACCAACAGCTCTCTCTGGAGCTGGGGTGAGCAACCCATCAGAAAGCAGCCAGGCTATGGGGCATCACCCAACACCCAACACCAGATGGCAGGGCACTGGGGTTGCATGGTCTTAAGAGTGACTTGAATGCATCCTGGGGACCAGGATGGCCCAGGAGCTCAACAGAGACTGCAGATCCTCAATAGAATATGGAGCTGTTGGCCATCTGCTACATCTTGGGCAGTGGTTTGCTTACGGGTCTGTCTGGATGGTTTCCGTCCTCCCTCCCAGTTCCTCTTCCCAGGGTTTCTCATCATCCTCTGGGGTCAAATTTCTCTGTAATCCAGGGACCCCCCTCCCATCCTTACTAAGATACCTACCCAGCACCCAGAGTAGAGGACCAGTGACCACAGTTGTACTTGGCGCTGCTCTGGCTTTGGAGTTGGAACTGAGGAACAGCGTCGAGAGCACTGCACAGGGCCCCTGGGCTCCAGGCATCCCGTCCTCACACTAAGATCTTGCAGAAGTGTTGCCTCCCTTCTGATAAGCTGCTCTTTAGTCTCAGATACCCCCCGCTTTCATGCAGCTCTGCAGACCCACCCTGCTTGTCCCTGACCCGAATCCTAGGCCCACAACACTCACCCGGTCGCCCTTTATTCCCATGTCGCCTTTGAATCCAGGGAAGCCATCTTCACCCTGAGCATAGACAAGAAAACCCATTAGTCTACAGAGAAGGACTCTGCTCCACAGCACCACTTCCCATCACTGCACAATGGGTTTGTACTGTGCAGAACACCCAGCCCGGGGCAGAAGCAAGAGAGCTAGCTGTACATGGAAGAAACTCGGTGCCTGTCCGGAAGGAGGTATGTGGACACCTGGCTTCACACTGAGGTTCTCAGACATTCCTTCTCCCTAGAACCATGCCAGTCTGCCTTCCTGGCCCCCTTGGGACAGTCCAGGAACTTCCCTGGTAAGGCAACATTCCCATGGAACCCGGTCACATCCTCCCATGCAGCCCTGCCTTGTGAAGATAAGAAGACAACATAAAGCAGTAAGCCTGGGACTTTAAAAATCCTCCTCAAAAAGGCAGAAGGTCCTCCAGTAATAGAGAACCCCAACAGAGTGGGAATTCTGGGATACAGGGCTTTTCAATCTACTTTAAGAGGACTTGCTCTCCCGTAAACCCCTATGAGATCCGCACAGCGGTGTTCTTGGCTGAACGGTTCTGAAGACACACCCATTCCCCTGACCCTGCAGGAGGCGGCCTAGGGTTCTACCCTGCAGAGGTGCTCTAGAAGGAGTAGATATTGAAAGGCCTCTTTGCCTGCTCTTTCCAAAGTATAGTTAGTAAACACCCAGACACAAGGTAGGACCACCCAGCTACTGTGCTGTTCCCACCCACAGCCCTTGAAGCGGTGCCTGGAGAAAAGATTTCAGGCTAGAAGATCACTCAGGAAAAAAGGCAAAAATGTCCACGGGTGTCCAGTGAGATGTAGGGGCGGGCACATCTGCAAGCATAAGCAGATGTAGGTGCCAGCTGCTTGAGCTCAGGCTTGGCAGGCCTTGCTCTCACAGCCTTCAAACTCCAGTGTCCCAGGGAGCACCACAGCCTGCCACAAAGGGTTGCCACAACCGCTAGCTACAGCTAGCCCAGTAGGACGGAGCTCAAGATGGGCAGATCACATCCAAGTGCCAGGCCTCTTACCACCTAACGGAAAGGACAAAAATAGCTGGCTACACAGTTCCATGATGGTTCATCTGCCAGGGGTACTGGGCACTCTGACGCTAGGGCATTCAGAGGGCCATTATTTAGCTAAGTATTAACCGACGATGATCCATATAGGCCTGATATGTGGCCTTGACCATGGCAGACAGCACCACATTCCGAAATGTGGCTTATATGTGAGTGTGAGCTGTCGCTGAGCTGGACAGGCCTTCACATGTCCCAGCGCTGAGCCCTAAGCCCGGGCTTTAACCTGGCCTGGATGGACTCTGTGCAGGAAGGCTGGGCTTCTCAGGTACTAACACTGACAACTAATCATGATGAGGACTTCTGTCTGCAAAGGACCCACAGAGAGGGATTTGGAGGAGAAGGTATGTGAATACAGCCACTTGGCCATCCGAGGGCCCCTGGGCATGTTCTGGGCCAGCCCAGGAGATGCTGGCAGTACCGTGGTTCTTTTACAAACAAGTAAGCATCAACTCCCCTCCTACTCAGAGGCAACCCCACGGGGTTCTGTACCACACTGAGCCAGCCCACTCTCAAATGGAAAGATAGATCCTTACCTTCTCTCCCTTGGTGCCCTTCAGACCTCGGATGCCATCTGCTCCCTATGCAGGCAAGAAAAGAGAATGCTCATAAACACACAAGACCCAGGGGGGGATCAAGGGAACAGCTCCCACAAGCGGTAGGTTCCAGTATCAGAAGGGCCCCATTCACTATATCCCCTTGTCCAGAGAGAGAGGCGTTTCCTGTGTTCACATTGATTGACAGGGGCTCACATGAGGCCCCCAGTGTCCTTCATTCCTTCACTGGCCTCTGAATCCTCCTTCTACACAAACACCCAAGCCTCTTCCTGGCCAATTACTCAAAGGTCTGGTTTTGCCTCTCCGAGGACCCAAACCCCTGCCAACACTTTCCCATGCTAACAGGCCTGCCTGTTCTAGAAGTAGTCCCTCAGCCCTTGCAGCTAGGAAGAACTCAATGGCGGCAGGCAGGTTAAGATCCTGACCCTGTCCTATGGCCTCTGATGATGTCCCAGACATCTGTGTGCCTCAGTTTCCTTATCTGGTAGTGGACTGATACGGACCCTAGCCTTGTTTCTGCTGTTGGGAAAGAATGGTCTGCAAACTCTCAGGACAGTGACCAGGCATCCAGCAGACAGCAGACAGGCACTGTCTGTTTGTGTAACCTCTGCATGATCATTCACAGGCGACATGGTATTACGTCACTAATGCTACAGCAATGACTGTGGCCGTCCTCAGCCCAGGGTGGACCACCTCACCTCCCTGCTAGACACAGCTCTAAGGACATAGACCAGACCCCTTTTCTCCCGTTCTCGATAGGCCTAGTGCCTCTGCTGATGGAAGTGAAATGGTGAAATCTAATGACAGATGCAGCCACATCCTCATGGTCCATGACCTTTCACCTCAGGCCTCTGAGAGGAGTGACATTTACCTACATGGACAATTGACTCCAGGAGCTGCCCCGGGCTGCCTTTGCCTAGGACCCCAGAGGAGCCACGTGACCGGGACCGTTCCTGCTGGATAAGGCTGCAGCCTAGGCCTGAGCCACTTTCTGGACCCAGGAGCCACCAGCTGCCCTCTGCTGGCCAGAGCTCCACACAGGCTTGCAGTTCTGAGCTTTTTGTTGGGCCTAAGAAGAGCTTCAGAATGGAGGGTGGAGACACTAAAACCCAGGAGCTCAGACTGTGGTCTGGGCCTTGACACAAGAAGCTAGGAGCTACAAACCAGGCACACAGGTACCATGAGATCGTAACCACTGGAGAAAGAGAGGGCTTGGAGCATCAGGGGCAAGCCCATTGTTGGCAGCATCCCTACTCCGTATCCCGTGCTACATGGCTTGAGATGTGGAATGGAGGGGCAAGAGGACAGCCATGGAGCAGAGAGAATCTGGGTAGCAGCTGGGTCAGAGTATTGATCACTCATCTTGACTGGGTAAATGGATGTGGGTTGACATTGAAGGTTCCCAGTCTGTTAGGACAGCGGCCCCTGGCCCTTGGTGGCAGTTATAGACGGGAGGCCCTGGAGGAGCAGTGCTAACTCCAGGGAGCCTGCTCTGTGCTTGTTCAAACCTGAATCAAGGATGGATAGAAAACTTAAAGATGGAGAGAGACCTAGGGCAGACATGGAGACATCCAGCATACATACGACCTCACAGATTCTGTGAACAAGGGTTGCCACAGCACCCAAGCGACAGGAATATAACAACACCTGTGATCCAAAGGACTTAGGAAGGTGCAACGTGCCCTGTCTGGCGAGCTGCCTTGGAGCTAGTGGTCTGTGAACACTTGTTCTTTTCCTGAGATACCTTCTGGGTATCTAGACGTCCCCAAAGGAGAAGACAGTGGGTGGGCCGTCCAGGTGGCTGTTCAAGCCCTACCTACCATCTCACTCTTCCAGGCATGTCCATGGAGGAGAGACACAGAACCACCAGAACCCTGTGGTGAACTCTCAGGTCCAGGCCTGCTGGCACAGACCTGCAATCCAAACTTCTCCTGAGGCTGAAGGCAGGATCCTGAGTTTACGGCCAGCCACCTAGGCAGCTTAGTGAGAGTCTGCCTCAAACTGGGGATTTAGCTCAGAGGTGGGGTGCTCATCGGCTATGTGCACCCTGAGTTCATCTCTTAGTGAGAAGGGGAGAAGGGTGAGAGGGGGCGTCTTTCAGCCCTTTCTGCCTTCAGAGGCCACAGTGAGAAGACCCAGGTATTGGAGCAGAAAGTGGCTCTAACCAATAATGAGTCGACTTGCTCCTTGACCTTGGACCTCCCAGCCTCTATTTCAAAACCCCTGATCATGGGATATCTCTTACACAGACAGATAAGCCATGACAGAACCCTTTCTCATGGAGAAGTTTAGGTCGGAAATGACCAGCTCTCCCGAGCCGAGAACTAACTATCCTAATGGTGGCAGCCAGGACCCCTACCTCTGCTGTGTCTGGATCTGGAACTCATTCGGTAGCCAGCACCACATCTGCTCTCAAGAGAACAAGGAGCAGGATCGTCTATTCCTCTGGTGAAACCGTCTTAGAGCTTGCTTTCCCTCTGCTCCCACGTCTAGCTGGATTGCCCACGTCACAAGTGAATTTTAATCAGATAGACAGATAAGAGCATTCCCCATAAACATGCTAAAGTAAACACCTTTCGGCTTGCAGAGGAAGGCTTATGTAATTAGCCATGTAGTGGAGCTGCCAAAGGCTGGGGGTAGGCGACAGGAATTCGTAAGATAAACACGCATGCAGCTCCCATAGTCAGCACTGCTGCTCAGTTATCTTCCTTAGAGCAGTCACTAGGCTTTCTGCTGGGGAAAGCGTGCTTAAGGAGCAACCTGACCCGCCTAAGGCTGCCATCCTTGAGAGGCTGCTCTTGAGGAACGTCTCTGTTTCTGAGACGTGGAAGCAGGGCCATCGGGATTCAAGTCTAGCCTGAGGTACCATGCTAGGTGGGATTCTGCACGGTCTCTGAACACTGAGGTCCTGAGTTCTCCACCCCCACCCCACCCCAGGGCAGCTGTGTACTTTGGGTCTGCATTCATGCTGGACAGAGAAGAAGAGCCACAAAGTAGACGGGTGAGGTCAGCAGCCTTGGTCATATTGATAAAAATTCTTCAAACCTAAGAAGTCATTCTGTGTGTGCGCTTGTGTACATGTGCACACTCACAGGGGCACAACCGTGTTTCCTTTCCTGTCAGGTTTGAAGGAAGGAACTGTTATCTTTTGTTGACAGTGGGAAGCCTGGAGCTTTGAGATGCTGCTTAGCCCCTGTTATGGAGAAAGAAAAGGCCCTGTCCCTGCTCATCTTCTACACAGGAATGTGCCTTCGCCTTGGGAACCACGGAACTCAAGATTAAATCATGCAGCTCAGAGCAAACACAGTTAGTGCTGAAGGGACAAAGGGGACCTTGCTCTCAATATTGCTCTGGCATTCTGTGTCCTGCTTAACAAGGTTCCAGAAATTTCTACCAGCAGAAACATGATTGTAAACAAATGGACAACTCCCATAAACCCTGCCTCCCAGGGATCTGAGAGGACACACTGGTCTTTTTTCTTTTCCAACATGTCAGTGGCTCGAAGGACTGTGTCTGGGTTTCCCCCGGCTGGCCAGGCCCCTGCTTCATGAGATCCTACCTGCTGTGAAAGGCTCCTGAGGTCAGCATGGCCGGAAATGGTAAGCACCAGAGGACGGCCAGTACCACCTACTTCACAGGCTGCCTAGGAGGTAGTCCCTTGCTCTATATCAGTTTGTACCTTGCTGTCAGACTGTATTCTCACCTGCTCAAACCTGTTGTTCTGGGTCCTAACATCTGTATATTGAACTGGGGAGCCAGGCCACGCTAGAGTGTTCAGCATGGGGCTTAACCACAGATTAACTTCCAGGAGGCAGTTGGGGCCAAGCATCCATCCCACCCTGACGCCCGGGAAGACCCAAAGCTACAGAGTTCCTCTTACCTTGACTCCTCGTGGACCTGGGTAGCCAATGGGACCCTGGGGACCAGGAGGACCCTAAAACCAAAGGGAAAGACCATTAGCTACGTTCAGGTGTGAGTACCCGGGCAACCTCTGTGGAACCCCGTAAAGTCGCTTTTGGGATATGCAGGAGGCCCTGCCTGCAGTCCACACAGATACTGATGAGGATGTTGGAGGAAGCAGAATGGTGCCTTTCAAAGAGCATAAATGTCTAAGGACAATCAGATGCTGTGTCCAGCTCCAGGAAGCCAGGAGGGGATGGGAGAGAGGTAGCCATGCAACATAAAGAGACACAGCTCTTGCTAGAGAAAAGACAAATAAATGTGTCCCCATCCTAGGCACCTTGAGAGGAAATAATTTTCAGCTGGGGAACAGGGGTATCCTATTCAGGGAAATGACATCATTCAACAGTCAAAAGGTCTTCCCAATGACTGACCAGAGCTTAGAGTCCAGGTACTGCTCCCACCCTGCTTGGGAGACATATGGATAGACTGGCTGCTGGGGCCGGGTGCAGCAGACCTACCTGGCCTCCTTTCTCTCCTGGAGGACCTTCTTTGCCAGGATGCCCCTGTCACAAGAGAGAAGTCTTTATTAGTTAGCCACCTGCTCAGAAAGTGGCTCCTACTTCTGCGGCATTTGTGTTGGTTCTGCAGCTGTGCCCTCTCCAGGAAAAACAAAAAAATGAAAGTCAAAGATAGCTGGACAGGTAGGCAAGCTACTTCCAGTTCCTGGACCTTGGCCGCTTCCCCTGCAAAATGGGAAGAAGCAGTGTGGCCCTGCAGCTGGTTGCTCATGGAAGGGACCATGATAATGAGGGTATAGCAGGCCACCCAGTCTGAGACCAGCCTACCCTCCAGGGCAGATTTCACAGCCCACAGAAAAGACTATGCCATCACTTAAGGTCACACCAACCAAATGAACCTTCAGGACCAGATTCCTGAGCCCCCAGGAACCAACAAGAGCCACAGTGTTTGCCAAATACAGCAGCTGGCTATTTGGGTAAACTGAGGGCAGGTACGGTAGAAAGAGGGCCATCTTGTCACCTGACTGAGTGCATCAGCACCCCAGTTTTTCTTAGTCACATTCCAGTGGCCCTGCAGAGGCATCTGGGCCCTCTGGTCATCTCCTACAAATCCACACCTGGGCTAATTCCATCCTACAGAAAGCAACATAAGCTCTGTCTCGCCAGACTGACCCTGGTGTTAGAGCCCTAAGTTCATAATCAGTGAGTTACAGGTAGAGAGGAACCCCTAAAAGACTGTGTTCATCTTAGGGACATATTGTCCCACTGCCACCATTTTCCAGCAAATAGAGGCCGGGCAGTGGGGGAGGGGCTCACTGCTACCTCTGGGTAGATTGAAACTGCTGCGCATGCCTGGGCAAGTCATTTGCCTTCTCTAGGCCCATGTTTCCTCTAGCTTGAGTGGATTAAAGATCTGGAGCCCTAGACACTGGCTCATCTTCCGGGGAATAGCTGGACGTGTGGGTTGCTCCTCTTAGTTGGATAACTGATTTTGCAAAAAAGCTCAGCAAGTGAGTTAGGACACAAAATTCCAACGTGGGAGCCAGGTAACTTTTGAGGGAAACTGAGGCACCCACAGGTGGACTGTACCTGCCACTGTGGCTCCGAAGACAAGCTGATCCAGTCCCTGCCTTTCAGAAACAACTGTGCTTAAGGCATGGGAGGCTCTCAGCTGCAAGACTGAATCTAAGACAGCAAGGAGAGCGCGTCCCCCCTCAGGGTAGCCAGAAGGGTAACTGTGGTCTTCCTCTCCGCGCCCACCGGCCACAGACAGGGATGGGCAGGCACTCCGGGAGGTCACACGCCAGGATCTCTGTGATACATGCAGCGAGCATCACTAGGGAAGCCAGATGCCCTCTCTGTGTGTAGCTCCTTCAGGGCCATGTTAGAGATGGCACATGCCCAACTACGGAGGGCATCAGAGACACCAAGGAGATATTCCCTAGGTGCTCAGCAACAGGAGTGTGGCCGACCAACAGGAGCTGGTGGACACCATGGCCAGGGCTGACAAGATGCCTTAGACGGGTCTCAGCCGTGTTCTAGAAGGAAGCGGCTGCAGCAGGGAGGTGAGGGCCTCATTTTTTAACCAAGAGGCTGAGAATAGAAGAAAATCTAACACTGACAAATCTTCCTGCAGTGCAAGGCGAGGCTGTGTTCTCTCTCTGCCAGTGCACATTTTCCCGATATTTTACAGTGAATGTTACTTCCATAATGGAAAAATAATAAAGCTTAAATTATTTGTATTTGATATTTTTCTGATTAAAAAAGTAATATATGTTCATTGAAGACAATTAGGAGAGTGGAAAAGGAAATTAAACTGCTACACAGCCCACCGTGCAGAGCCGCGAATCTGGTCGGGGGCACAGGCTTCCAATCCATTTTCTCTGCGTGTGTGCATACAAAGCGGGCAGGTATTATATGATCTGAATTTAATACTGGATCATGAGCACTTTCTCCAAACCCTGACTGTTCATTCACATTTTATTTTTACTGGCTCCATTTACCCATCATTTTGCTGTGTGCTGTGGAGAATTAATCATATTTCAGGGCACTGGGTATGACTTGAAACTCTCCCCCACTCCTCTCCCCCCCTCTGCCTCTCTACCTCCCCCCCACTCCTCTCCCCCCCTCTGCCTCTCTATCTTCCCCCCCACTCCTCTCTCCCCTCTGCTTCTCTGCCTCTCCCTCTATGTGTGTGCATGTTTGTGTGAGTGTATATACATGTGTGTGATTGTGTGTAGAGGCCAAAGGTTGATATGAGATGTTTTCCTCAATTGCTCTCCACCCTAACCATTAAAATGGGGTCTCTCGTTGGACCTAGAGCTCTCTGACTTGCAAGACTGACTGGTTGTAAAGGCTCAGGGACCTTCCTGTCTTCTCTTTCCCAGCCCCGGAATTACAGGCATATACTGCCATGCCCAGCCTCTATGCATGCTGGGATAAACACTTTACTAACTGGGTCATCTCCTTGTCCTGTCAATCACTCTTTCTTCACAACCAAAACTAAACAAAGAGCAGAGGGAAACGGCCTCAGCACAAGCTGGCCTCTTCAAGGTTTATCAACAACAAGCAGCTTTCATAAGAAAAACCATCCATCTTCCCTCCTTCCCAAACACATGGACAGCTGGATCTGGTTAGGGTCCCCGATGTTTTTCTGGTCCATCTGCTATCTTTGGGTCCTTCCCAGGGAGAAACAGGCCTCTTCCACAGTACATTTTAAAGTTTCGTGTTGGAATTGACAGGAAGTAGAACCCCCTAGGAAGAAGCCTTGGGCATGTCTGTGAGAAAGTTTCTGAGGTAAAGACTCCGCCCCCTAACTATGGGCGCTCCATCCCATGGGCTGGGGTTCTGGACTGAAATAAAAAGAAGCAAGCATCTCTCTCTGCTTCTTGAAGAGGGACACAATAAGTCCAGCTGCTTTGATCTTCCGCTGCTGTGACTTCCCCAACATGACTGACTGGACCTCCCTCAAACTGTGAGCCCCTCTGTCCTCAAGTTGCTATTGTCAAGTATTTAGTCACAATAACAAGAAAAGGAATTAGTATAGTCCCGAATAGAGACAGAGAGTTTACAGGCCAAAGGGTTCTGGTTCCCCACCTACAAAATCTAAAAGGAGACCATGCTCAGGGGCCTGACTCTCAAGAAGTTTCAGTGTGGGGAGAGGAATTCTAGGCCAGAACCAGCCAGGCCTATCGAGGCCAGAGATGCATCTGTTTGTGGAAAGGATGCAGCCACTCACACCCGGACCATCTCCTCCCTGCAGGAGATGCATGACACCCTGCATTAGACCTCCCTCTGTGGGCATCACCCACCACAGGAAACCGACACTAGGGAACCACGGTCCTGTGACCTGTGCTGGCCAACAGGGATGGATGGAGCCATCCATCTGCCGCCTCCCTCACCTCACTGTCTACTAGAAAATGTGACATCTGCATCATTTTTTTTTTTTTGCAACACAAAATAAATATCAGTTAAAGGACAGACGTGACACACGATGAGATGGCAGCCACTTTGCTCCTAAACTCCCCAGCATGTCCACATGGAGATGGCAGTGACTGCATGTGTTTGCTCAGACCAACCAAGATAAGCTGGGGTCTGAGAGGCACTGGCCCAGGCGACTTTCGGCATGGAGTGGAGCCAACAGCTCACGGTGAACCATTCATTCCCTGACCATTACCACACTCAACATTCCCTTTCAGTTTTTTCCCCTTTTCTACTTTTGCATGTGAGTACGTGGTGCACATGTGTGTTTATAAGTCTGTTTACATGTAAGTAACCCATGCATGTGTGTGGTCACATGGAGGCTTGAGGTTGGCGTCAGGAGTCTTCCCTGATCACCGTTCCACCTCAGTCACCGAGGCAAGGTTCTCTCAGACCAGAGCATGCTGGTAGAACTGGGCTTGCCTGCCAGTTTGCTGCGGTAAATCCCCGTCTCTGCTTTCCAGAGCTGACCACCCAGCATTTGCATAGGTTCTAAGGGTCTGAACCCTGGTCCTCATGTTTGTGTGGCAGTCACTTTCATCACTGAGGCATTTACCTACCCCCCATCCACCCCCCGCATTTAGTTTTTAATGGCGTTATTAAAACAATAAACGAAACTGTCATAAATAATGAATGCATCTCATCCTGCTTTCCGAGATACATCCTTTCAGTTTCACTAAACACTAAAGAACACGAGAAGCCGGGAGAGGATAGTGG
Source organism: Microtus ochrogaster (assembly GCF_000317375.1). Lineage (NCBI taxonomy): Eukaryota > Metazoa > Chordata > Mammalia > Rodentia > Cricetidae > Microtus > Microtus ochrogaster. The sequence continues at coordinate 49,193,678 of NC_022011.1, forward strand.
GAGGGGGGAGGGGAAAAACTGGAGGGAAGATTTGATAATACTTTTTAAAATATTTAAATTAAATTGAAAATTGAAAAACCCTCAAACCTACAACATTTCCAGGCAGAATGGCAGCTGTGGGTAGCGCCACACATGCATACACACACACACACACACACCCCTGACTGCTTCCTCTTCCACGCTCCCCCGTTTCTGCACAGCTTGCCCCCAGATTGGACCTGTCACTCACTTGCTATTTCCAGGCCCTGTCTAATCTGGCTCCCCAGCTGTGCTCACTGCAGACATATGCCCCTCCTTCCAGCAGCTTCCCCCTAAATTCAGAGTGTGAACACTAAAAATACCTCTGGCACACCCTGCCCCTCACTTCCCATACCGGTGACATGTGTGAGGGCTTGGAGCCCAGCCCAGTACTCTCACGGTTTCAAACACGATGCTGAGTTCGGGGGAACTAATTTGCACACCCCAACAAGTAAGTAGCGCTCCCACCATGTAGCCACATCCCCTCTATGACAGGAACACGGTATGAAAGCTTGAGCAGAATCTAGTAGTCACTCAGCACAGAGCACCAGTTCACATGAGTTTCACCCACAGTGGCTCAGGGACACCGATGTCCCCAGTTTCCTTTTGGGGAGGAGAGTGGGCAGAATGGGGAGGGGCACTACTCACCGGGGGTCCATCAGCACCGGGCATTCCTGGGAGACCTGGTTTTCCCAAAGGACCCTAGTACAAACCAGACAGTATGTGAGGAAATACTTTTGATGTTTACTCCGTCCCTGGGATACCCAGCCCTTCTCTAAAGACTCCCAAAATAATTCAGATATTGTCCCTCAGGATAGCTGCTGTGGTCCTCGCTCCCAGCATTCAGTTTTCCCTGTACCCAAAGAAGTGCTTCCTTTGCCAGAACCTTCAGTTCTCTATGGGGGTACCCCACCCCCATCTTCCTTCTCCCTTACATCTCCTGAGCAAATGCTGGTGCCCTGGGAGCCTCCTGAAGCTGCTCCTGGCACAAGTGGCACCTATGAAGTCCCTCCCACAGCAGGGTAGCCACAGGGCCACCAGGCCACCATCCCCTGACATTCTTAGCAAGGTCCGGGTCCAGCACAGCCTGGCTGTCTGCATGACAAGCATTCCCAGGATCTGAATACCCTCAGAACCACTCTAAAGTGTTTCTTGCCAGTCAAGACCTAGACATTCTGCATTTCCCGAAATAACGCATGCATGGAGTTCTATGATGCCGTTGGGAGTATCTCAGGACATGGTAAGGGCTAGAAGTCTATGTGCCAAATTCACTAAAGTTCAACTAAATAAGATGCTCAATTCAATCTAAATTTCTGATAAATGGCTCATAGTTCATACGCAACAGTGTGTGCTGGTTTGGGGATCCCTCACCCCTTGCTAAAATCGGCACCTCCCCACATAGATAGAGAGTGAGTCGTGAAAGGATGCATGAATCAATTAATGAGAATGATTTAAGATCCTCCCTGAGGATGGCATGCTTGGTTCCCAGAGGGTTAAACTTCAGGGCCTTCTGAAGAGAAAGGTGTGCACGCCTGCTAGTGAAAACCAGTAGAACCCCAGGCCTGCAGGGCCCAGGAGCCATGCACCCTCTGCATGCACCCACCTACCTTTTCTCCTGGAGGACCAATAGCACCCTGGGGGCCTGGGAGACCCTGGAGGGGGAAGCAACAGGAGAATGAGACTGACCAGGGAATCCCTCCACCGTCCTCCCACTGATTGCCCCCCCCCCCCATCCAGAGACCAACCATGTGGATGGCAAAGCTAAAGTCTGTACTTCTCAGACACCTGACCCGAACCTGGGCCCCACCCTGATGTTCCAAGTCACCTTTCCCAGGATACTTACCTGAGCACCGGGATTACCCTGCTGTCCGGGAGGCCCAGGCTCTCCCTGGGGACCCTATGGAAAAACAGAGGCAAAGGCCCTGAGAAGAGGGTCTAGGAACCCCATTTTCACTTCTCTTCTTTTCCTCCTGTTCTGAACTGTCCAACAGAAGTCCCCTGGAATCAGGAGAACGGCTGTGGGAACAGCATTCAGGAAAAGGGGACCCACCAATGAAAGTAGGCAGAATCTTATACCCGCAGGATTAATGGTTTGACTCTGAAAGGGGGATGTGGCCTTGCACTGGCAGAGAGTGTGACAGGAACTGAGCAGGAAATAGTTTATTAGAAGAAAAGTGTGCCCTTGAAATAGGTCTAGAGCTAATAGACTCACTTCTGATGGTGTTGACTCTTACTTGGGCCAAACTCGGTAAGAAATTACAACTTGGGATTCTGACACCAGAGGCTTCTGCCACCAGAGGGCAGCACTAGGTCATGGGTCAGAGCCTACCGTGCCCACTCTCCTGCCCCAGTTCCCAGCTAATACAGACTTCCACTGCCAGGCATAGACTGTGCCCACAGACCACCGCCACAAGCCAGATCATGTGAACTTTGGGACTCACCACATTTCCTTTTGGGCCAGGCTGGCCATCCATACCAGTTACACCCTGCAGGAGAGCGATAAGGAAATAAGATGCTTTCAACGTAGCCTGAGCAACCCCACCCCACATGCTCGAACACAGGTCTGAGGTGACAAGACAGACTTGACTCTCCACCCCTTGCAGTCGGGGCTACTGACCCTTCAGCAAGCGCTAGCTGAGTTGTCAGGACCCCCGCACCCTCAAGTGAGCAGACCCTGAGCGCTACAAAAATCTCAACGGGGCTGAAAACTGTAGGGTCAGTCTGAGCCACCAAAAACAGAGCCCCAGTCAGAACCACGAGCCTCTGTCCCCTTCCAGAACTCCCAACAAAGATGCTGGAAGGAAGACCTCTGAAGCAGAAACACAGTGTGGCATCCTGAGGCATTGCTTATGACAGAGAAAAAAAAAGTCAGCAGGCATTGTGTGCCTGAAAGGGAAGTGGAAAAGTCTCGAAGAACTGCGAGGCCAGCAACCTTGACCCTACCCATTTTCTGGTTCTTCCTGTATGAGTACGAGTGACACACAGCCCCTCATATCTACAGCCGCACACCAGTCAGTATGGCCTCATGTCCCCAGTGCCACTAGCTAGTTAGAGGGTTTCTGGGGCCACAATGTGAATACATACGCCAAGAGGTGACAGAACTTACGGGAGGGCCAGGAGGTCCAGGAGGCCCTTTGGGCCCAAGCAGACCACGTGGTCCCTGCAAGAAGGAAGAACAAGGAAAACATGAAACCCAGCTGGAAGCCTGCCCTGCTTGTCTGCCCTGCACAGCCCATGGCCATCACCCTGCACCCCCACTGGAGCTTAGCTGGTGAAACCAGAAGCCTAAGAGACACCATCATGCCCCACTTATGCCATCCTCCTCTCTCCCTGGAAAGGGAATCAGAGTGGAGGGTTCCTGAAAGAGGGGGGCTCAGCTTGACATCAGGAATGTCTTCAGGGAAGGGGTCTTTCTCATTTGCCCCTGACACTCTGGGAAGTGAGCACGAAATCTCTCCACAGAAACTCATGAAATTGCATTGCTCCGCGGGATCCAGTGTTTATCGCTGAGTCTTTCCTCAGTCTCTCTTCCCCGTGGCACACAATGCTGTCATTTCTGGGCTGACAGAGCTCAAGGGATCAGAGAACAGGGTCAGAAGACAAAAGTCCTACAAGGAACTTCAGGGTCTTGTTGGCGACAGCTACTTAGGAGAACCCAAGCTGTTCTCTCCTCCCCTGGACATGGAAGGGTTGTTGGTGCAGGAGAATTGTCTGTATTCTGTCAATCATGTTTTAAATAAACGCTGACTGGCCAGGCAGGAAGTATAGGTGGGTCAAGCAGATTGGAAGTAGAAGCGGGGTGATGAGAACAGGAGAATTCTAGGAAGGAGGAAGCCCATTCCTCCCATTCCTGCCCAGACCACCAAAGACACAGGAAGTGATCTGCCCTGCTAAAAAAGGTACTGAGTCATGTGGCTAACATAGATAAGAACAATGGGTTAATATAAGCTACAAGAGTTAATAAGTAGCATGAGCTAATGGGCCAATCCGTTTATAGCCTAATGTAGACTCTCTGTGTGATTTTCTTTGGGGATTGCCAGCTGTGGGGTACTGGGCAGGACAGAAACCCTAATAAGCCAGCCCTCATGTTACAGATTGTGTGCAATGCCTCCAGCCTCCACAAAGGGCCTGGTGTGAGGTGCCGTGGATGCTGAAGTCTGGGGTGGATATAGGGCTGCAAGGGAACCGCCCACCCTAGGGATTATAGGCTTCCCCACAGCCTCGGATCTCAAGTGCCCTGATTTTGACAGAACCTTTTTAGATGAAAAAAAAAAAAAACACCCCACGACACCTTCTCCTCACGTTCACTGTCCTAAACGCTTCCTTCATTACTTTCATGCTTAGTCATAAATATTTTTGAGACACTAATAACCCAGAAGGCACCGCTTAGATGTGTGTTAAGGAGAGCGGCGCTGATGGAGCCTCCTCAGTGGCTAATCAGACATCTAGGGTATAATTTCATCCCAAATGAACCTGAACGTGCCGACCCTGCGCTCTGCCCTGTGCGGTGTTTGCGGCATAGCTCGTCAATTAGCTTCGCCAGATGCGAATGGCCGCCTGACTTGGATAACGAAGGTAGGTTTCTGAGCGTCAGTAAATGAAAGATAATTAATGTCCTTTTACCCTTGTGAAAATCTGCTTTAAGCCTAAATACAAATTGGCTGGCTGAAGGCAGCTTTTCCTGCAGTGGACTGGGCAGCACCCTGGAGGGTGCAGTTGCCAGGCCTGGAGCAAACTTGGGCCTATTCAGTCCCCTTGACTGTCCCAGCACCCACTATGGCTACTAATTGGACACCTGCCATGGCACCCTGGACACCAGCACAATGTCCTAGAGGCCCATCATGTTACTTAGGTGCTTGCTATGATTCATGAGGAACACACACCATATCGTGTCTTCCTGTCCACTCTGACACACTTGGGTGCCCACCGTAGTCCCTCTGAATGTCCTCCATGTTGCACGTGGGACATAATTTCCCTGGAACTACAATGCCCCTAGGCATTTTCTACAGCTTCCTCCCAGAGAAAGAGTCAGTATACACTCCCCAGAGTTACCCAAGCCCTAGTGTCCTTCTTCTTTTCTATCCTGGGCAAATGTCACTTGTCCCCTTCTTCCAACCAAGCTCTCTAATCTACACACCCATCAATTTCCAACTGTATAACTGAGGCCCAGAGTCCTCCCCCATCAGCGACTTACAGGCTCCCCAGGCAGCCCCCTGGGTCCAACTTCTCCATCGTCACCCTATGGAGGAGAGAGAGAGGATGATTAAGGTCAAACTTTGAGGTCTGGATACCCAGAGGCCACCTCCCAGCACCGCACAGCAGGATTCCGTCCGCTCTGCTCAGACATATGCTAATTTGCTAGTGCTGTTCCCATAGGAGAGGCCCCTGTCCTTACTCTGGAGCTACAAGGGTGCAGCTGCTGCAGGGAAACCGTGAAGCTTGGAAGCAGGCCCTGCTTGCCAGCTACATTCACAGCTGCAGCAAAAGCAGCTATGCAGAGCACTTATGGAGTTCAAGGCCTTAGTCACCCTCATGAGTAACAGAAACTGAGAAACAGGAACATCAGAGGAGGGACAGAGGAGCCCTGGACAGACTGTTCTGAGCTCGGAGTCTCTCAAAGTCCAAAGCAGCCACAGCAAACTCAGAAGGGCCTTTTCCTCCTGACGCCAGATGGGATGGTTGTCTTGGTTCCATCCCAGGGATGCTAGCCAGGGCACATCTCCCTATCACACAACTCATCTCTCCTGCCTTCCTCACACACAGAGACATCCGCGCTCCCGTACAGCCTGCCTGCACACAAGCTTATGTGTGCCTACATTGAATACATCTGCTCACTGACGCATCACATACACACATATATGCATGCATCTGGGAGTAGACTTTTGCATCCACAGCAGTGTATATGTATGCATGCCCTGTGTGTACACATATGTACACAAAGGCATACAAAACATAGTGCAATCTGTACATGAAACACAGATAGCTGGGCGCACAAATGCACATACATGAACCCACACCCACATTTTCTAAATCAAGGGGTGGGGTATCCAATAGCACCCCTCTCCTTCCTCACCTTACAGCTGATTAGGCCAAAGCTGAGAAAGGGGAAACTCCCTAGCAAAGTCGGAAACTGGAGAGGGTACAGCTTCTCTCCCACTTTCCTGGGCTTCTTGAACCTCCCAACGATAGGGTAAGGAGCCCAACATCTTATCACTCATTCTTGGTCATGCACATCTGTGCTCTGGCCCGAGTATGAGCTTAACCTTCAGCCCCTCGAAGATACTCGGGACAGACCTGAGGAGGCTTCTGGATACAGAGCCCAGGCTAAGGAGCCCACCGCCAGCCCTTCCCTCCCTCTGTTCCTATATTTGGTTGTTTCGCCCTTCCCTCCCTCTGGGGCCAGAGATAATGACTTTCCTCTTTCCTCCACCCCCTGCTCTCCTCCTCTAGCCCTTGCTTCTCCACCTGACACCTCATTTAGATGAGATCAGCAGAGAGGCCGAGCTCATTAAGCCCCTGGCATCTCCCCTCCACAGGATCCGGGACACCTGCCTCCTATAGTTAGAAGCTCCGCTTCTGAGGCCCATGACAGTTTGACCCTCATGGGCAAGAAGGATAAGGTAAAATGAATGCTTGTGCCTTGCTTCGGTCTCAGAAGCACACAGCCACCTCCCTGGGCCAACATGCACGCCTCCTTCCCCCAGCACCACCACCGACCCTGTCGGGCCCACACTCAGTGTTTCAGGTAAAGGGATGTTGAGATACGTACCCTTTCTCCATCTTCTCCTGGAAGTCCAGGTGGGCCGGAAGGACCAGGGTCACCCTAGTAAGTCAACCAGAGTCAATGTTAACCACTGCAGAGCAGGTTGTTGACAAACTGTCCCAAGCCCCTTTCTCTGTCTCTTAAATCTAACCCTGAACACCACAGGGAGCAGGCTAGCTCCCCTGGGAGGAGGATATAGGCTGAGTGGTCAGTCTATGGGGTTAGCCACAGAACCTTGCACCTAAGTCCCATCTGGACAGTTTGATGGCAGCAGAATCCTCCGACTGAACACCTAGCAGGTGTATCAGGAGACACAGACATGCAGGCACATGGTGCACTTGGAGTGAGGGAAGATACCGCAGAAAGGTACCACCCTGGACCAAGAATCCCTGAAGGTCAGGGCTAATTTACTCATGAAAACCTGCAATTCCAAGCCTCGCCTGTAGCAGGCGCTCAATGTGTGCTCTCATCAGTAGGTCAAAAGGATTGCACACACACACCTCCTATCCAAAGACTGCCACTGGTGGCTGTGAGTTTGCCCGTGTATAAGCATGATTGTATTGTTGCATCCCGTATACATAGTATATGCGCATGCATGTATTGTATATGTATGTATACCCATGTCTGCCTGTATGTGTGGGTGTGCCTGGGTAAGTATGAATGTCTGTACCCATGTGAACTTGTTTACATACATGTGTGCTCCTGTGTATATACATGTATATGTACATGGATGTCTATATGCCTGTGTCTGTTTGTACCTATAGCATATGTGCTTATGAATGTGTGCATATATATCTAGGTCCTATGTGATTACACTTACATAGATGTCTCCATGCTTATATGTGTGTACACATGTGTGGGCCTGTGAATATGTGTATACATGTATGCATGTGTGTGGCTAAGAATGTGTGCATATGCATATGTGTGTGGATGAATATGTGTACCCTTACTTTTGTATATTGTATATGCCCATGAAGGTATCTGTGTACATGTGTGTTAATACATATACATGTGCCTGGATGTCCCAAACAATGCTAAAATTGGCTGATAAACCCACTTCAGGGCAAAGCAGGTCAGAGAGGATTCATTCCAGTGGGGGTGAGAAAGGCAGGTAGGCACCAAGGTGGCCGATTCCAGGCCTGCTTAGCCAAACCATCCAGAGCCACCGCTTTACATCCTGACTCTGCAGCTTGCATGTGATAAGTACTTGGTTTCCCATGCATGTGAAGCCTCCCTTAGGCTTCCCTTAGGTAGGAAGTGGGTTCTAGAAGGTTTTAAAGCTAGTTCTAATGGGCATATTCCCTCACTTCCCTGTACCCCATGATGCCCTGGGGATGAGACACCTGCTGGGCTTGTTCATGAGCTGCAGTCGGAAATCCACCTTCTGTGGCCTAGATCTCCATCAAAGAGACTTCATTCTGGGGGTCAGTTCTGTGAACAGTTACAGCGCTTTACATGGGGACACTGAAATGGGGGAACCCGGCCCCATTTAAGGAACCTGAGACCTTCCCAAATCCCGCAGCAAATACTCACCCTGTGGCCCTTCTCTCCTGGTAATCCAGCCAGGCCATCAAAGCCACGGTCACCCTGCAAGGACAAGAAAACTCCATCAAACACCTATACAAACCCTCAACTCAGCGCCCTGGACCCAGGGTTCTCTCATGGCCCCTGCACAGTGCTCCTGTCTCAGGCCACTGTAGAGCCTGAATATGCCACCTCCTCTCTCCCAGCAAGGCAGAGACTGGGAAGGGAGGAACACTGTTACACCCATGCCAGTCCCCATGCCAAAAGCCAGGGCATCCTTGGGAACGCAGACATGCAGTTTTATCAGTGGCCGCTGCAAAGTCAGCATGCTCTCATTTGCTCTGAGTTTCCCCTGCAGGGGTGGTCTCATCTGTCCTGATGGTGGCAGCCTTGTGTCCTGAAGGCTGTCACACACTGCAGCTCACACTCACTGGTGAAGGCCCCAGCACCGTCACCTGCAGGGACTCTGGCTCCTGTCTCCCAGCCTCATAGAGCCCAGTATCAGCATCCCATCTTGTGAGTGTAGGTATGAAAGCCAGGTAGGATGAAATCAAGAGTGGAGTATTTGAGGCTTTTCATGACTTTGTAGTAAAAGATCAAAAACTACTTGACAGAATAGGAATATTTCCCTCTATCTGTCATTCATGGCCTTCAGTGTCCATTAACTCAGGGTTCACAGGAAGCATTCAGGACAGCACAGATGTGCTGAGCAGGGACAGTTCATGGAGGAGAGCATTCATACAGGGTCATGGGAAGAGGGATGAACCCAGGATCCACAGCATCAGGGGGAAAAAACAGTTGTCATGCATCTAGACAAGTCCTATGCATGCACAGGAGCCCCTGTTTTCCTGCAGGTGTGTCTACTCAACCCTACAAGGTCCAGGTCCTGACTTCCCAGGGCAGTATAGAAAGATTCACATCCCATAGACTTGGGATCATCTGGCCACTCATGTCCCCAAGGGTGTGGCCTGCTTACCTGCACACTCCCAAGGGGTTCTCACAACTGAAGTCACCCCACCTCACTCAGTGCCCATAAGAAGAGGGAACCTGCCCCTTTAAAAAGACTGATGCTCATCTGTGCAATTCAACTGTCAATCTCTCCCCCGAAACACACCAAAGGGACTCATCCAAGAGAGTCAGCACACCCTATATTCACACTCGTCACACATGATCGTTATGTCATCAACATGACGTCAGGGATGATGGTGAATGTGGTCCCCTGACATAAGGAGGTATGGGTGACAGCCTACCTTGGGGCCTGTTTGTCCAGGCATGCCTCTGGCTCCATCACTCCCAGCACGGCCCTGGAACAGAGAAGACAAGCAGTCCATATGGAAGAAAAGGCAGCCTGCAACATCCTCTGGGAGCAGCTTCCCAGCAAGCCAAGATGAGGGTGGAGATCATGGAAAGTACTCTGGCCAAGGGCGATTGTTCATTGTCATCAGACTGGACAGGGGACCCAGATCCAACAGCCCAAGGCCATGCCACACCACTGACCAACAAATAAGAATATAGTGTTTGCCTCGGAGCCTGGTGCTGTCCTGCTAGGCTTGGGAAGGATGATGGGATTTGGGAGACCCAGTACAGAGAGCTTGATTTTGTGGTTCCAAAGACAAGCTCTTTGCTACCACTGGGAAGAAAATTAAAGACCAAAGATTCATGAGAACAATAAAGGCCTCTCTCGGTCCATCTGAGTATGAGAGAGATTCAGAGGGTGTGTGTCCCACTCAGACAACACAGCAACCTATAGGCAGGGTCTGCCCTGGTCACCCATCTTGTCTACTCTCACGCCTGCTTCCTAGTCATGGAAAATATTCAAGAGAAAGCCCAGGGTTCCCAGTTGATTGCCATGGGACTGAAGGCCAAGTGGGGACCTTCAGTGTCTGGTATAAAAGCTACAGTCACCACAGGAGAGGCACAAGAGAACAGGGATTCCCTGCCAAGCCCCTGCTCACTTGTGAGACACACCAGCATCTTCTTTCCTGTCTCCTGTAGGTAACTGATCAGGGGCTGGGGGAGGCATGGTCAGGCATGGAGGCCATGTGGACAGAGGTGGCTTTGGTCTCCATATGCAACACCTGATAAGGTCTGTTTGTAGCAACAGGATGGGCTAATTCAGACTTTTCTAGTCTTCCTGGAGTGTGGTCATCACTTTTTAATAGTGTGGCATCTTGTAGCAGCTGTACTCCTGAGGAAACCAGCTGGATCCATCCAGGAGGACACCATTCTCAACGGGAAACCCCAAAAGGCTAGAGGACCGAAGGAAGGCAGGAACTGAAAACAGTCACTTCTAGAGAGGAGGCACGAGGTGGCCCCAAAGACAAGGCCCACTATCAACCATCAATGATGTGGATCCAACTCCTGTGACCTGTCTGGTAGGACAGCATTTGTTCCTAAGCAGAAGCTCAGACACAGCCTCGGAGGTAGACATGGGACAATGAGTCCCTGAAGGGGACAATCTACCTCAGGTCTGGGCATGGATGTCGCCTCCATACCACATGTTCGTAGTACCTAGCACTTACCCGTCTTCCGGGCTTCCCCGTTGGGCCAGGTGGACCTTGCACACCTCGCGGACCCTGCCAGAAATCAGAGGACAAAGCATCAGGGCATGTCCCTCTTCAGAGGAAGGAGAACGTTTATCCCCATGCTTGTCAACCTAGCCTAAGGCGTCCTGTTCCAGTTGCCCAGATGTGGGCATCCCAGGCCCAAGACAGAGATCCAACATTAAGTGGGGGCACAGAGAGCCTGTTCAAAGGTATCAAAGGACAATTCTTCCTGATTTGGTTGAAGAACTGGGCCACCACGAGAAACCAGGAGCCACCATCCTGAAAGCAAAACAGGGGTAGGTTTACACATACCTGAGGTCCCATGTCTCCTGGCTCACCCTTCAAGCCTCCGCTCCCAGGAGGACCCTAAGGAGACAGTATAAGATTAGTGTGTACTCAGACAAGTGACACAGGACACAGCAAGGCTGCACGGGGTGGATCACGAGTCTGGCCTGCCTACTGCGACAAAGCAAAGAGCATGACTTCTGGGAGGCGGGGGGACCTGTAGCTGCTGGGGTCTCTTCCTGGTTCTTCGTGGAGCCCCAGGGGATGGAGCTCACAGAGTCCATGAAATCCAGAGAGAACAACTTGGCCTATGGTTTGTTACAGCCCCTAGCTTGGAACACATTACATAGCCTATGGTCCAGCTCAAGAGTTCCTGGGAGACTGGCCTCACCTCCTGGGTGCAGGGTGCTGAACCTAGGCCTGAGGATGGGAGGCAGCATATGACAAAGTCGTCAGGGGCCCAATGATATAAGAATTCTGCATCCTTGGAATTGGGCATTTAGCTCAGTGGTAGAGTGCTTGCCCAGCAAGTACAAGACTCTGGGTTCCGTCCTTGGCTCTGGAGGGCAGGGAGGTAGCTGTGTCCTTGTAAGGTCCTACTCCCGGTCCCCAGAGCTTGTCTTTGACACTGAATGACAGTTGAGTGTCCCTGGATATATGATATCCATGCTGTACTTTTAGACCCCAGAGGAGAGTTAACCACCTAGACCAGGCAAGGGAAGACTGTAAACCTTGTGGTTTCCCTGCACGGGGTCACCTTTGACCCTGGAACAGAACTGTAAGGAAGGAGACCCCAGAAAGACAGAAAAGCTGATTCCTCATGAACCAAACATGCAGCAGCATAGCTGTATGGGCTCAGCCTCTGAGGACATCTCCAGGCCTTTAGCATAGCAGCCCCCTCCCCCACCTGCTGTATACCCCCGTGATAAGAGAAAAGTGAGAGTAGCCTAGAGTGTGTGCTTTACAGAGAGAGCTTGGAGCTCAGATGCAGAGGTGAGGAGAGAGTACCCCCATTCTCCCATCATGCTTACTCTGAAGACCATTTCCCAGAAATTCCCCCAAAACTTCAAGTGACCTTAAACAGAGCCATCCCCCCCCCCACACACACACATGCTCCCACAATCGGATGAAACAGCTCCAAGAACCTGTCTGAACTGGCTCCCAGCTGGGAACAAGGTCCTGAGCAGAGGGCCACCCAGTGTTCCCCACCCACTGATCCCAGACCTGCCAATCACTCACCATGGGGCCGGGTCTCCCGGTGAGACCCATTGGACCAGCTGGTCCCCTCAGTGCCAACTGAAAAGGAAAGGGGAGGAGATCAGGAAAAGGCTATGGGGTGGACCTGTTCTGGCTTTCTGGCCAGGAGGAAAAGGGGTCTAGGACTGGAGGTTCACAAGAGGTCTCACCCACTCAATTCTGGGCTCTCAGCATCCACAGGGAAGCAGGGCACAGAGGGAGAAATCAGTGCTACCCATTGCCCTACTGTGGGCAGGTTCCCCAACATCTTCCTCTCTTCCAGCACTGCTGGAGAGACCCTGCTTGTGGAACCTCCTCCCTCCATACCAAATCTGAAATGTAGTCTCCCATCCTGGGCTGAGCAGAGGTGTGTATTTTTCCTGTTTCATTTCCTGAGAGAGGCACTAGGTACTCTCCAGCAATGACAGAGGTGTGTGTGGCGCACGGCAGAGCCTGGGGACCCTGGGCTCTTTCTCACACACTAAATCCCAACTTGGTGTGGCTCCTGCCAGCGGCCACACAGGCTCAACTTGTCTTCCTCTCTGTTGTGGGATTGCAACCTCCACCACAGTGCCATCTTAACTTGGAAGGCTATTTTGCATTTTAAAGCTCTCTGAGGGTTAGGGAGATGGTAAAATGCTTGCCATGCAAACATGAGAATCTGAGTTAGGATTCCCAGCATACATGTAAAAGGCCAGATGTTCCAGCACCTGTCTCTATCCCCAGTGCTGGAAGGCAAAAACAGCTGGATTCCTAGAGCTCCTGGCTAGCCAACTTAAGTAAATCAATGAGTTCCAGGTTCAGTGAGAGACCTTATCTCAAAATAAAATAGAAACCGATAGAGAAAAATACATGACATTCACCTCAGGCCTCCACACACATGAACACACGGGTACAAATATACCCATATACACACAATAATAAAATGCAATATTAAATGATATTAAATTTACAAATAAAAATATACAGTACTAAAAGCATTTCAAAAATATCAGAGCTGGAGAGATGGCCCAGGGGTTAAGAACACTTCTTCCAAAGGACCCAAGTTCAATTTCCATTACCCACATGGTTCACAACCATCTGTAACTCCAGTTCCAGAGGATCTGATGCTCTCTTCTGGCCTCTGTGGGCACCAAGCACACACATGCAGCCAAAATACTCACAGAAAATAAAAGTAAATGCATCTTTTAAAAAAAAAAAGTTTTACTAGCTCTCTCTCTCTCTCTTTCTCTCAGTTGACTTTGATAAAATGCACAGATAAAGAGGCCAGGCAGGCCCATGTCAACAAACTTAATCCCAGAAGAGCCATATCCGATTTGGGTTTATCACTGGCTAGCCTATTCCAATTCCATGGCAACTACACAATGCTGAAACCGTCCTTCAGCTACCCCAGTGCACTCTGTCATTAACGTCTGTTCTGCACTGCAGAGTAGTGTCAATAGTTTCGGAGTTCTATGTTGGCTGCGTCCACACTTCACCAGAGGATCACCCATCTACCCACCCCACTGGCCAGTGGCAGCATCAGGCCGGTCACTGGCCATCAGCAATCTGGAGCCACATTCTCTAATGATGCCATTTCTGATGGGCTTACTCAGGAAGGAGGGGACCCTGGACCCAGATCTGTGACTCTGGGCTCAGTGTGAGAGACACTGGGCCCAGTGCAAGAGCCTTGTGGGTCCATGAAAGATTCTGGGTCAAGAGTGAGGGACCTTGGGTCTACAAGCTCTCTCCTAGGAAGTGTCCTTGTACTCAATAAGAACCCCAGCCCAGGGAAACTGAGTCAACCATCCAGCATCCCCACCCAGATCCCTGAGAGTGCCTTTCCCCATGGCTAGCCCCAAGTGCAAGGCCTGGCAACAGAGGTGAGTGTTTGCATTCACTGGGCCAGACAAGCTGCAGAGATCCAGAGGCCTCTCACCCCTCATTGTGGACAGGGCACCCCTGAAAACTCTCCTTAAACTCCCTACATTCTTCAGCTGTGTCTGGAGGACCCAACCCTCCCTATGTTCCTGACCAGGCAAACTGTGAGACAATCATTTGATCTCTGCAGCCACTGAAGCAGGCTCTATCTTAGAACCCCAGGCATTCACACTACTCACCCTGGCTTGCTGGAGGATAGCCTGAGCCTGGGACTCCTGGGCAGAGACCATGGGTCCCTTAGAACCAGCATCACCACCACCTCCAAACCGGAACTGCAAGAGAAAGTGAAGGGTCACTAGGGAAGAAACACAGAACCCACTCTGACCCTAGCAAGAGGTGGGTCTCATGGTCCTTATGTAAGCAGAGACTTCCAATCCCAGAACCTGCATGCACCTGTGTTCCACAGCAATCACAGTTCTTCCTGTAGCATGGACACCTGAAACCCAGCCCGTGCTCACAAAGGACTTTGGGCCTTCATTGCTTTGCACCCTGAGGAGCCACAGACCCTCACCACGGCAAAACGTAGCCAGGGGTCAAAGAAATAGGGCTAGGTCCAAAGGACCTGCAAGGGACACCGTGGGCTGGGTCTCCCTTAGTGTGACATGTGTTTGGGGCATACAGTGCAGCTGGTGCTCTTGTTCTGAGACCTTAGAAAGAAACCAGGAGCACCAAATACCACTTTCTTCAACATCTGCCCTTGAGAGGGGAACCTGCCAACTTTCCATCCCCATCACACCAGCTGGCCCTGGAGCACTGTTCTTAAAAGGCAGAGCTGAGAACACAGTGCTGAGGGCACAGACCTGGGAACACAGTGATGAAGGCACAGGGCTGAATCCAGCCCTGAGGACACAGGGCTCAGGCACAGTGAAGGAGACGGGGGCTAAGGAAAACAGTCAAGAACAAGGTGGCTGAGGGGCTGGCCCAGCCCTGGCTATGCCTCCCTCTAACTCCTCACTTCCCCAGGTTTGTTAGACCTGGCCTACCTAGAACCCTCGCTCCTGAGGGCACTTCTGCAACGGCCACAGTTGTTCTCTGGAGGAGAGACAAGAGTCCAGGGCATGTACCCCTTCCTTCATAGTTTCCTATAACTGCAGAGACCCCAATGCCAGTAGCAGTGATTGGGTGCTGGCTACAAGGACACAGATATCTAGAAAACGTCTTGGTTTGGACCCTGAGGCCAGGATGGCTTCCAGCTACTCTCTGAGCTCCAAGTCTTTCATCTATGAATGATTGACCTGAGGGACCATTCTTCACTTATCACAGACACAGAATATGAACCTGGACTTCATTCTTATTACTTAGGATTAAATAGCAACTCCAATGGAAAGTAGCACCTTGAAGGTTCTAGAATAAACCACCACAGTTACAGAAGACGGTACAGAAGTAGCTTCCAATGAACCACCCCCACAAACCCCATTCCTGGGCTACCATATATCCATGCACACACCGCTTCCAGGACCTACCCACTGCAACCTCCTCAGTCAATTAGAGACACTTACCGGCAGCATAAGCATTGTTCCTGGAGGACCAGGCAAGCCATCAGCACCAGGAAGACCTGGGCGCCCAGGGGGACCCTACAGACAGAGCAGAAAGAAAACTGGTCAGAGAGACGGAAGGACGGAGCTGAGCAGCAGCACTGAGAATGAGAATTCAGAAAACAGGCTAGGCAAGACAAAGACTTTAAAACGGAAACGTTCTAGAAACCCAGAGAAAGAAATAACACTATAGGGGGCTGTGGGGATGGGGAGTGAGGGAGCTGACTTGGGTATAAGGAATTCAGAGAGGAAAGGTGGGTGACCGTGTCCAGCTGGAGGCTGGAGACTGAAGACACTCATGTCAGGCTTGGAGAAAGGCAGGGGCCAGATCCCATCGTTCCAGAGAGCCCCCACTGTCTCCACACAGACTGGAGCCCGAGAACTGCGGCCGCAAGCTCCTCTGTCCATAAATGAGGAGCCCTCCTTGCTCCAGTCCCCAGCTCTGCATGTGACCAGGGACTGGAGGACAGGATAGAGCGAGGACCTGCTCATTTGGATAGACCCAGAGTACGGTGTGAACAGAAGGAAGGACCACCCACGGGAGCACAAAGCCATCTCGAGCGACTTTAACGTGTTCGGGAACATTCTTCAAGCCCTGGCTTACAGGGACAGAGGCTGTGACAGAGTCAGAGTTCAGGCGGTCTTACAAAGTGAACTCAAGCTGAACCCAGCTTGCAGAGACACCCATGCCTACAACCCCCAGTCTTTCCTGTATCTACAGGTGCCTAACTTTGCCATTTACCCAGCATTGCCTAAACCACCATGATATCCTCAAGCACTGCCTTGAAGAGGCCACAGCCAGCAGAACACACTACGTGACACCCTCCATGAGAACACACCATCATCTTCCTTTCTACCTCCTGCTTAAATGCCTTACTGTGCTGGGCCAAGAATCAGCTCCAGGGACAAATGCCTGTCCTTAACACACATATATCCTCGTCTGTAACTAGGCTGTCTGACTATAGTGATGACATTTATTAGATGAGCAGGCAGAAAAAGAGAGAAGGAAGAGAGGAAAGGAAAGAGTGAGGGAGGAAGGGAGGAAGGGAGGGGGAGGGAAGGAAAGAAGGAGGCAGGGAAGGAAGGAAGGAAGGAAGGAAGGAAG